>NC_044574.1:38591929-38908893 GCF_901933205.1 Camarhynchus parvulus | reverse complement strand
GGGCTGCAATGATCTGTGAGGCACTGCACAGCCAATCCTGAAATATCCAGCTACAAATGTTTATGCAGACAGCATACGTCAACCTTCTTTCTTCTTGCTGGGCTCCCGCACATAAACACCAAGATTTGATGTGAAGACAGTCCCTTGCTCACCAACAGGAGCAGGAGTACTCTAAGTACTTGAAGTGTAAAGGTTATTTGCTTTTACTTTTTTATAAATAAAAGGTTTTTTTGTTTTTGCTTTTGTATAAATAGTGGCACAGCAGAACAGGTTGAGCTGGGAAGTGTGAAGGTGGAGGCTGTGCTGGGGACATATGCACACACATGCCAGTGTGTGACCCGTGTGAGTGATTGCTCTGCAGGCTGCTACAGAGGCAGCTCCCACTCAAACAGACACTCCCAGATGGCTTTTTTTTTTTTACTTTTGGCTTTTTGGGGGGAGTTTTGCCCGAGTAATGGTCTGCAAGTGCAAATTTTGATTGACTATGAGTATCAGGTGTTTGAAAATATTTGAGCACAATCAGATAGCTCTTGCGAAGCAATAATGCTCGGAAATGTAGGTTTGTGGGTTTTCTGTTCAATATTAAGAAACAGAGATTCTCAAGACCAAAGTGCCAAAAAATCAATATTATTCTAAAATAACTCCTAATTTTTTTCTTGAGGTGTGTGAAATACGATGCCTGATAGGATATGCAGTGTTTATTAAACCAGTTTCTTTGCTATATACACTCTAAGGATAAAAAGGTCCATCAATAATTGACTAGAATTGATTTTGAATTTTTTCCTTCATTTTGCTGGTCATAAGTGATGCCTGATAAGGAAATAACCAGAAAAATTAGGACACAAAATTGCAAAGGAAGGATATTTATTTTAAAATTAATTTTCAGTGCATTGAAATCTGACTTTGGAAATTCTCTATCTTGCTGCCCTTGTGAATTTCATGTCTTTTCCTACAGAAACTGAGTGACAGGGACACATTGCTGCATCTGAAAGGTGCCAGTACCTCTCCAGCCGCATTGTGATTCCTGATACAATTTACAATATTGTATGGTGGAACTTTAGTATCAGTTCTTGTAAGAAGTGAGGGGACAAGGACATCAGCTGGGGAGGTTGTATCAAAATAGTTGCACAGATGAATTCCGTTATTTTCATGCTGATGGCAGCAGCTAAATATATTCCTAATAACAAGTGTAATTGTTATCAAACAAAAATAAATCCATTTTATTGGTGTCTGATATTTTAATAGGTGCCAGTTAGGTGTGTTCTTGCTGTCATGGGCATTGTAGCACTAAAGACCTTCAACACTTTTCCACTTTCCCAAAAGTCGATAAAGAATTTTGCTTAGGGCACAGTGATGATCCAAAGAGTGGCCAAAAGGCAGAACTTCTGATGTTTCCAGATGATGTATTCAGATAAGCAAAGACAATAATTTCAGATGGTTCTTATATAATATCAAGATTTATTTAAACAGTTTACTTGCAGAGTGAATTATATTTGCTTTCATGAGGAGTAGTTTTAGAACAACTCTGCGGGTGTGAGAACATGACGATGAACTGCCCAATTTCTCCATCTGGTAAAATGTCCTTATATTTATAACAAATTTGCATACATCTTCTTTTTCACTTGTACTTGCTTTTTTCCCTTACTCAACATTACTCTTACAATTGTGCTCTTACTTCAGCTTTATTTGTAGGTAGGTTATGCCACACTTTACTGTTTTTACTTTACAACTCTTTCCATACTTATAATTCTGTTTTACTTTACCAACTCTTTCCATACTTATAATTCTGTACATCATTCCTTGTATAAATGTATAGGGAAATGGATAAATCAGGTATCTTGTGTTCAGGCAATATGCTTAGCCCTTTTCTAATGAAGAGCATAGTGTGTTTCCATGAAAAATTGCCAGCATCATGTTGAAGGCATGTTACCCATTTTTTATGACCTTCATTTTATTACCAGGATCTTTGAGATGTCCATCAGCCCATCCTTTTGTCATAATATAAACTACTCAGTCTTTAACTATGGAACTCTTCAAGACTATTGATTCAGGACTGAATCGTGGAATCCTTTTTATGTTGTTACTGATATGCCATAATTGCATTATCTTCTGGTAACTTACAGAGATTAATCTTTTATGCATGGAAAAGAAATTGTAAAAGAAAAACCCACAACAAACCCACAGACAAAAAACATTAATTCAGCCTGTAAATCACTGAGGAACCAGGCTTGCATGGGTATTTAATTCCCCCAAGATTGCATTATTGGAAAAACTGTTTAATGAAAACAGGGTAAAAAGATGTTCAAGTTAGCAAAGAGAAAATGAAAGAGAATGTTCATGTTTATCATGTTCTATTTCAGAAATTATACACGAAGATAAAATAGAATCTATTTGTTTCTACTTCTAATAATCTGTTTAATTCTGAAGTGGAAAATTCAAAACAGACTAAGAGCTGTAGGGATTTTATGCAACCTTTTTTTTTAATTGAAATCTGCTAAAGGATTCCATGGAGGCAGTGTTTGGATATATGATATGACATTTACATAGGTAGCAGGGGTATCTGGGGGGCTGGTATTTAGTAATGGTAACAATAATGATTTTCAAGTGGGTATATAGCTCAGGCTTCAGAGTTCAAGCCAGTATTTAGTAGCTTGAAACAAGGATGAACCCCAATATGTGGCAAGATTATGCCTGTCTACCTAGTGCAAATTCTTGTTTCTTTCTGCGAAGCAGCTGGTGGTGACTGCTGTCAAACACAGGACCTTGGATATGGTCCAGTGCTGCAGTTCCTTTGTTCCTCAGCCCTCCCTAAGTGCGATTTCAAAAACTCATGTCTTGTAGCATGCCTAAAAGATAAATGCAATTTAGCTATTTTGGGATGTGAATGAATTTCAAAGCTCAATATCACTGAAAACACATTGACCAACTATAGCTGATGAAAATGAATGTATGCAGGCATACAAGAAGAAAACTGCATTTAGCTATGTTTGTAGATTGTCACTATGGGTCCAGTGGAGCACTTGTACGTTTATCTATAAACCACATGTGTGCACACACTCACCTGACTACCTAAGGAGCTACCATGGAAGCAAAGATGCCTGTAGAACTATCTATAGAGGCTCTTTGAAGTCATGTGTACAGGTTGTGTGGGTGCTGTTCTTCTTTTTGCTTTTCCCCACTTATAAATGCCAAGGTAACTTGTGTGTAAATCTGACCTAGAGGCCATTGGACTCACTCAGTATGTTTCCAGTTACTTTAGAGATAATGTTTATAGGTGAATAAGTAATAAGCAGAGCTGACTAATTCACTTCTGTGTACTTGTATGCATGTGCTCACACGCTTTGCAGGCACATCAATGAAGGCAGTTGGATTTTTGCCCCAGTTTCTGTAGTTGTCATCACTAACACAAGAGTATAATGAAATCTTGCATTCAGTGACCTTGTGATTACAGGTTCTTTCTTGCTGGACCGGGGTGTGAAAAAATCCAGCAGCTTGAAGAGCATCTGATTTTCTCTTTTTTCCCTTTATGAGAAGCTTCAGGATAAGACTAGATTTTGATTACTGCAACAATTTCTCAACCTTTAGAGATAGGTTTCTTCTTGTCACAGCTGAATACTCTATTAATTGGGCAATCTGATAAATGGCTCAAGATGTTGATAAACATGATGGTTGCAGTTGCATATACAGTTCCTTATCTGTATAATTTCAAGAAATGTAAAGTCAAAGACAAGAAGCCATTTGTTACAAAATACAGCAGGCATGTGAAACTGGTGTCAATCATGTACCATTAGGTGAAGTTTGACAAGCCCTGAAATCTTCAATCACAATCAAAGCACTGAAATCTTCAATGATTTGCGATATCCCCAAATTAACACATTTTCTAATCCAGAAGCTACTAGGAGATAAAGAGATTCTGGAAAACTAGGAGGAACAGGTGTACTAGTGTTCCCATTTATTTATTAAATTGAAGAATTAGTTAAAGGCGAAATAAGAAGAGAGCAGAAAGTATTTTTTTCCCCACAGCTGTGTGTTGTTTGGATGGATTGGAAAAGCTCTAGATTGCTGTATAGAACTAAATAACCTTACAACATAGCCTAACTCTGTGCAAATCTTGCATTTAACCACATTGTTTGTTACTTTCATGTTTTGAAAACTTCTGTTTTCTTTCTGATGTTGTTTCGTCAGTGTGTTGAACTTAAATCATGGCCAGAGTGAGAACTGCAGGTGATAAATGAATCTAGATTTGACTGAGGATTCTTGTTGAAGAAAGTTCTTGGCTTTATTTACAAAGTTTTCTGGACTAACTTGGTAAGGGAAAGAAGTAAGGAGAAAAATCTTCCCCCTTCATGAAAATATTAACTTTCTACAGCTTTTTGATCCTTTGATCACTAAATTGCAGGTGCAGTAGAGAGCAGAGAGAGGAGGAGAGGGGTTTCCTGGTTTTTTTCCGTTTTTTAATCTCCATTCTTGGGGATGAAGCATTTTCACACCTGAAATGCAGGTGTAAATACAGAAACCTAGTCCAAGCCTTTTGGATGTTTTCATTCATAATACCTTTAATTTGGATGAAGCTGAATTAAAATATGAATTGTAGTGCTGATGGATCACAGTCAGTGTGTCTACACAAGTGAAGCATGAGTAGAGAGAATTTATAACACACGCTTCCCTTTGCATTATGGAAGAGAGCCAAACACAAAGATGCCTCCTAGATCAGTCATGTGTTTATGGATATATGCAGATCTTTTAGCTAAAGCTGAAACGTTAGAGAGAAATGCAAGCTATTCTATGGTGCTTTAAATCAAAAATGTGGAGAGCCAGCTCAAGTCATGACAATCTTTATCAACTTGGACAAAATTAATTTTTCTTGGCTATTTTTTGATATTTTTAATAATGTGTCTTAGATTTATTTGGTCTATGGTATAGCATTCCATCACATATAATGTATTTTTACTGATTTATTGATCTAGACATTCTAGGTTCAAGTTTGTATAAGAAATTGAATAATTTCCTGAATGACTCACACTTATAATCAAATCTTTCTAAATATTTTGTTTGTCTTTCCTAATTTTGAACAAGATCAGACTAAATAACAGCCACAAGGAAAAAATCAACAAAAATAAACATAAATAGTAATCCTTAATTCTAACTACATAATCTTATAGAAGAAGAAAAATTATTTGACCCTTGATTTCTGCTCACATAATCTGGTTTGTCCTCATTGACCTAAAGTATCCTAGGTTTTATCAGTGGAGAAGTGTTTTTCTCCTTCCAGCAAGAAGATGATGTGTCATCAAAATTAGCAAAAACCTAGATGAGATTTTGGATGCACTTGGAAGTGCTAATGAAAAAAGTTAACATTCCCATTCTTTGTGTGATTCCTCAATTGTGATTCCTTTTATGCTGTACTGATATGGAAATAAACCCTTTGTACAGCTGGCTATCCACTGGAAAGGACAATGTGCAAGATTTGCTCCTGCACTTACGGAGCTACAGCCGAACAAACACTGCATCTTTCCTTTCTGCCCTCTTGAGAATCACTTCTGGATTTTAGTTTCCCTCCCTGCTGGTTGCCTGAGGAGTCACAGGTATCTGTGTTTAAGGCTGGATAGGTGCTTAGAGAAATCATAGAGAATGGGTTATTTGCCAGGCAAAGCCAGATACTCAGGTAAAACTGAGATGCAAATGCTAGGTAAATTATCCTTTACTGAACCTTCTGTAACCATAGATGATTTCCAGCAGAAATTTCTGTGAGGGCTTTTTTTCTGCAGCTCAAACTGCTCTCTGTAGTTTGTCTGCTGCTAAAGTAGTGCCCTTTGATTAATGATACAGATACTGAAATTCCTAGTGGTATTTTGTTGCAACCTGTTGTTCAGTTAAATATGGATGAATTGTTCTTGCTCAGATCTTTTGATTTTGCTTTTGCACACTGCTGTGGGTTCAGTAGCTCTTACACCTGCTAAAATGCCTTGGCTTGTAAAGATTTTGTGTCAGGAGGTTTGTTAAGCTTTTTCTTTCTGCGAGATTGGACTAAGAAAAGGTAGCTACCTTCCTTGTACACTTTGAATTTCATCTCTTTGGACTGTCATAGCTAAAATAGCACTGCCTTGTATCCTGCTGTGGGGTACAGCAGATCCAGCAGGTGGGATGTGGAAGTTGGATAGACCGTGATGTGGGCTGTACAGCAGGGAGCTGTGCTCTGGGCAGGGACCCACAGCAGCCAGTGAAGGTACTGTGTTTTGGGGTTTCTTTACCTTTATGATAAAGTAGTGTTTTCATTTTTATCTGACTTTTGTGTCCTGGCACATTTATGTATGACTACTAAATGCTTTATGTGCTGCAACCTTATAAGGCTGAATTCTTCACTCAGGCTGTACTTCCTCTTAGGATCTTTTGTTACTTCTCATGAGATGAATGGCATGGTGGCATCCACCTTAATGAAGTCAGAACTTGAGGCTGAGGAAAAAATTGTATTTAGGGTCACTTTACTGAAACTTACTGGAGGTGTATTTTTTCAGCAATCCATTACAGTGGAGTCAAGAGATAACTGGGTAATTATGGTGGTAACTGTTAGTTTTGGTATTTTGTTTTATATCTATATCTATAATTATATCTATATCTATTTATCTATCTATCTATCTGCAGGCACTGCAATGGGAGAATCTTTTTAAAGTGAATTCCCAAGCATAATCAGCTGTTTTAAAGCAAACAAATAGTTGTTGTTAATACACAGTAAGAAGCAGATAATCCATGTAGTTTAACCAGGCTCTTTGAATCGGTGCAAAGAAAAACTAATTTGAAAAGCTTTTGTTGTCGCTCCCCCTTTACAGTAGGAAATTATATGGAGAGAAGATGTTGTAGCAAGGGGAGCATAGAGGAACTGTTCTGTGCTGTGAGCCAAAGGACATCATTAGGAACACTCCTATTATCTGGAAGCCTGACTTCCTGTCTCAGTTTCCTCGTGGGTCTCAATGAATGGAAGAAGAAATGGAACACTTTCCTGCTTGGCCAAAAACTCTGCTAAATTACTCCTTTGGCTGCATGCCACACCATGCTCCGGAATAAATCCTGCAGCTCCCCCCTGAGTCTGGAGGGTACTTGCTGTAGTTCCTTGGGGCTGGTGGAGTGAATTTTAGGAAGTCCAGGGATACTGTAATGCTTCAGGTGTCCTTTTGTATATCTTGAAAAATTCTTTTTGTGATAGAGACCAAGAGATGCATTTACATTTTATTAATTTGAGCTTCTATGGGATGTTAAACAACTGCAAGTATGTTAGGATTGTGATATTTGGTAAATTATTTTACTGCAATGAAAACAATGTAGCATGCCTTGTAAAATCTACCAGAAACATGTGTAAAATAAGACACTTTTAGACATGCATTCAACTAAATAACTAATTTTCTGGTTTTGTTCCCACATAGTTTTAGCACATCAACTACTGTTTATGTGCCAAAATTATTTTATTACTTTTATTCCAAAGTATAAAATAAGGTAGTAAAGATTTTTGTATATAGAATAAAACAAATTTCAGACATCTTATTAAGTGCAGTAGATGCATCTTCTATGCATAGAGAAGAGTTTAAAGAATTTTTTCTTTTTTGTATTTCTGGTCTTTGGTACATTTCTTTAACATGCATATTAGCCCCCAAAACTTTCAGTATCTTCTCTTAGCTCTGATTTTAATTAAAGCTGCAGCACCAAAGTTTTGATTCAGTTGTTACTGTCAGTTTCTATACTTTCTGTTTTAACTACATTTGGCAAGTAAGAACCTTGCAGCTGACTCAAAGGAAACTTGGCGAAATACACACCATTTCCCAATAGCCTTTCTCTAAAATAGAAGATATATGGGACAGTGTTTAATAAATTTTGTCTTGTTTTGCATCCAAGAAGAAAAATATTCTTAATTCTCTGGAGCAGGGGAATGCTTACCATAGTTAGTGTTCTGTATCTGTCATTTTTCAAGGGTGACAGGCAGCTGTCCAGCTGGAAATGTTGGACACACTTGGAAAAAAGTACAGAAAATGCTTAATGCCACTGGTGTATTTCAACAAGAAAATATTGATCAGGCTCTGGTTTGTTCAGCTTGTTTTGTTTTGTCTTGTTTTTTCCCCTGCTAGTTTGTCTTATAGTTTTTAGTGTGTGTTCCTTGTTCAGGCTTTCCTGAATTTACTCTGTATGACTTCCATGGTGTACCAGCAAGAGGGTGATGTGAAACAATGCTTCTGCCACTGAAACAGCTGTCAGCTTCATCTGTGGGCATGCAATTGTGCCATACAGGCTTGATGCTGAGGTCACTGTTTTTTTTCCAAGGGAGCAGAAGTGCTGGATTATGCTCATCATGCCAACCCATCCTGTAGTCTACTTTCAGACTCCTTTGTGTAGGCAGCTAAATGCTTTCTGACATTTCTTTCTAATGTCCTTGGCTGACAATCAGTGCTCCCAGCCTTGATACCTGTGCATTCTGAGACTTGGCACTAGTGGAGGCATAGTGGATGGACTTTTCTATCTGTTGGCTACAGGAGGAAAGCAGAGAGTTCCTTTTTAATGGAAGTTTATTAAGGTCATGATTTTGAAAGCCGAAATTTGGGAGATCTCATTATTCCCATTGCTTCCCCTCTCTGAGCAGCAATACAACCCTGTTTTTTCTGCTGCACCTAAGAGGTCTCTCCCAGATGTCCTTGTCCTATGTCCTCCTGATTCAGAAGAAAAAGGAGAGACTTCTGTGCCTGTCCACAGTTTTCAGAGTCACTGGTAAGATGCCACCAAAAGTTCCTCATCCTTTGCACTCATGGCACAAAATGTAAGATTTCAACTAACACAGTGCAGAAATGTTGATTTGTATTGTTAACATGGGTGTATTTCAGTGTCTGTAGTTAAGAATTTCTAGTTATTTTAAAAAGGTGTTACGTAGTTACACATGATAAATGAAAAACAAAAAAAAACCCCAGCCTCCTTCATAAGAGGATTTTTTGAGCTCCAAGGAGAGACAACACTAATGGTGCAGAAGGCACTGTAAATATATATTTCCAAGTTCTTTTGATTCTGTATTTATTTTAATTCAGTATATTTTTATTTTTGTGCAAGAGGAACTCCTCTCACCTTCTGTGGTCTAAATGTATTCCTATAGTTAAATGTAGATGTTCTTTCTGAGAAAAAGCCATAAACTAGCAAATTCTGCTATTGTCCTTCAAACAGGACAGAATTTGGCTCAACAATTTATATTGTTTTCATCCTGAAGTAAGGATTTGGGTCCAGTGTTGAAGGTTTATCTTTTAAAGACTTGAGTGTATTTATGTTTTACCACTATTGCATATCATCATATTATTTAGCTGTTTAATATCTCTATGCACTATGTTAACGTTTGTCTAAGGATTTCATATCACATCTATGATTTACTCCATGGAGTTTTGCTTTCCTGAGTTTCTTATGTTTGAATTTTTTTTTTTTCCCCTCAAAGAGTTCTCTGAGATAAAGTTTGCACAGAGTTTCTTCTTGATGTTTTTCTGACACTAATGTGGGAAAAAGTAGGTCTTTAGTAGACAAAGGGTACTGCCGGTTTGTGAGAGGGAGTAGTGTTCCTTTATGTAGTCTGGCCTATAGATTGATTTGGTGTGGATATAGCTAGTAATAAAATGCAATATTGGTGCACCCAGTGACGTGACTGTGAGGAAAGCTTGCCAGTGCATCACAGGCTGAGGTATAAACTGAATTAAAAATATTTCCAAAGAGAATATTCGCCTGAAGGAGATTGTTAAAGTTTGCCCTGACTAGATCTGTCAAGTTTCTTTTCAACAGCAAAGCTAGAAGAATAGCAAGAAACGGGATAATTCTCAAGTTCTTATTCCAGTTGTTGCTTATACAAATGACGTTTTGTTTAAATTCTTATGTATTTGGGTAGCTGTGGCAGTTTGAATTTTTTTAGACCATCAACTTAGACGTGAGATACTTATTGTACTAAAACATCATCAAGTCTTGGTTATAAAATGTCTGCTTCATTTGTGTTGTCAAAATGAACATAATATGGTTACAAAGCAAGACTTCACTCTGTCAGCTCCATGAGGTCAATTAAACTGAGGGTGCTGGAACATTAGCTGCAGTATATGTTGACACGGAAACAGTTTGATAGATAAACTGTAACTTCAAGAAGTGCATGAACTTGGTTTTTAATTGTGAAGGTTTAATGTAATTTGGTAATGTAAATGAAAAATGGGAACTTGCTGTCATTATGTGGTCTAGGTAAAATCTTATGGAAACATTTGCCAGCCACTTTACTGGTTTAAAGAACAGACTAATATTAAATTTAGGGGAGTAAAATCTGTATGGGGGTACTTTGTATTTGAAGATGACTTGCTTTAAAAGCTTACTGATCTATGCACTATGCAGATTTTTCCTGGAAACAAAGTATGTCTTTGTATGTCTTTCAAACGATTTTCTGTACTTGCAGAAATGTTTGTGGTGTAGGAGCTTGCGTTATTACAAAATAAGCCATTCCCGAGTGACCTGCAAGTACTAGGGAAAATGTTCATAAAGGCGGAAGGATATAAATTACTTGGTCACCTGAACACATTGTTTCAATGTTCCAAGCAGCTGAGGTGGCTTGGTCTGTTCAGCCTGGAGAAGAGGAGACTGAGGAGACACCTCACTGCAGTTACAGCTTCCTCATGAGGAGAAGGCCCGGCACTAGTCTCTGCTCTTGGTGACCAGTGATAGAACCAAGGGAGTGGTCTGAAGTTGTGTCAGAGTAGGTTTAGGTTAGTTTAGGAAAAGATTTCTCACCCAGGGGGTGGTTGGGCACTGGGACAGGCTCCCCAGGGAAGTGGTCAGAGCACCAAGCCTGGACAGTGGTTTCAGATACGTGGTGTGGTTCTTAGGGTGTTCCTGTGCAGCACCAGGAGCTGGACTTGGTCTTTGTGGGTCCCTTCCAACTCTGATTCTGCAAAAAACCCACTTCAGTTGCATTATGTGAAGCTAAGTAACCAATGAAACGGCTGGCTGTTTCTGAGTCATATCTGTCATTTAGGGTCTTGCTCTCAGATCTAGCTGTGTGTCTTGGCTTTCAGCAGCAGCAAGCAACATGCCTGTGCTGCCTGCTGCCAATGCCCCTTGAAAATACTCTCTGGGGACTCCAGTTCCCTGATATACAGAGATTAGGATGGAGTAAGAAAAAATCACCATAAATCTGAGGCTTTGTGGCAACTCTGAAGGTTTGGCACTGTGGAAAGCAGTTCCTGTTGCTCATCCTCTTAAAGCTTGAGCATGGAAAAAGAGGTGGGGACTGAGTAACAGGCTGGGACGAGCTGTAGGAGGGTGAGAAGCTGGATGGCAGAGAGAAAACAAAATGATGCCTTTGCTGTGCAGTTGCTGGGTAATTCCTAGAAAAGCTAGAATTTGTTATAGCCCAGTTAAATGGTTCCACACACAGCTGGTTACTCTTTTTGCATGTCAGGGACAGGTTTTGGTACAAATGGCATATTCTAAAGCATATGGGTCCTGCTCTATGGTTTGATCACTTTTCCAGACAGTTTCATGTTCAAATTTGAGTGTTACAGCTCCTCAGTTTCAAAAGACATGTTTTCTTCCACACTGGTCCTCCTCCTTTTCCACTCAGGACAATACGTAGTTTTGCTGTTGACAAACAATAAATATTTTATTTAACTTTTTTTAATTATTAAAAGGCTCTTGTCTATGTACAGAGCCTTTTAGGTTTGTCTGTTAAAATGCTTAACAGAGGTATTTAATGAATTCCAGGATTTCTGTCTCTTCATCTTTTAGGGGGATATTGCTGGAACACAATCTTTTAAATTTGCTTTTGGTGAAAGAAAATTTGGACAGGTCAATTTTGTTTGTTTCTTTTCTAGTCAGACACACTCATTCCTGAACAGTCTCTGAAAGCTTTTATTGCCCTCTCAGCCCATCACAGACATCCTTCCCAGGGGTGCACCTCATGGAGTCAGGCTGTTGTGCACCAGTAGTCTGGAACCAGGCATCACCTTTTGGTTTGCCCAAGATGCAGTTTTGTTAATGGAAACAGCAACAAATAAAAGCTTGAACCCTGACTTCTGAATAATCAGGTAAAGTTTCTTTAGTGTAGGTCTGACCTTTGCCTTCCATCAGCACAAAAAAACACCCTGAAAAGCAATAACAGAAAAATAACTTTCATCTTACAAACCACATTCACTTTTGTGAAACAGAATTACTGTGTATCTATCCAGTATTATTTTGTTTTCCAGTGGACTTCCCTTCTAGAGCTTGCAAGTTATAAAGTTGTCTCTGGTTTTGTTCAATATATTTAGAAAAGTTCCTATTATATTTTTCTTTTCTTTTATTGTTTATACTGGCTGGACGAACAAAACTAAAACTTTCTTCTCAGGTTGGAACATAATTTGGTGTGATTGCTCAGCTTCTGATCTCACTACCAAAAACGTCTTCTTTTAGGAGTTGATAAAAATATTTGGCTCTGTTTCACCTCAGTCACTCTTGGCAGTTCTTCGTCTGCTGTTCTGGGGTTTCCATCTGCTCTTTTATGCTGCAGTTTCTTCTTCAAGCCCCAATTCAGCAGCAACAATTGCAAATAAGTGAAAACATCACTGATTTTTCTGAGGCTATGGGGTTGGATGCAGGTGCTGTTCTGCATCTCTGGCAGAATCTTCCAGGATTTTATCTCTCTGCTAAAAGGGAGAATATGGCAATTCCCTGAGGCTTTGAGTATTCCTTTGTTCTTCCTCCCTCACAGGTGTCCAAAGATTTAACCTAGAGCTGTATACACTACTCTAACCCGAAACCAACAAATCTATGAAATTAAACATGTTGCAAGGGCTAAGGAAAATATTTTTTTTAATCTAATGAACTTTTCAAATTAAAGTCCTCTTAGTTGCAGAAAAAAGTGTATGAATGCATGTGAAATTAGATTTGTTAAAAAGCTTTTATTAAGTTTTTTCCCAGTAACTTACACTTGTTATGTTATTTAAACACTTTTAACTTGAAAAAATAACCCCTACTATGAGTTGTGATTTTTGATGCTGAAAAATCATTTGCTCTCAAGTGATTAAGCTGCTAACCAGCACTCTGTATTAAAAAAAAAATCACACATATACATGACTGTCTGCTTACTTACGTATTTCACTTTCAAATGTGTTTGCCATTTCACAGCATTTTTCACCTCTTATCCATGTTTTTTTTTTTTAAATACAGAAAGCACAATCAAAGTTTCCTTCATCATCTAGCTGGTGAAAATGTAATTGTAGTAGTGTAGTGCTGGTGTACCAAAAGGCATATCATTATAGCAAAACCCCTATATTCGTTACTCGTAGGAGACAGCTTGTCTGACTTAATGTAAAGCTTAATCAGAAGGTTTAGAAGGGGAAGTAACAGAAGAAAAAAGACCTTAGTAGTGAATACATGCATAATGAATTGATTCATTCAGTGCTGTCCTTGTATGTTTTTTTCCACTTGCTCTTGCAATGTACATTTTGTCATACTGAGATTTTAATTAATGGTAGGGGAAAAAAAAGGTAATAGTCCTGTGTCAGCCTAGCACTGACATTTATGACAGCCTCCTATTGAGTTAGCAGGTTTTTTTTCCTATAGAATGCTGAAACTTATCATGTAAAAGCTTTTTAATAACTTTAACAGTGAAAAAGATTATTGAACAAAAAAGTGTTTTAAAAAAATTTTTACATTATCCATTTACTGAAGCATGCCTTCTACACAAGCTTTTGGTTTCCTTTCAAACAACTATTTTATATATCCCACTAGTACTTTTTGCTGTCTCAGAGCTATTGTGTAAACTAGAGATATTTATGGCAGAAGTGTGTATGGCAGATTTTTTTTTTGTTTAAATATTATCTTGCTTTCATTTTCAAAAATAACCATGGATAGAAGTGTTTTCCTTTGACCACTAAAATAGTTAGAATGTAATATTCAGTATGGAGAGGAAGCTGAGGGAGCCTAAAACATCTTATAAACTTAAAAAAAGAGTGAATTTACTAATGCATGTTGGCAAATCAGCTTTTCATGGTGTTTCCAGGCACAGTGATGTGATCATGGTAGACAAAACCAGGAGGAGAAATGCTGCACTGATTCATCTTTCATTCCTTACATCTTCCTAAGTCAGCTTTTAGCTTTTCCTACCAACTCTGACAGTTGAAGGCAGGTGGTTCTTTCTTTCTCAGCATACCTGGGGCACCTGCTGGGAGAAACAGGAGTGCAACTGGGAGCATTGCATCAGCACTCAACAGAGTTTGCAGACCCGGTGGCTGCTGCTGTGAGCCTCTTAGCCAGGGCAATCTCCTGTCTTTTTCTCTAGTGCACCTTGCTGACTAAGGATACTTTCTCTCTTCTATCCACTTTATTGTGTAAGAAGGCACCTGGTATGTGGAGTCTGCCTGGGAAGCTGCCTCTGTTATTCTTTCCGAAAACAGAAGGGGAGAGTTGATTCATCCTTTATCACAGAGGAAACTTGTTCCCTGCTTTAAGCCCTGAGGGTTTAAATTAAACTTGGCAAGACTTGATGTGCCCTTAGTCACAAGAATCTGTTGGATAGCCCTACTACATCATCTTCTCTATTCAGAAGTGACCTGGTTTTCACACAGTTGGTTCTGCAATAAACAGATTAATGCAGGCAGGTGCTTACTATTATTGCCTGTTAAGTCTTGAAAAACTCCTTCCTGCTGATGTCACCATCCCTAAGGGCTGGTGGATGATCTGTTGCCTGCATGGCCACGAGGAACTGCTAGCAGGTAGGGAAATTGTCATGGAGGACCTTCCCCATGATGGTGGCAGGGAAGAAGGAGTGAAACAAAAAAAGATTCTTTTTCTTTCTTGTTTTTGGAGAGTCTATGGAAGTGATAGATTTTTGGAGCTCCTGAAGAACTATTTGTGAGTCAGGGAGATGTTTTTGAGGAAGGCACTTGCATAAAGGCTGACTGCCTTGTATGGGGTGAAACAATACAAGTAGTGTGGTGAGGCAGAAGCTCTGGTCAGATGTCCATTTACTACTTCACTTTTAGTCTTAGCTTAAAAGCTTGGGAGAAATTTTACTACTGGCTTCTATACAGCCAGAATTTGTCCTTTTGTTTTACTTATAACTATGGAATTGTCCTAAATAGTTTTGTTCTGACATAGTATAAAAATTTATGGTGATCAGCATCACTGTTTGTAACATACTGGGTGTCAGTGGATTGCAGTGTAATTCATTATAGGCATACATAGGTAATACTGCCTAAAATACATTGTGAGGCAGGCGGTAATGTGTGTCAGTGGAGTTGTTTCGGGTTTCTTTTAGTCATTTTAACTAACTTTGTGGTCAGACAGCTGCTACTTATAACTTCACAGTTAGGTCTGATTTGAGTCCAAGAAATTCAATGTAGTGGATGAAAGAACAATTTTGAGAAGATTATGATTGCTGAGATGAGATTTGAAGGCTCAAAGGGAGAACAGCTTCCCAGTGGCTCTGTTTTTTGATGTGAAGTACATTGTCTACAGTCTTATCCTAGTTATTTATTCTACCTTATTCATGTAATTACAGGGATAAAAACAGGACCTTTTAAAAATGGTTTTGTTTCTATAGCACCTGAGGGCTTCAAATGAAATATATCTTGCACTCCATCTGGAAAAATGACCTCTTGCAAATTCTGTCCAGGCAAATTCTATATTTGAATAGATGAATGTTTGGCCTGGATGATCATCTTTGGTGACTCAGTGCATATGCCAATATGTTGCTATTGACAAAAATGGAAATTCTGGCTAGAATATTTCTTCCAGGGATTCTGTTAGGACTTGGCCTCATAAGCTCAAATTATATTTACCATTCTTGTGGCAGTATTCCAACATGGGTTCTAGGTGGGAATCAAAACTTCCATGAAAGATGTCAGGTATTGTATACTTTATTCCAGAAATTCCCAGTTCCACTGCTGTCTGAAAGTAGAGGGTGATGCTCTCTGAGATGCTCAGGTCAGTGAAGTAGTGAGTGAATAGAACTGTTTTATAAGTCATGTTGGTCTTGTGGGCAGGTGTACTGGCTGCAAAACATAAAGGAAAAGACAGACATGTTTCTCAGTAATAGTATGTTTCCATGAAACTGACATTAATAGTGTTTCCATTGCTTTAATGAAGTAAATGGAGCTCACAAATGCTGTGGTTTTCTGCTTTTGTATGTTTGTCTCTTTAGAATGATGCATTATGCAAGTTACAGTGTAGGGTTTGGATGCTTTCCTTTACATCCTTCCACAAGTGGGAGATTTATCCAATATTCTTGAAATTACTGTGAGTTGCTCACTTATTTTCTTTCTAGTTTCTCAGAACCCCCTCCTCCCAGTCTTCCTTAGCTTGAGAACCACCCTTTTACAATGAAGAAAACCCTTTTTAACTACACCAAAGCCACAAGAGAAAACAAAATGCTACATATATGAAATCAAGTGTGAAAGCAAGACAATCTTACCTGCCTATCCCCTTAGCCTGTTGAAGGCATGATGTGCTGTTTATCTGTAGAGAACCTTGCCCATCTGTGGGAAGTGGTCAGGTCAAATAAATAGTAGTCCAGATTCTTGAGTTTTTTACTCTGGCAGTAAATGAAATGAGAATTTCCTCATGTTAAAAGCTAAATGAGTATTTCAGAGCAATAATAAGGTGATGGAAAATACCCAAATATGCTAGTACTGAAGAGCTGTAGAAGATCAGTGCCAAAGCCTGGATCAAACTGAACACCCACAACCACAGCTGACACCAGAGGTGGGTGTGGAGCTCAGGGAGAAGCCAAAAATGAACTGGGATTTTTACCTCCACCAAAAGAACTGTAGTTTGCCCATGTGGAAATCACACAGGAAGCAATGAAACCTCTATTAGCTTTTAAAAAAATATTTTTGCAAAGTTTGTTGTTTTCCTCATGTGTAGGGGATAGTCTGCAGAAAGCAAGATGATTTCCCAGTCACACCAGGAATGTATTGGTGGAATGGTATCTCTGACCTTTCTCAGCTGATGTAGGATGACTGGCAAAGTAGGAAAACCTGGAAAAAATTATGTCAAATCCTTTGTTAATGCTGTCCATTGTCCCACGTATCTTCCTTTTTGAGTTGGCTGGATCTTCCCTTCTTCTGATGCAGCTTCATTCTAGAAATGAAGACAAATGAGGCAGCCATGACACACAGAAAACACATCACATATTTCATAGATTAATACTTTAGAAGAGAGATGTGAGACTTTTGCCTAGGTTTTTTACAATATTCAGTTTTCATCTAGACCCAGGTGAAGTATGGCTCTGTACTAGAGGAAGCTGTCTTGCCTCTGAAAATCTGCTGGAAAGTGAAAGAGAAGAGACATATAAGGCAGGAGTGTACTCTGATGATTGTCATGATCTGATATAGCAAGAAGAATTGGTATTTGTCCCCATTAACTTGTGCAGGTGCTCAACTGCATTTTATGTGTGTCCTTACACTTAAATCAATGTTCTGTCTCCTGTATGAAGAAAGGAGCTTCCGCTCTGCTGTTAGGCATTCTAGATGTTTTGTATTGATTACCAAGGAAGGTGAGGTGAAAGGGGAAAATTTAAAAGCATGAGAGAAAAATCTGTGTGAAAACAGGAAAGTATAGGAGAAAAAGGGAGAGAAAAGTCTTACTTTTATCTTTGTTGATCTGGATGTCAAAAGTCAAGCAAGTGAATAGAACAGTAGGGGAGAAAACAATAGATTGTCTCTCATATTTTATAAAAGTATAAAAGCTGAAGAAGCTATTAAAAGGAACGGAGATGAGGTCATAAACCTTTCAGGCTCAGGTTTATAAGCCTGAAAGCAAACCACTGTGAGATTCAAATGCCTAACAATCTTGAAAAGGAGGTGTTTTAGGGGTCTCTCCGAGCTGCCCTGGGTTATCCAGCATCTGGTGAGAATGGTGTTAAGTGTTGCAGGAGAAGAGGGGAAGCCACAGCTGCATGCCCTGGGCACAAGGACTGTCAAGCACCTGTCAGTGAAGGAAGTGAGATGGGGCCCTGCCTCCCTGAATTATGGTTTTCTCCCAAGGCACTGTAACAGGAACATGTGCACTGTCATCCACACAGGCTCCTATTATATGGAAAAAGGCAAGTGCTACTGGAGGGAAGTTCATTATGCAGATTGCTTGTATGTGAAATTTCCTTTCACAAAGATATTCTTTTGTTTTGCTTAGGCATAGACTGTGGTAAATGAAATCCCTTTTGCTACATGTAAATTATTTTCTGAGTAATGCCGTTATTTTCTTTTTCTGTGTGTGTGTTTATGTGGTGCTACATAGATTTTGGAAAAAAATATTAGCCTATCTAGCCTTAGCTTGCCTGAGTTATAACGTTTTAGTTCAGTGTAGTGGTGCAATAGGTATCCACTTCTCCTACACACAGACTAGTTAAAAATCTCTTCTTCCTTGTCATGCAAATACAACTATCCTAAGAGCTGTTCGCATAGGGCGAGCTGGTTAGGGGGGAGTAATCAAACAAAGCCTTGTGTACCTAATCTGCAGCTCGGTTTGGATTCCTGGTCCATCAAGCTTCTCTCAGTATCCTCGAAGCCCCTTTTCAAGGGGCTGCTGTAACACAAAGGCCTTGTGTACACAAGAAAAGTGTCGTGATTAAATCACTTAAGTTTAGAGATCAGTTTAAACAAGGCATTGCCTGCTTTAGACATTCTTTCTTCAATTTAAGAGCACCTCATGGTAATGTTTCCAAGTTAAATCAACAGAAAACATTCTTAAGGAAAAGAACTCCAGCAAACCTGGTGTGTAAACAGCATTAATTAGTCTAATCAGTTGCTAAAACAGTGTTCTCAGATACAATTGAAGGCTCTTCTATGAAGTTTCTTCTCCTTAATGCTTTATTAAAAACACAGTAGGAAATTATGGATTAAGATAGGTTTGTTAGCTTTACCTTGATAGAACAAGCAAGGATAGGTCTGGCATGAAGGAAGAGGTTGCCAGCCCACCTCCCCCTTACCTGTCAGTGGTGCCAAGTGCTGAATCCCTCTTTGTGCATTTATGTACTGAGGGGCTCTGGAGAGGATGGTGGGAAGACAAAGCATCTTAAATGTTAATGGGAATGATAATAAACTGGTTGCCACTTGATGGCTTTAGATGAGAGAAGTAGTAGTACATAATCAAATGTTCTTTTAATTTCCATAGTTTGGAAATTTATTATTTTTCCCTAATGTGAAGCACTAGGTCATTATAGTGAAATCACAGAGGCATCATACATGGCTTATTTTCTGAGGGGGAAGATTTTTCTGAAGTAGAATCTGTGAAGAAATATGTTTATTTTTGTCTAACCAGCGGAATTTAAAGGTGTCTCTTACCAAGTATGCATTTTTAAATGTCTAATTTACCACAAGCATTTAGTTTTATGAGTTTTTTTGATTTTAGAACATATGAGCAATAAAACACATATTGAAAATCCATTGGTATGATTTGTGAGATGCCATTCTTAGCTGAGCTTTGTAGTATTTGGTTATATACCTGGTTACCATTTAGGACATACAGAGGGTTTTTTTTCAGGATAAGCCAAGAGAAAAGACTGACTGAATGCTACGATTGAGGTGACCTGATTTGGCAGAGTAGAGAACAAGATAACATAGTAGTGATTCCACTGAAATTTAAATTAGTTTGGTTTTGGATTGAATTAAATGCTTTATAAAGAGTGCATCTCAGAATTGAGATATTTTGAAAGCATGCTGACTAAACACTGATCTGAGCTTCTGTTTAGGTGTCTGATTTCTATCAGCAGTGCTTCCATGTGTGGAATGAGAGGAAATCTGAATAAGACAGTGTGTGAAATGTTAACGAGGCTGAATTAGTTATACCAACTCAAAGAAAGATTGGAGAAAGCAGCTGAAATATTTAAATATTGAAGAAACTCATTATAAAAACTCTTAAGTATATGCTTTAAGTTAAAACTGTTATTCTGTAGGTATGAGAAAGAAGTCTACTTCCTTTGATTACATGGGTGCTTTCAATAAGCCCCTTAATTTTTACAGCGAAGACTTTTGTTTGTCAAACACTTTCTGATCCAGTTTAGCTGACAAAAGTTTTTGCTGTGAATAAGGGCCTGGTGAGATAAGATGTTTAAAAAGTCTCTGTTCCTAACCACTTTAAGTGAAGCTCATAGTTGTATGTTTGCTAAGCCTGTGCTTGTGTCGTTCTCCCACTTGCTCTGCAGTTGTAGTCAAATTATCTGAGCAGCTAAGGTGGGTATGGAGAGTGCTTTTAAATTGAAGTGGTAGGCGTGGTCGGGTCCCTCTGACTTTCTAAACGTGTTATCGATGAAGATAAGCAGATTTTTGTCTTGTGGGCACTTAGCTAAAGTCAATAAATAAAGCTTCTGTTGACATCCTTGGCCAGTTCCATTGGATGCTCTTGTAACTAAATATTTGCAGGAACACAGTTTATCTCAGTACTTTAGTTGGATGTGCAGTGTTAGGTTCGAAGAGAGATTACACATCTCTCTCTGCATTGTGTTTCTCAAATCAAGCTTGAAGCCATCTTTGTTTCAGAACCACTGATTAACAGCTTATGGAATAAATTTCTGCAGTTAGTGGGAATGTAAAGTAGATATTTACATGACCAAATTTTTCATTTGAGCTTTGTAGGTGTAAAATTTGTGCTTTATAGCTGTACATAGAGCTAATCTAGGTGCATATTTAGAGGATAAAAATAAAATCAGTTTATATTAATATGTGCAAATGCCACCCTTGCACCCTTGTAATCCTGATTTTTTTTTCTTAGTTGGGTTTTTCTGTTCGTTTTTGGTTTTTTTTTTTTTTTTTTTAGAACAAACTAGACAAAGTTGTTATTGTTAAATCGGTTGGAAGGTAACTGTTAATCACAGAATCTTAGAATATTAGAATATCCTATGTTAGAAGGGACCTTAAAAATCAAACTTCCTGTTGTAGTCAGGAATGTCACCCATTAGTTCAAGTTGCTCAAGGACCAATCCAACTAAATTAAAGGATGAATATTAAAATATGAAACTAGAAATGGTTGTAAAATTGTATATCTTTCAAATATCAGTGAAGGTGCATCTCAGAAGGATCTGGCCCTTTCTGTGTCACATCTGCATTCCACTCTGATTAAGCATTCACTGAGGAATACGTTTGAAAGAATTCCTGGTGAATAGGCTAGTGGGTGAATTTTTTCTCTTGGATACACATGATGGATTTTGACACTGATAATCCACATGTGATTTCTAAGAATATTTTTTAGATTTAGAATTGCCATCAGCTGTGATACTGGTGGGTTTGTGTGTCTAAGAGGAGAAATTGTTTACAGTCAGGAAAATAAATACATTTTACCTTTTCGTGCATTTGGATAAATGTGTTCTGTAAATTATGTTTTGTTTTTCTTCACATAAAATTGTCTTCTAAATACCAGCTGGCAGAGGAGTTGCCTTTTTCAGAACAGATGATTTTTTCACAGCAGTTACTTGTTTCATTCCATAGCTGTCATTTTTTCAAGGAGCAGATCACAGCAGATATTCCTAAAAGTAGGGATTTTCTTCTTGACTCTTATTATCACTGAGTTTGAAATGTTGGAAACTTTCCGAGCTTTTTTGTTGTTTTCCTTTGGATTATTGTTCTTTGTGTTTTGGTCATTCTCATTTATTTAATTCTCTCACTCCTGGAGCAGTAAGGATGCTTTGTTGATTTGAGGCACTAGAGATTATACCTGGCTTTCCTGATTGTGGTGTTACATTTCTTTAAATGTTTGTCCCTTTGTCAATTATGCACTAGCCTATTTGCCTTTCAACTTGGTTCTTTCTTTTCAGGGATTTACAGTATTATTGAGTTAAGGATTCTCACAGTAGATGGTGATGGAGAAATACAGTTAAGTGAGTTTGTTTAAGAGTGTTGATTAAGTAAATGTTTCTGAGACTATTGCCTTAAGGCACTGTGTAAAGAGGTCTCATTTTACTTCTTTTAGCTGAAAATGTAGTGTTATTGAACTCTGTTGTTTGTTAAGCACTAGCTTTTCCCTACCTGATATGCTTAAGAAAAAAATGTAGTGATATCTTCATTGTTCTTAATAAAATGGATTACTAAATTGTAAGAGGATTAAGCATTTTAGCTTCTGGCCTTTGCACTTAATTACAGAATACCTTTCCGGAGAGAAAAAAAGAGACGAACAAGCAGTGTTTTATGCTCTGGCTTGAAGTACTTCATCCTGGAGATAGTTTCCAGGTAAACGAAATGGTCTCACCTACAAGAATGTGTCATTTGAAAATCTATCTTCCATTAGTGGGACAGTGAATGATTCTTCCTTGTAATTAGGCAAATTAGTAATTTAGTGGGTAGATTAAGTTATTCTCTAAATTAAAGTAATCGAAGGGTTGCCAATTAAGAGTTGGTGTGATATCATAAATTACATGTGATCTTGCTTTTTGTCCAAGGACCTTAAAGACTTTCCTAAATGTTAATTAAGCTGAGCAGAGTTCCTTTGAAAACATATAGCTCATTTTTTGGAAAAATACGATGTAGTACCCAGAGATACTGAAGGATTCTATAAGTCTTGTAAGAATACTCTTGTCTCTGAAGCCCTGCTTAAACTTTGCCATAATGCTGCTGTTCAGACCCTTTTTTAGAAGTCTTGAGAACCAAAGAAAATGCAATTTTCATCATCTTTTAGCTTCATAATGAGTCCCAACATTGTTTTGGGGACAAATTGTGTGTACTCTTGTTGGCTCAAAGTATGAAAACAGGGCAGGGGCTGTGCTGTGTTCTACTGAAGTGATGGGTTTTATAGAGGAGATGAAGGATGTATGTGGGCACGCATTGCTGGCCCTGGGGCATGTCGGAGAGACCAGGCAGCCTCTCAGGAGCTGAGCTGGTGGGGTTTGAACGTTGGCAGTTTTGTTTAGAAGTGGTGCCTGGAGTGAACATTTAGGAGCATGCTTAAATATTGTCTGGAAAACAGCAAGTTGGAGCAATTTGAAACAGTGAGGGAATGACAGGGAGAGTGGATAATCACATGCCCTATGCTTGGATTTATTTGCTTTGGTCCCCTTTTTACTTAGCAATCAATGTAAGACCATGTGAGCACTATTTCTTCATGTCTCTGAAACTTATGGAGTAGTTGGTAAAACTCTTGACAGG
Source organism: Camarhynchus parvulus (assembly GCF_901933205.1). NCBI lineage: Eukaryota > Metazoa > Chordata > Aves > Passeriformes > Thraupidae > Camarhynchus > Camarhynchus parvulus. Next base: position 38,885,800 of record NC_044574.1, on the reverse strand, counting down.
CCCTTAGAAAAAACTTTTCCAATATACAGAATTTTAAGTATGGCTTAATTAATTTCAGAATTAAATCAAGATATGGGCTTAAAATAAAAACTACACTAAACTTGGCTTTACAGTAATTACAGAAATCAGAATAAAAGTAGTTAAAGTAACTATGATACTTTTTTATACTCGGTATTTTTTAAAGTTTGTAATTGTTAGGTCTTTAATTTTTGTATAATAAACCTAAAAATCTACAGGGGAGATTCTATCCCACGTGGAACTTTTTTGCCAAAATTACTAATTACCTAAGTAAGTGGTAATTGCACAGTCCCCTGCGCAAATTATGTCTTAATCTTTTGATGGAGATTAAGACATAATTTTGGCAACATGCACATTTGAATATCCACGCTGCTGCACAGAAATAATAAATGAAGCTATTGATTTGTCTCCTCAGTTTAAGTGTGCTGTTAAGTTAACATTTCAAATTCTAGAAACAACATTTAAATAGACAAAACAGAGGTAACTTGTATCTTGAAATGTGCGGAATTGTTTTATAGGAACTTAATGGAGTGATAATTTTTTGAACCCAAACCCAGTATTTTAGGGTGTTTTATATCTTCGTTTTAAAAATCACCTGCTCATGTATCTATAGCCTTGTGTTTTCTGATTTGCACACATGCCACACTTGCCTGAAGATTAGTTACATTGCCACTTGTGCCTCGGTTGGAGAATGTCATTATGCTGCAAGAAGAAATAAGGCACAACACTGTATCCATTTTCTCTATTGCATATGAAAAATACTGGGGAAGAAATGTGGTAAAGCATTAGTAACACTCAAGATAGAATTTATCTCCTTTAAGGGCAGCCTTATAAAAGGCAGGTGTTTAGTTTAATCTGGTCATCTCTCATCCTGCTATAATAAGTTGAAGAGAGATGTGGCATTATCCATCAGTCACTAGGTCTGCCTGTGTTAGACATCTGCATTAGACCTGTGTGCGAGGCCTGGGCCTGAAATGCCTCTTTTTGTCTTTCTTCTTGCTGGAAAAGTGGGTACAAATGTGTATGATCCAGTGAGATGCACTGTAGATACTCTTGGGTGTGGAGGAAATAGCTAAACTTCCCAAGTGTTCAGATATTCTATCTCATTAAAATTGTCTGTGCAAATGCCTGTTTGCCTAGTGAATTCACATAACTGGTATTTGATTTTATTCTACACAGACAGATATTTCTATTCTTCTCGGAGTTTTCCTTGTAAAGGACAGTTACAAGGTTTGGAGATACAATATCTGTGGACTGGATGTTTCTTCACTTTGCAGGCATGGTGACCGCCTTTTTTTTTTTTTTTTCTTCCCTAATTTTCACTTTCCCCTGTTTTTGCATGTTTGGTAGGCCTTGATATTTTTACATTGAAGAATGGGCTACAAGACATAAAAATATTGTTGAGGCACTCTTTTCAAAGATTTCTTGGTCTGTAAAATGTCCATTTGAGAGTCAAGTCTTTCATTAATGGTTGAGATGAACTATTGCAAAACTGGAGGGGTACTTTGAAGTTTGTCCAGTTACTGGAATTCACACAAATGGAGAGGAGATGTTCAAATAGATCTTTGGAGGCGTACCTGAATGTTCCCTTTTTCATCTACTTCTGTTCAGTAGTTTAGCAGAGGCAGAGGTTTAGCATTAGACTTAGAGACTTTCAGAGGATATTCTTAAGTCAGTGGAAGTAAGTCCTGGCTCATGTGCTTCACAATCACACTCACTTATGAAAAATAAATATATTCAATTTTGGAAACAGATAATGCTGTTAAAGAAAAGAAAACATTACAAATTTATTCCTCAATAACTTTCCCTTGTGTTATGTATTTCTTCCTGGCTCCAACACTAGCTTTGTCCTCATAGCAAAAGTAAACATATAGCAAAAGCACTTCTGCTTGCTTACAAAGAAGGAAAACAAGCACTTATTTTCATAAAAATAGCCAATGTTTTATTTTAAAGAAGAGATAACACAAGACTTTTCAAAAAAAGTAGTGCCAACTCCTCATCCTGAAAGCAGATGAGAAGCAAAGAGCTCTTTGAAACAGCTTGATAGCATTGTGAGGTCTGTAAGGTGTTTGGTGGTGGGGCTGATGGGGTGGGACTGTAGGATAGGCCACTTTTTATTCAGGGGAAGTAACAGCAGTATGGTAGTTCCAAAACCTGTTTTACTAAACCATAGAGAACAAGTAATAGGCAAAAGTGTATAATATTCTTTTTTGGTTGGTGAATGCTCAGATTTTGCATGTGTACTAAATAACAGTAAGTTTGGAAAAAAGGCTTCCTCAGTATATCCATGCCAGCTTTATATAACAAGGACATTAACTTTTCCATGAAACTTACTTTTCTATACAATTGCTGTGTACTTCCTGGAATTTAGCTTTTGATCCTCACTTAATACTATTTTTGTGTAATAGGTAGTAACTACTCTTCTCCTTGATTTCAAATTCATTTTGTATTCAAGAAAGATGATAATTTGAATAACCGATGAAGTGCTGTGTTCAGTGGGTTTCTGGGCTTATATGAATCCAATCCGGCCAGCACGAATCCAAGCCCAGCACGGAACCAGCATAGACGAAGGACAAAAGACAAGGAGCGCTCTTCCTCCATGTGGGTGTAGGTATCCGTTTATTAGTTTGAGACAGGACATCAGGTGGTGCAGCCACCCAGGTAAAGAAAGAGACTCCAGACAACCTGCTATGGGGTTTTGTCCAGGGGAGAGGGGGCGGGGAAAGAGGACCGTAGCCAATGGGATGCCAATGGGGAAGGACCACCCGTGGGACAGTCACCGAACCAGGTATGGGAGGGAACACCCAGATGTAATGCAACAATGAAGTATGCATTTTAATATTTTTAAATAATTCAAGAAACTGAGTATTCACTTTAGAAGTTTCAGAAAGAGTTGCTGGAAGCACCAAACTGAGGCACAAAGTTAAAATTGCGTAGAAAAAAAGTTTGCGCAAAACAAATGTTAGGACATAGTGAAAGTTGAGGAGAGGCTGCGTGTCAGTTGGATGTTCCTGCTTTCAGTCCTCTGGGCTTTCACAGCCACATGCCTGCCTGTCTGTTCTTCCATTCACCAACTGCTTGGAACACAAGTATCACTTTGGGCAACAAGGACAAATCTGCAAAATCTGTATGAATCTACAAACACTGTGTAAATCACCAACTGCACTTTCTAGTTAGCATTTAGAAGAGAGCAAGCCAAGGACAGGAATTATGCTTACATTCATTCGTGGCCTAAATAAATGGCAATTTTTTTTTTACTTTGCTTACAAAAGTTTCATGCTATCAAGTAGATATAATCCAATAAGTATGAATGAACCCACCCAATTTCCTCAGACTTTTGTACAAAAATTCTCATTGGTAAAAATATTAATTAAACGATGGTTCCAGGCTATGTACACAAAAGGGACAGACAAATTTCTCACTGCAGCTTTGTTTTTTCTTATCTTTATAGGTGTTAGGGAATGATGCAGAGCATGAAGTGCCCTACATGGCAATTCTAGACTGTTGTGATGAAGATTTTGCTGAACCTGTCAATAAAACTCCCAATTATTTATAGTGTTAACACGTGTACTGGTTAGTGCGGGCTGAGCTTCACAAATGCACTTTGTGTGAGCTTCCTCATAGTTAAGGAGTAATGTCTGCTAATCATGACAGGTTTTAGACTGGATTTTAGCTACTGATTTCAGAACAAGGTTGGGCTTTGATGTTGAAGAAATCTCTCTTGAACTGTCACCTACCTTTGTCTGTGTTTTGGCATTTGTCCCATTTTGCCCTCTCTGCCTTATTGCAGAGTGTAAGAATGGGGCCCACAAAACTCAAATGCAATTTCCTACAACTGCCATAATTTTATACTTGGAGAGGATTACTACACTCATCTGTAGATTTGATATTGTCTTTGGTATTTTAAGATTATTTTGACTGTTGCTGAAGGATGGGATAGAGAAAAGCTATTGCATTGCAAATCTTTGAAATTTGGAGGGAAAAAGACCCTGGAGCTAAAAACCCACTTTTTCGTAATTCCCATCCAATTTTATTCAGATTTAATTGAGTTTAAACAGTTCAGTTTAGACACCCAATTTCCCTTCACTTGAGTTTTTTCTCAGGAAACTGGTTTCAGCCTGCCAAATCCGTGTCTGAATGTGGCTGTTCCAGGGCGAGGGTCCCAGGCTGCCACAAAAGCACTCACATTTTGCTGGGAGCTGACAGAGCAATATGATTTGGAGGGAAGCAAGTTAGTGAAGTCCTGCTTCCTATCCTTAGCTCCATCAGCCTCTCTAGAATACCTCCTGGGAGAAAAGGTTCTCACAGTTGCTGGGAAACTTGGAGAAGCAGACAGCCTGAGCAGGCTATCTCCATTAAACCATGGTCTCTTTTCCCTCCTTTGGGGGCACAAATATGTGGCACAGATCCCACCTCCAGAATGGGAGAAAAAAAGAGTGGGATAATTGGAGCCCTGGCTCCCCTGGCTGACATAGGAGGTAGCACTCAGCTCCATGAGCCATCTCCCTCTCTGGGATGAGGCCTTCCTCTATTGCCAATGGAATTCCCGCATCTCAGCTGACAGAAGTCTCTGCTGTAATTTCAGGCTGAAACCCGTGATGATGGGTGCATGGCCCTTGTTGCTGGCCCTGCTAGAAATTTTCCCTTTTTAAAGCAAAAGCTAGGAAATTACTTTAAAACAATTTTTACCTGTTTTGTAACTGTACATAATAGAAGCATATTATGACACAATCCTTGATGTTGCAAATGATTTTGTTTTCAAAAATAATAGAAAATATTATGAGATAGAATAGAAAAGAATTAAAAGGTCTGTATATCTGTAATGTCTAAATTTAGATTCTTTTGCTGTAGAGGTTTTTTCCCCCTAATCAAAGTGTATCATAATACAAGGCCCCAAAACAGCAAGCACAGTGCCGTACTTTATTTTACCTTTCTTTTAAGGGATTAATTAATGTGAAATATCATGGGAGAGATGGAAGAGTTTCAGCTCCTCCAAAGGGTTTGTTTCAGATGTGCACCCTCAATGAAGTTTAGGTACAAGGAAAACTAAACATTACCATGAAGACTGCTGTATTTGCAAAACAGCCTTAGTGTTATATCTGTTTCTTGAATTCATTAATTAAGGTCTTTTGGCAGAAAACTCTGACTTTTACTAGTGAGATAATCTTACATGTTAGAGTGGTGAAATGTATAACAATGGCTAGATACTTATCAACTTTGCAGAAAATTGTCTTAATGAGTTACACTATCGCTTTCTTTTCAGAAAGAGTAGTTTTTAAATTCAATTTTATCTAAATGAAAGGTCATCTGAGCATACAGTTCAGATTAATTTTTCTTCCAAACAAAATACCATTAAATTTTAGTATTGCCAGGTATTCCTGTCCATGTTATTGTGAGGAAAGACATGATGTGAATATTTGGCTGTCAGCTCATCTGATACTATCTTTTCTATTAAAGAGCAGAATGCACATTGCCAACCTTTTGTTATCTAGTTTCCCGACTGCAGCACAGCGTCAGGTTCTGCCAAACTGGCTTACGTTTGTTAAGTGCTCGCCATGGACTTTAGTTATCTTTTCCTGGTAGTCTGCATCCTGCCACTTAGCTGTAAATGTCACACACTCTTCTTCATTCATGCTTCCTACTAGGAGTTAGTTTTATTGAAATTGTGTGCAGAAATATGCAAGTGGGTAGGGGAGAAAAATTAAGTTTATTCTAGCCATAGGTGCTGCTGAAAAGACTTCTGTAGGGAAGAGGTAAAAAAATAACAGTTGTTTCTCTTGATGGTTGTACCCTGTCTGGTGAGTGGAAAAATGGGAAAAGACCCATAAAAAAAGTCCAAATGTAGAAAATTTAAAAAAATTATTCTGATACCTTAAAGCATAATTAGTGTGGACTAGTCTTTTTTCTTTATTTGCATAACATGTATCTAAATTTAATTTTCATATTTTAGCTGCAGGCATTTATTTTTCAGATATAATCTTTCCCTGGAATTAAAGAGAGGACAGAAATAATAGAAACACAACAGAAGTCAGTATATGAAATGCTAAAAATTTGTTACCATTTAACTGGTTGCAGGATATGCTACTTTTATGTATCTGATCTGCTGACAGATTGAAACTATACTGTAAAGTACACCATCAAGCCAACTCCTTGGTACTTTTGAATAATACTTCACTATAAATCTCCAAGAGGTTTTGCTTTTTAGGACATTTTACTGCAAGTAAGATCTTGCTATACATCCACACAGAAGATATTATGTAAGATTAGAAAAAAATGTTATTTTGTCTCAAACCAAGTAAAAGATAATTTTCAAAATATTTCCATAACAGGGAAGAAATTCCATGTACTCAGAGGGGGGAAAAACCCAATCCAACAAAACTCCTAAAACATCTTATTGTGAAAGCAAACTGCCTTTACATTATTCTGAAGAATGTCAAAATCATAATATTCAATAGCACAGCATACCTATGTGTGATAACAGTGTGCTTTTGGCTGTTACAGAAGAAGGAGCGTAGGATGCAATGTTGGAAAAGATGTGTACATAGCTGCGCACTAGTGTACTCTAGCTGATATTTACTGGTAGGAAATCAAGCATTTCTCTCCGGTAGCTACTATCCCTAAGTATTTGTTATGTTTTGAAACTTGTTCAACAATTTTTCTTTTGTCTAATTTTTTTATGGTGACACAAATTTCTGTTAAGGATTTTCTTTTCTTTTTTCCCTCTAAACCTAAGCTGCCTTCTCCAGACCAAAGGCTCAGTCTTTCTCTTTTTCCTGCCAAGTGAAGACATGAGATTTTTGCTTTGCTTTAGTATTTCTCTGCTGAAGATGAGGGTGCTTCTGGGAGTTGCAATTTCAGTAAATACCTTCTTCAGTGGTGCGTTGCTAATATCGTTTGTACAGTGCTCCATGTTAAATTTCACCTCATTGATTATCATAATACAGAATTGCCTCAGAAGTTTAGTTCTGCCCCAGTGGAAAATACCAAAGATTCCACTCCTGAAAGCTGCTTTTGCTTCACTGACAGATGACTTTGTTAGATCAAATAGGATGATAGGAAAAACACGAGATCAAAACTGTTCATTTATCTGTCCATCATGTATAGCCAAGAGATTTTTTACTTTTCAGATAACTTTACCACAAGTCAGATCTTGTTATGTGTGGTTTTCTTGTGATTACCTTAAACTCAAGGATCAAGAGATTACTGTGAATCTTTACTGTCATTTCCTATGCCATTCAGAAAAATAATGTATGTTTCTGTCAAGGCGTCTGAACCAACTCAAACCAGATGTTAAGAATTTGTCCTGTCTCTTCAATTCAGAATTTATACAGGTTTTTTAAGGTATTTTGTAGATCCATGGTAGAAAGTGGTGGGAAGCATGCTGACCATAACATACAAAATTACTCCAGCTAGTATCAAATGTGGTGTGAAGTGGCACAGCCACATCTTGGTGGCAACAGCTTTTGTTGTCAGCTGTAGAATGCTTACTCACTATCTGCTTGCCACAAATACCCTAAAAAGTTTTTGGGTGAAGTTCTTCTGCAAAACATCAGGCATCAAGGACAGCCAAAAGAAGCCAGACCCATGAAACATAGGCTGTCTTGTTAATCTGTTTGTACTGACCTCTCACTAAGCAGTGAGAAGGAAAATGCTCTGTCAGTTTGTGTGTGTCAATTAAAGCATCATATGAAAACTGCCTTTTGTGACTGCTAGGATGCATTTTCTACATTTGTTAAACATCAAAATGTTCTACAACAAGAAGTTTACTTATAAGGAATGGACAGTAAAGAGCAGGTTTTCTGAAAGCGCTGGAAAGTGTATATTTGACCTTAATATAAAAAAAAAAAGTGTGAAATTTATCCTCTGAAAGAGATGAAGTTCTACATGATCTTCAGAGATGAAGCCTATTAGAGCTCTCTGTTATTTTGATTGACCATGCCAGATATGTTTTACATAATTTGCCATTCCAGAACTTGATAATGTTATTTTCTTTGTTTAAGAAACTACTTAACTTTTGTTGGCTGCTACTTCTGATAAATTCATATAAGAGTGATTTTGTTTTCTCATTGTCTCTTTTCCAGCTAGTGTGTCTTTTTGTCCTGCCTCCAAGGGGAGGTTTTACTCTGCTGTGGGATCTGTAGAGCAATGACAGTTGTTTCTCTTACCTTTATACTCAGGGATTGGAGTTCAGTAACCATAAAATGAGTATTTTGAATTGGTAATTCACTTATTGTAATCATCACATCAAGCATTTATACTTTTGACTGCCTACTACAATTCTGTTCAGTTCCTTGCTTTCTATTATCTTAAGGTGGCAAAGGGTATATTTGCAACTCACTTTTTTCTGGAGTGTGGAATATAGTTGCATTCTTGATGAGCTACAGATAAAAATTAGTGGAATGATGATTAATAAAGCTAATGATCATTGCTACACTGTAAATGCCTTCCCAGCTCCAGCATGCCTTATTCCATAACAATGTCTTATGTCCAGTTTGATCTGCCTTGTTACCAATTTCTGTTTTCTTTGCCATTTGTCAGTGGAGCTAAGAGAAGTCACACAGTGAATAAGCTTCTTCTCTTTACTATTTGAATGGTGATAAAATAATTTAACATTTTTTCTGTTACATTTTATATATAGTGGCTTCCTCAGGTCTCTTGTTGTACCTTGAAAAATCATTTGCCTGAATCCCATATGAACCTGTTCCAGCCTGTCAGTATTCTGTTGAGAGAGCATGCATGAAAGCTGAACTAGCTGTTCTGCCAACGGCCTACTAAGTTTGTTTGCCAGGTGAAATATCTACTGTTCTTTTGTACCATTTGTCTGCTTGCACTTCTGGGGCCACAATATTGCCCTGAAAATCATGTTTGCCTGGTTATTCACCATTCTGCTAATTCCATGTTGCATTGGTAAGTGGGTCATTAGCAATTTCTCTTGTTTCTGTCCAGCTGCATCCCCAGTGAACCCTGGCCTTTTTCCCAGCTCTCTCCCTTGTTGTTTTCCATTGCTTGCCAATTTGATAAGATACCAGGCAGGTTCTGTTTGATCCATGTGCCTAATACTTCTCTGATGAGGTGGACAGAGGTATGAACAGTGATAATGTGGCCTCTCAGTTGTCAGTCAAGGCATGTTCTGCTTCTTGGCTGCTCTTGAACCAAACTGTTGATTTTTAGGCTGTGTGTCATGCAAACTCACAATCCTTTTTGGGAGTTTGTTTTCTAGGATACATCTGCTTCCTGTAATGTGATCTACATTCTTCACAGGTACATGCACCTGCGTTCCCCTGTTCTGAATGCATGAGTTTTCTAAAATGCCCCCGAGTTAGCTGTGAACTCTTGGTCTGGACAGTTGTGGTTTCAGTTTAGCAAGAAGTTCAGGTCACTCTGCATTTAGGACTTGTCTCTCCATTGTATACAGTTAATGTAGCCCGATGCTAAATGCTGATTTTTTTCCTAAATGTTTCTCTATATTTTTCTAGTTAAAAAATAGTTGGTTAGCTTTAAGCAAAGAGATGACTTGCAAGAAAATAGATGCAGATGAATGATAATTCTTTGTACTTAATTGTGCCTTCTTTTGTCAAAAGGCCATTTTAATCAATTTAATATGAATTATTCTAACTAATGGTTGTAATATGAAGATAACTTCAGCTGTGTATGGAAGAAACATTTAGTTTCTGACATAAAAGTGTAATATAGCTACCAAATTAAAGACAAAGTTAGTTCCTCTCTCTCTCTTTTATTAAGCTAGAGATTTAGAAGTATTAGAGTAATTATTTTTATCTTCGAGAGCAAAGTTTTTCTGATAACTTGACTCCAGCTGGCATCATGCCTTTCTCTAAAAGTCTACTTATCTTCATTACTTTGCTAGTAATTTTAAGCTATCTGTATCTTGCTGTACAGTAAGACTTCAATCCATTATTATTATTATTATTATTAGTTATCAGTTAAATGCTTATACAGAATTTTATTTCATGGTAGGAATTCCAGTGATACTGTCACAAAATTTTACTCTCTGGCTTGATGTATTTTAAACTCTTATAGTAGGAATGGTCTCTACATTTGTATTTGTGGTATTGGTTTATGAAAATTGAGTGGTAGTGCTGACCTATTTTTCAAAAGATAGGTCTAAAGCCAAGTAAGAAAGGTCAGCTTTAAATTGAAAGACTCCCAGGAAAAGTTTTCAGTAGGAACAATGAAAGAAATATACTGTTTTCAAAGCGGTTCTTGATAAGTTATGGGAAGCTTCATGCAATAAAATTGGTGCGCCAACAGGGATCTGAATTTAGTAGCTCAACCAGCTACATATGACTGTTAACAGAACTTCAAAGTGAAATCTTTTTATTGTATTGATAAGTACTGTGTTGTTAAAACAGTGAACTTCTGGGTGTTCCATGAAAATTTTGATTGAATATATGGTTGAACTTTTATTTTGGACTATTATACACAGAAACTGAAAGTGACATGGAAAAGAAAATTAAAGGTATATAGTTCATGAGCTAGGTTATTGTGTTTTATAATTTCATTGTTTGTTTTGCAATTTAAATAAAAGAAAATTCCAACAAGACAGACTAACAAAAAATAGTGACTTTGATTTTAATTCTGTTTTTGAAACACAGAGAATGAGAAAAATGGAAAACAGTGCAATCATTAGAAAGAAAGGTTATTTTCATCCTCCCATGCTGGAGCTAACATTAGATTCCAAATTGAAAATACCATATTTGTTGATCTAGTGACAATAGTCAGGCAGATGATGTTTTTGTGGTGGCACATGAAGCTTTGCTGAGACTGGGGGCTGTGTGTGCTCTTTAAAGAGCACCAGTGCAGTGCTTCAGGAGAGAGAGATGCTGTGCAGCACCTGCCAGGTGGGGGACAGGCTGGTTGTCACCATCAGCTCAGCAGTAGGTAGCACTGCTCTTTGTTCAGCACAGGCTGGGGAACCAGCAATGGCTGTGCATATTGCCTTTCAGGTTTTTTGTTAGTACTGAAGGATCTCTGTGGAGTTAGCAGAGTGCATTATTTCCTTGAGGTGTTTGTCTCATTTTATCAAGATAACTTATTTCGGTGCCAATCCAATAAATACCTCTTGAGATATCACAGATTGATAAAAATAGGTGGGATCAATCAAGTAACTCAGGCATTAGACTCGGGATAGAAGTATTGGTTTTGGTAACTCAGAAGCTTTTTGGTGTTTTCTTCCAAATGGGCTGAAGTATTGCAGGCGGAGTAGCAGTGGTACACATTTTCTAAGTTTTCCTTTTAATCTCCTAAAATCCATACTCAATAGATCTTTAATTTACTATATTTTCTCAAGATTTATAGGGACCTTGCAATCCTTTCTATGCAGTCTTGAGCTCTAAGGTTCTAGCTCACTTTCTCTAGGTCACAGAGGTGTGAAGCATTCAGAAAAAAAATCCAATGCCCAAATCCCTCCTGCCAATTTCAGCTCTGATGCCTTAAGTTGTTCCAGAATGCTTTCCTGTCCTGACAGATGTTCCTCCCATGTTTTATGAAAACAAACGAAGTCATTTTAGCACATGAAGATGTCTTCTGTTCTCAACCTTTGTGTTAGGTCATTTACTGCTCTCTGAAGTGTCCCTTGCGCATTCAGGATTTTCTAACACATTCATCAAAGTTAAAAGCTACATTTCTTACTTATGTCTGCCATAAAAAAAAACCAATTAACTCCTGTAGTAAAGGATTTTTCTTTTTGCTTTTTTTTTCAACATTATGTCTTGTAGATTACATGACGATTTTCTGTCTATCCCCTTTCTGCCTTATATATTTTTTTGGTATTTGTTCGTTCTAAGATTAATCTGTCAGTCCTTCAGTTGAAAACGAACATGATATTTCTAAAAGATTCTGGTGATGTGTTTCTACTGATTGTACTAAAAAGCTGACTATCTTTAAATATGGTTCTTTTTTTCCTGTTCAGGTATAGAAGGAAATGTACTTTAAGAACAAGTGCAAGAATAATTTATAAATCACGTCACTCATTTTCACAGTAGTGAAGGTGCTTCTAGATGGCACCTTTATAGATAAGTTTTTATATGCCATTTGGATGACTTGTCCACATGAATGTATTTATACCAGTAATAGGCATGTTATGATAATTTTTTTTCTTTTTGGGATCTGAGTTTTTGGGAATATCTAGTAACTGAATAACTGATGATTTTCACAGGAGGGCTGTGACAGTACAGCTCTCTAATAAATGAAGCAGTATTCATGCTACCAATCCACAATCTGAACTCTTGTCTTCCTAAAAGAGCTTCAAACAGATCAGTTTTTATAAAATGACAGTCTGTGCATATTTTTGTTGTGAACAGAAAATTAAAACATTTGTTTCCAAACATAGGGAGTGACCCAGGATCGTTCACCTGAAATCTTATTTGTCCCAAAATACACTGTATTATTTGAGCACTCTCATATTCAAAGACCAATGCCTTGAAGAGCTCTGCTTTAGAGCACTGGCTCAGCATATCTTTCTGTTTCGTTTTTTATAAGGAACTCTATTTCAGTTACTCTTGTATTAACTTGGGGAAACACAACAAGTGTGTGTACTGACACAGTTTGTACGTGAGAAACGTGGAGGATTACAATTTATAGAGCGGAATTCATATGAGAAGAGATAGTGGGTAGAAGAAAGCATGTTTTGTATGCCTGGCTTTTTTTTCCTCCCACATGTGGAACACAAGTCTCTCAAATATTTACAGGAGTATGCTTTTTGATAATATTGGATTTGTCTCCAGCACCATGTTCAAGAGTTAAATGAAAATGGTTTTTAAACACAGTAATAATATATATGGTCTGCTTAAGGGATAAGGGATACAGTAGCATGTTTTCTGACTGCTCTTTACTTGGTCAAGTGCTTTTCCTTGGTTTTCTACATATTCATGTTTATTTCTGAACTGTTTTCTTTGAAAGCATAAAAGAATAAAGAAAGAAGACCACCTAGGAGTTAAGGAACCTACTACAGTTCTCCATTTGTAAAATGTTAATAGTCAAGGAAAATTGAAATATTAGATCATTAGTGCCATAGGCTAAACAGCAGTCCTCTGAAAAGGTTAATATTTAATTTGGCATATTTGCTCTGAATGTTAGCTATATTAAATATTTGTATTTTCTCTGAGCTTGAAAGAAGCTTAGTATTTTCAGCATCTTGTGTAATTCCTATTTCCAGAGATATATTAAGAGGTTATTTAAGGTCACCACTGTGTTGCTGTCAAAAGACACAGCCCTCATAGCCAGCAGACCATGCTAGCCCAGGGTGAGCTGGCTAGAAACATCATGTTTGGCTCATGTACTATGTTTCAGCTGCTGAATTGTACTGAAAGACATCTGAAAATACTCTAAGAATAATTCAGGCAGTACCATCTTTATTAATTAAGAAACAAATCCATTTAAAAAAATGAAATACTTAGTATCTGTCTGCTCTGTATTCGTGCAAACAGCAGCTGCAATTAAGGCTGTTGTAGCTGAGAGGGGAGAAGCAGTGTCTGTGAGTGGGATGGCAAATGGACCCTGGTACGCTGTTCCTGCTAACATATGGGCTGCTATTAGAAAGGAGCACAAGAAATCTGGTGGTGAGCAGTGCATGAGGAGCTGCAGTTGCTTAATGAAGGCAAGAAGAGAAGCGTAATTGACATGGAGAACAAGTTGAGATCTGTTATTTGAATTGGCCCTTTGGTGTTTCAGTTTGACGTGCAAGCTAAAATGCCCTATAAAATGAGGATCAGCATGAGCTGACTTTATGGAAATAGAAAGCCTAACCAAGGTATAACTGTTTGCTTTCTTTTAAGATTTGTAAAATTCTTGAACCTTCACATAGCTACCATTTTACACCACAGAATGGTCTGTATTTAGATTCATGGAACTCAGGTGTTTCTCACCAGAGGATTGATTTTATTTTGCTTGTGATGCATCAGCCTGATAATCAGCTGCAAACAAGTAGGAAACTGTAAGTCCTTATGAAAATCCCACTGCAAATTTGCACAATTTAACCTAATCAATTTGTGGCAGCCTGGGGGTGGCAATAGTGGTTGCAGCCTCACAAGTCTGGGGATAAATACAGTCTTGCAAAGAAATTATAGGCACAGGAGAAAGCTGGAGTTGTGTATTTTTTTATTGTCCTCTCCCCTGCCTCCCCCGCTTAAGTTCTGTGGATGACACTTGAATTACCACCATGCCAAAAACTAGGAAATGAGTAAGTGTGGACTCAGTGCCATAATTCTCTTCAGAGCGGGGTGGGGATTCTGCTGGCTTGCAGCAGAGTACTTGTAGAAAGCTAATACTCTTTACTGGTTAGAAACAAGGATTTTAAACAGCTTTTAGCAGTTTTGCTGGATAGTGCTTTTCAAGAGCAAACAAATAAATGCAAGGATTAAATGAGGTTTCATTGTTTCCATCAAGAGACAAAATATTACAATGATGGAATAAGTTCTGTCTCAAGTATTCTCATGGCTAAAATTGCTCAGAATAGTAAGCTATGTAAGAATCAGATGTATCAAATATTAAATTCTACTTAATAACTTGGTATTAGGCATTGGACAACATCAATACTTTTCCACTTTTCATTTACTGTCACTGCACTAACTCTGAGGATAATTTTTCACTTTCTCTTTTACTTGCTGTGTCCAAAAAATAATCAGCAGCTGTACAGAATCTCCATGGGAAAATAAAACCCAACCACTTAAATTACAAAGGGGGGAGGGAGAGGGAGGAAACAGTATTCAGAGGCAAGCAAGGAAAACAGTTGTGATGCATGAGACTCATCATTTCTATTTTAAATGATTACATTAATTGGATGACACAGAGTTAAGGAATCAGGCTTCAACTTTTTAGCTTTATTGACTAAAATTTGTACTCTGGTAAGAAAAAAATGTGGTAGGAGACAACTACTGAATACGAAGACAGAAATGTAAAATTGCCTTGGTCCAATACCCAGAACTGACTGTATTAAGCACTGGATTACTGCCAAAAAAAGCAGCATTAACAGCTATTTAGTCTCTTTCCTTGTCTTTTTCACAGAGCCAAGTCACAGAATGATGTGCTAAAATATGAGATGGAATGACTTAAGTGAGGTTCATGACAAAAATGATGGAAACAGGAAGCTGCAGCTGATAATGAAAATCACTTCTGAAACCTATAATAGGGGTTTATTTATATACAGTTTAATAATTCTTCATGTTTAAATATAAGATGATGCAAATGGAACAATATTTATTTCATGTGGTATGATGACAACCTTGATCCTGAATGCCAGATAATCCCTTAGATATGCGCTTTCCTTTCTGTGCTATTTGGCTTTCTGTATAAATCTTTGGTTGCATTGAATGATTATTCAGGATTTTCTGTTTTCAAGGTACTACTTTAGCCTACTTGGGATTTTATGTCTGTGAGAAAATAAACATTTTTTCATTTCCCATAGATGAGGAGAAGGTACAGAAGGGGAGGGTTTCCACACATATTGCTGCTTTATTGTAACGTTATTGTGACATGTTTCTCATGTTCTAATGCCAAGTTATAAAGAAAGTTTTACTGTGGCTTCTTATTGTTGCAGCAGAACAAAATTACTAGAGGAGTTCTCTCCCTAAGTACTGAGTTCCTTATCCCTTTCTACTCCATAGTAACAACCTGTAACACTGGAGGAGAGATGTTATGGTTGTGGAATTTCTTGAAGACTGGTATTGCCAGAGCCAGATAGCTTATCTAAGTAGTTATTCCTTTATAAAATTTTTTAAATTATGTTTCCTCTCCCCAGATTGCTGCTGCTGCTTCCCACTCAGGGTTGCTGTGCAGTGTTTGTGCTCTGCTGGCTTTGGCCATGATTGTGCTGTCCTTGTACCAGGATTCCTTCAGGGGGAACCATTCACATCTGACTTTGCCTGGGTGTTGTGGAAGAAGAAAGCACAAGGGAAATATGCTTACAAAGGTGTATGACCAGGAAACCACTACTCTCCTGTAGTGTATATAAATTTAATCCTTCATCTTATCAGAAACAATAATTTTCTTACTTAATTTTGTGATTACTGTCACTGAAATGCTGGGATGTTAAATTGAAGTTGAGATCAAATCTGATTTGCCCCATACCAGCAGTAGTCTATTAATGTATAAATGTTTTATTAATTTTGTTCTTCATCTTTGAAAGGGATTTTATTATCTGAAATCACTACAATTCAATAATGCCTCAATTCCATGGAATGGTTTGGAAGTTACCTTTTTTCTTTTCTAAAGTCTTCAGGTTGGAAAAGCATATAAAAGATTTTACCTCTATCTTTTTGGTACTTAAACTAATCTTTTGACTTGTGCCATGCATTATCTGTTAGCTTGTAATTCACTTGGTTTGGTGCTGATATTCTGTTTTCTTGGTGTTTGAATGCAAATGTCTAAGTCTTGCATCTTTGGGGAGGCCTTGTGCAGCTGCTGTGTCTGTCTCAGCCCTAACAGCTGTTTCATGTAGGTGGCACACTCAGACTGACAGCTTTCTTTCCAACAAGGATTTTTCTCCATTCATCTATATGTGGCTTATTTCTGAAGTTATCCATTTCCCTCTTCTCTGAGTAAATGAAATAATCAAAATCTGTTCCTAATTTCAGAAGAAATTGGAGTTTTTTCTTTCCAGTCTTAAATGTTTTTGATTTTTCAATATTTTGAAAAGATTTCACTTTAAGAGTAATAATTTTGTCTCATGGAGTCTTTTTTTTCTATTGTAAGAAAGCATAGCCATATAATTAATTTTGTAGATCTTGACCCTAGGGCTATCCAAGGTAATGGAGTTTCAAAGTAAAATGAAGGTGAATATTATAGCATCATAGTGGTCACACAGGGCTATCTGGGGCAGTTATGACTGTTGTGATAATATAGGTCTGAATTTGCCCCTGGTGTATTTTTCTAGCCTCCTTAATAAAGCTAGCTATAGCAGAAGAAGTCAGCACTTGCAGGTGTCTGGGAACAGCAAAAAAACCCTCATGACCTGTCAGCTTCTTTTCCTTTGCCAGAAGTCACACTCAGTTATCACTAAATTGAAGTTCAGCTAATATTGCTGCAATGGTTTCTGCTAGGGATGATGAGCAACTTTCCCAGGAAGATGGCGAATTGTTTTCTTCACTCTGCTGTTCAGTGGCAGAAGGAGTAACAGCGCCAGGAAATGATGGTTTTCTTGCATGTGGTTTCACATAAAGTAGTTCAGCCTTTGCTGTGGTAACAAACATTATCTGTGATTGCCCTATATTTTTGGCACTCATGGATCTTCCCAGGAGTCACTGGTTACTTGCTATGGCTTTCCTTTCACAGTGGTTAATAACTGCTCTGAAGAAAGCCTCATGTTTCAATTCATTTTTTCTTAAGCTTCTAACTGTTTCTGCATACTAAAATCTTGAAATAGTAGAGAATTACACTAAGACATATTAATAGTAGGATGGATAAGTGGGTCTCCTTGAGGTGATTTCTCTGTAGCTTTGTTTTGCCAATATCTGGCCAGAGGCAGTTATGGGTGGTGAAGAAAGTTCTCTGTGTACCTGCTTGTTTTGCCAGCAGTGTGCAGGCACCTTTACTGTTTGCTGAGCAGTGTCCTCTGCCTTCAGTTCAGTGGTTAACCCATTATATGAGGAACCAATTTTACCAGCTACAAAGCACATGTGGTGTTGATGATGATCTCACACAAAAAAAGAAAATAGTTACTGAAAGTCAGGAAGCTTGCCAGGTTGAGCAGCTTAACCAGGAACAAAACATTTCACAGAATAGCTGTTGCAATCTTGAAGAGCCTGTCCTCAAAACACACTGCAGTAAGTTTAGGAGTAAAGCTTGTCCTTTTACCTAAGATTGCAACTTCTGTCAGAATTGTCCTTACTTTTTTGAAGTTTTTATTTTTATTTTACTAATGTAAAAGAAATATGAAAATTGTCACTAAAAAAGAAAGCAGAAGGAAAATGGATTTGAAAAAATCACTATTTTAAAATTAAGAACTAAATACAAACTCGAATTAGCTCAGAGTAAATGGATATCTGTAAATTGAGATTTATCTGTGCCATGAAGACACATATTTAACAAATTAGTGTCTCCTTTCAAAAAGATCAAGCTCTACAAGTGTCTCTTTTGGTAAGTGAAGGTTCTACTCGGATAAAGGGTGTCACAGTTATTCCATTTTCCTCATGAGTATTGCTTTATATCAGAGGTGTTTCCTGCTTTGAAAAATCAGGACATGCCCCAGTGCTGCGTGCCACGCACCCCGTGGCCCACCTGCCCTGTGATGTGACTGCCGTGCTCCTGGAGGGGCTGTCTGGAACAAGTTGACTCTGCAGGATGGTGGATGGCTTTCCAGCAGTTATTTCTCTTCTACCTTTGGCTCTACAGCTGTTTTTGTGTCCCCAATCTGACACTGTTGAGTCAGGGACAGATGAAATGACTCCATGGTTCAGAAGGTGAAAAAAAGAGGTTTTATTAAGAGGTAGCATTATTTTATAACCAGGATTATTAAGGTGAAACCTGATTGGTCTCAAAGTAAAAACCTTTCACACTATTGGTGAACTATGAATAACACACTCTGAAGGTACATATCTATAAACAACATGAACAGAAAGAGAGATAATAATTGTTTTCATTCTTCCTCTCTAAGTTTCCCAGGCCTGAAGCCTGGGAGAATTCTCTTCGACTGAACTGAGAATCTCCATACCACCTGGGTCCTACCTGGTTATTTTTCTGTCCCAGTTGGGTTCAGTTTGGTAGTCACTTGTGGAATGGCTGTAGTGAAATGCTACATACCTCAGATGGGGCTCCACAAGTGTAACTTGGGAGCAGCAATAGGGAGTTAGTTCCCTGTTGTATGCTGTTTATTTGCCCTGTCTTGTTTTAATAATTTCTAAGAAAAGTATATTGTACCTGAATATCCCAACAGGGATGTTGCTTTGCCAACATCTTACCTATAAATGTGAACACATGGTTAAAGGAAGGAAGGAAGCCAAAAGTGTTGTGTGTGGGGCATGCTGGGAAGATCTCTAAGGGTGGATGATGTTGGTGAGTTGCAGGTAGTGCTGTCAACATGGAAATAGTGCCATAAAAGTTTCTAGTAAATTGCATTACAATTTGTTCTTCTAAGGCCACATCACTACCACATACAAGCTAGCTGATTTCTGGATAGCTTTGTGTGTCCATATGAGCTGTTGTCAAGGGATGCCACATTCAAAAGTATGGAGGAATGAATTTCCAACTGGTGTACAGTCTGGAGATTTAAAGTATTCAGTCATCATTATTTTGTTTTCCAGCAGAAGTGGAAAATGATACATTGCTTAGGGAAAATTATTTTCTGACTGTGAGTTTGAAAAATAGAATTGGTATGAGTGTTGATGAACTTACTATTTTATATAATTTCTGTGGAAACATGGAAGCAGCCTGTCAGAGGTATTACATCCCTTTTCAGGTGTACCTATGTGAACTTTCCAAGTATATAAGTTTCTTCAGTATATGTCTGTTATTTCCATGACAATTGCTTAGAGTTGTGCAGATTTGGAAATGCTGCAGGCTGAAAATCATGAAATAGCTAATTTTGTTTGTGTCTTTGAAAATAGGCTACCTTGGTCTTCTATTTTATGCTGTTAAAGTTTCACTTAACTTCCCTTCTCTGATATACTTTTGTCAATAAAAGGGCTGATTGATTTGGGTAATTATTTAACACTTGATTAAATTAGTTTTCGTTTGAAAGTTTTGTGGGCTCTATATGGCAATGTGGAAATTTATTGCACAGTTGCAGCTGAAGGTAGCACTTGTAATGAACAATGATAGGAAGAGTTCGGAGTATGGTGTGCAGCTTTATGCTCATGGTTGTACACAAGATCTTTTGCTGTTATTTGTCCTGTCTTTTTCTCAGTTTGATAATTTCTAAAAAAAAGTGTATTGCACCTGAAAATCTTGGAAATACTGAAATAATTTGAAGACAATGGCAATACAGAATAAGGTTAGCTACCAGTAGTGTATGTTGCTGTCCCTGCAATGAGGTAAAATTGTCTTTACTTACTTAGCTTTAATCATTCCATTTTCTGTTCAGATTTAGAGGCAGTTATGTAAGTTGTGAACGGATTGTATGGAATAGAGTGACTCACCAAGACAGAACATAGTGCTCATAGCTGTGTTGTTACAGGGAAGTGCTCAGTGACTCAGCTATAGAAGAGTCTGCTAATTAGAACTGCTGTGCATGTGGATTTAAATGAATATCTGCCCTGAAGCTGTCCAGCACACATTCCGGCACCTCTTACTGCATCAATTACTGGGCAGGCTTTGCTTTGTGTTGGGCATATCACCTTTAAGGATGTTAAAGGAGCTCTTCAGATTTCCTTGTTATGCCTTGCAGTTTTCTATTTATTTAATATATTTATTGTTGTCCATTCTTGGCAGCTTCTGCAATGGGGATGATGGGGATGAAACACAAACTTGGTGCTTTGCCCTCCCAGTAGCATAGCAAAATTTGAGGCTTTGCTTTTGAAATTTCTTCTTCTAGTATTGCCTTAATCCTTTCATTGATATCTTCTCAGTATAGGAGTAATCCCCCTGTCAAAATTCTGTCTACTGACAGGACAAGATCACAGTTTACATCTCAGTTTACGTCTCAGTTTGGGAAGGTCTCAGTTGAACATGTTTCTAGCCTGAGGAGCCATCAGACCAAATCAGGCTCTGGGAATGGTTTGTGGGTGGTGTTGGTCTCTGAGGGCTAGCTGAGTGCTCCCGACTTACCCCAAGGTCAAGTTGGTTTTCTTTGGCTCTCCTGCAGAGACAAAAACCAGCAATCTCAACTTGCTTCCATTTTATGTTGTTACTAATACTGGTATGAATGCTAGCAGAAATATATTTTATTAAAAAATGTCTGCTTATGATTTGAGTTTTAAAAAGCAAAACGGTAGGAGGAATTGTGATGAAGCTTAAAATAGATAATTCTGTTATTGCAATTATGAGAACATACTCCTGTCTATATTCTGCAGACTTACATGTAATTGATATTTCAAATCCTAGAATAAGCCATCCTACTACATATTGCAGCCCTATGGTATTTAGCAAATAATTTCTTTCTCCCAGACATCTTGAAAGTTGTGAAAGATGTTTTTATTGTCACTGTGTATGATCATTGACTCATACCATGTGTACACATCTATAAACATAATATAGTTCAATACTCTTTTTTGAAAATTATACAACTTACTTATTTTCCTGTCTGTTTTGTGCTGGTGAACTAATTTGCTACAGGTTGCAGACTTGTCTGCTTTTGTGGCAGTGTTTTGTCTTTATAAGACCCTTTAGAAAGTGCTGTTTAACTGAGAGCTTTTGAGTTGTGTGAAAGCAGAACTGTATCTGCTGGTTAAGTGTCTTCTCTATTTTAACAGCTCCACAAAAATCCTTCTCCACTGTTACAGAAAAACATGTCTTTACTGCATAGCCAGGTTTTGTCCATCTTTCAGAAACAGCTGCATGTATTTTCTCTGTTGCATTTGTTTAAGTACATCATGTTGGGGCCATATAAAATATATGAAAATAGAAAATATAAACTACTTGGCATGAACTCTGGTGTGATATGGTCTTTATCAAGTACTGGACAAAAAGGTCAATTTTCTTTTTTCTTATGAACCTTTAGATAATAAAATGTATTTGAAATATTTTTTCTCGGAAATTAATATTGTCTCAGGTTTTCAAAAGATTTCGTAAGTTCATTGGCAGTCTTGCATTTTCAGAATAAACAAAAAAGCCTTGATATCTGTAATATCAAGTTTTTGTGATCACTGAAAAAATAGGTAGGAAAAGAGATCATATGACAGCCTTAAATAAGTAGAGGTACATTAAGATCTATTTGGATCACTTTAAAAGTTTTTCTATCCATTTGTTTCAGTTTTGTTTCCTTGCCTATTCAATTGATTATCAGATTCTTGTTAATTTCCCAGATGAAACATATTAATTAAATATATGTGAAAAATGAGTGAACAGCTGAACTGATCAAGTCTGTCAGAAGTTCCTTAGAGGGAGCTACTAAAGCTCTTAATCCTAACATGCTCTTAGCAAAGCCTTTAACATCATGCCTTGCATACCCAAACAATCCTCTGCTTGCTTTCTGTAACATTAATATTGGTTTGTGACATGATGAAGTATACCAAGTGACTTCTTCAGATGGTTTCAGGCCATAAAAGCTTTAAGGCAGGAGATAAAACTATGGTCTTCTCTTGTTACAAGTATTTTGACACTTAAACTGGCATTCCCAAAAATTAAAGAATACTTTTAATAGTTAAGGGTGATAATTTTTAAACTTTTTTGATAATTCTGTCAGGGTTGTGATTTAGGCTTTGAAGGACAGAATTCATATTCAGTGCAAACCTTTAATTGGAAAAAAAAGGTGAAATTTTAAAAAACAGTTATCACCTCTCTTTTTGTCTCAGTAGCTGATTGCTTGGACTGCATTGAAATTAAAGAACATCCAGTTAACTGTTGTTTCTTTTGCTAGGCAAAGTTAAATTAATTCAGAAGATCAGAGGTTTAGTTCAGTAGAAATAAAGTGACACTTATTATATTGTTGCTAAAGTCAAATGAGATAATTTTATCAAGGTTGCTGTGTTTTGGCATGTTTATTGCCTTCTGCAAAACAGAATTGCCTTGAGTAAAATGAGTTGGCGGCCTGAAGAAAGTTCCAAACTTTCCACTGTATTTTAATCAAATAACCGTACCTATTTCTGATGGTAGGTGGTTACTCATATTTCTTTAGTATGTCAGAGATGTGGCTGCTATTGGTCACAAACTTTACTTGTTTATGGTTATGTGACACTTGTATCAGCACATACTATTGTATTACTGTGGTTATATTATTGGTAAACTCAACCTGGTCCTTGGTTGCTAATCAAAAACTAGCTAATGCACCAGATGTTTAACAAAAATAGCTTTCTTTTCCTTTCTAAGGCAACAAAGTTACTCCACACTGCCTGAGCACTGAGGTATATTTTACAAATGTACACACAAATTCGATACTTTTATGTCAGACAAATTCACACGAATTAGTATTTCTATTTGAATTTTCATCTTCAAGTGAATGTTACCACAGTGAAGTGCTAAAAGTGATAAAGATGCATCACCAGGACTAGGGCAAATGTTTTCCTTTTTCTACTTTATTGTTCGTAGGAAGTTTGATTTGCCTTGGGTTTTCCTATTTATGCATCAGTATTACACACAGAAACCAAAGTGATTTCTGCTAATGCATTTTTGTCAGCAGGCTATCTTTTGCATCATCCTTTGTTAATTTGGAATCTTCCTTTTGTTAACTCTCAATATCACCAGGAAAGAAAAGTGGCCTTGCTACTAAGCTTTAGCAATTCATTGAGTTTGGTGAGGGCAGTCTGTATGACTTCTGCTGAGGCACACTGTGTCTCTATAGACAGAAATGTTAATAGTTTCTTCCTTTTACAACTTTGTTCTGATTGTTCAAGTTTGCAATCTGTCCATGTGCTTATACAGAGGTCCCCATTATGAATGGCATTCAAGAGAAAACTCCTGAAGATGTTTATAAAAGTAAATAATATTTAGCTCAAGCAGATGGAGACTACTGACATTCTTCCTTCACTGTTCAGAACTCTGATAATTTGAGATTTTTTTTTTTCCAAGGAGCTTAAGGGAAAAGAGACACAAACATCTTGAGCTGTCACTGGCTTTGTGTCTTGATGGATGTGATGATAAAACCATCACTGGTGAGAACAGGTTAGCTAGAGGAATGATGTCCCCAGTGTCCAACGTCAGCATGAGAACAGGGACCCTTGGAAGGATAGTGTTTCACAATGTGCTAGCCTGAACAATTTCAGTAATTGTCTCAAGTGCTTGTGGTTTCTAAGAACCATTATCTTGTGTAAAAAATTATGTGTTATAATTATAAATATTTGGAGGAATCATAAAGTGTTGGTTTTGTTTTGAATTGAGAAATTTCATTTTTAATTTCACTGATAATTTGATTATTAGCACTGTGAAGATGGTCTGGGGATGTTTTCTGGTATTTTACAAGGCAAGGTCAAGTCAGTGAACATAATTTCTCATAGTTGCCTTTTGTTCAGGAAAAATCATGTAAGCTGGAGGAGGAAATACAATATCTTGGACTTATTTAAAATACCTGTCTTTTTGCTTAAGTAAAAACTATTTTTTCAAGTGGGTTTAATTCAGCACTGATAAATGTGAGCATCATATTCTGAGAAATTGGTAACTTTTGTAGCAAATGAAACTACTGTGATGAAAATATTGTCTGATGAGTGGTCTTTAAAGTGTGATATAAAAACCAGAGAAGAATACATTTAACTGAATGTTTAGGATCAGTGTGGATGGAGGAAGACTAGAGAGGTTGATTTGGTAACAGCTGGACTTTGGACTAGGGTTTATTGGGGTAGAAGTGAAGAAAGTTTGCTGTAGAGCTGTGTAACAAACAACCAAGCAATTACTGATGTTACCCTTGATGGGGGAAAGAAGGAAAGGAGTTGAAGATGAAACCAAGATTGAATCCAGGGGTTTTGTGATTCTGAGGAAACTGGAAAAGGAGGAATTCGGATAAAGATGATAAACAACTACTTTCAGCTCCTGTTAATTGGTATATGCCCTGTTGACTTCATTCCCAGCAATTGAGAATATGGCTGTTAAGTTCAGCTTTAATGTTAAGTTTAAATTGTCAGGGAGATCTCAGGATAAAATCTCGGCAAAAATAAGTGGAGATGAAAGTTTGAGGTTATAGATCCCGAATTCCTGGAAGTGGGATTGTATCATGATCCACAGAGTTGTAGAGGCAGCTTAGGGAAGATGAGTTACCTATGAAGAAGTGGAAAAGAAA
The DNA here is from genome assembly GCF_901933205.1 of Camarhynchus parvulus. Lineage (NCBI taxonomy): Eukaryota > Metazoa > Chordata > Aves > Passeriformes > Thraupidae > Camarhynchus > Camarhynchus parvulus. Next base: position 38,860,968 of record NC_044574.1, on the reverse strand, counting down.
AAACCTGAAAGAAAAAGCAAAGAGAGAAGAAGAAATCCACCAAAAAGGCCAAAGGGAGGTTAAAAAGAGATTGGAGCTTTGAAAAGTAAAGAATTTGAAAGCATCCTAATTGTGAGATTACCTACAAAAGGAAAGCATACAAATAAACTGAGAGGAAAATAAAAAATAAAGGATTTTTCTTTTCTCAGTTTAACAGAAAACAGATAGATTTAATGATCTGAGCAGAACATAATGTAATATAGAAATCAACTGAAACATAATAAAAACTCCTTCAATAATTACTATTTTTAGAAAGATGTTAGGAAATGTAAAGGTTCTGTTTTCTCAGAAATGTATATATTTTGCTTCATAGTTCAAATATTCACATCTCAGAGTCTTTTATGCTTTGTTGTATTTACATGGAGAAAACTAGTTGCTAAAAATTATTAATAGAATGACTCTAGATTTAAGCTACTGCATTTAGGTAATGTACAAAGAAACCAAATAGAGTAAGATTTTTGGAATAAGTTACTAGTCTTTTACTAGATAGCTTTCTTATTTTCTCCACATAAAAATGTAGATCAGTAAGGAATATATGTGATGTAAATATATGTTTGTCATATAATTTCCCAAAGGTTGTAAACATGGCATTATATTCTTCAGATTGGCTTTATTGTCCAAATAATTCTTTAATTAAATTGAGCTCTTTTTTATTTAAAGCTGTCTTTTGGGGAGATATTGCCTTAGATGATGAAGACTTAAAAATCTTTCAAATTGACAGGACGATTGACCTTACGCAGCACTCCAACGAAAGACTTGGCCATGACACAGGTATGCTATTTCTAACTTGTTTTCATTTATTTTTCCTGTTAGTTAATTCTGAAGACAATTTGTGTTTTAAATGTGGAAAGTCAGTATAATGTCTTGGATAACTTTAGTTTACGCTTAGAAAAGTTATAAAACAAAAGCTATAGATTCACATTAGGAAAAAGAGAAGCAAAATATTTAATTTTATTCCAGCATTTCTGTTTAAAAATGTCTTGTTGAATTGAGGAGCAGAAACTGGTAGGAAGATTAGAGTCTACTCTGCAGGTGGTCATGTGGGAAAGGAAATTGTACAAAGCTTTGATTTCATCACTGAAAGTTCCTGATAGCAGAGCCCAAACACACTATGGAGAACATATGTGGTATCCTGGAGGCAAAATTGGAAGCCTGGCTTTGCAACCTCTCCTTTTCCTTTTTTTTACTGTTTCATCCAGTTCTGTACCCAGACTAGAGGAAACACTAGAATGTGTTCATCATCCTTGCTAGACATGCCTTGTCTAAAAAACCAACTATTTATTTGACATTTTAATGATGTTTCTATGCTATTGTTAGCATACAATGCATTAGCACCAGAAGCTGCAATCTGATTAACAGAGGCAGCTGGGTATTCAGACAGATAGATAAAGAGATTTTTTTTAATGTGTAAATGTCTGTTTGCAAGAGAGAAAACATAATCCATGCCTAAATGGATGTCTGTTTAATGTCTAAAAATATTTATGCTTTCACGCTGTGATTAGTAAATTGATAACTGAGAATTTGTAAACTTTTAGGTTATGATACAAAAAAAGCCAACTTACTGAGAAAAAGTCTGGAAAAAATGTTATTAGAAAATGTAAAAATTTATTACTGAAATTTGTTTTCTGTTAAGCATGTTTTATGTATGCCTGAACTGAGCTACCATAACTTATTCTGATATGTAGAAAAAAATTCAGACCAAAGAAGCAATTTTGAATTTAAGCTTTCAATATTGATATATTTAAAATATTTTTATTCATTCTAGGTAGATACTGTGATTAGAGTATTTTATGACAACTTGAAAATATACTTTATCTCCTTTTACCTCTACTTGTTTTTCCAAAACAGGAAAACTTTTGATCACATCTAGATCTGGACTAGATCTTAAAATGTTAATAGAATTAGTGGTCTCTCTGCTCTCCTCTCCTCCAAACAAATAGTTTTAATTGCCTTTGAAGATAGCTCAGGCCCTAGTTTTGTTGAAAAAATGTAGAACAACATCAGTCATTTCCCCTTAAAGTGGATCCAGTCAAGTGATTCCTTTGGCTTGCTGACTCCTGCTTCTTTTTTTCTTTTCTACTTTTGAACTGCAAAGTTGTTATTATTTTTTAATTTCCACAAAAAAATACACATTTCTAAGCATTTTAAAAATTATATTTAATTTTCTCATACTTAGTTTTTCCTTTTTTAGGTGTTTTGTGACATGCACATTATGTTTTCTTGTGGATGGTATCCTATTCAGGGTATTCAATCACCCTGTTAAGTATTGCTAATGCATATCAGTTTTTTCTACTTTTATTGCACAACAAGAGTTGATGCAATTGTGATGATCAGTGGAACTAAACTTTGGAGAAGAAACTCTCCTAAGTTAATGACTTCATAACTGCTCTCAGTGAACCCTCATCATTCTTGATCTTTCCAAAAAGAGCATTAGAGTAGTCAATTTTACACTTCACATATGTAATTTATTTTTCTAAATTTACAACATTCTTGATGTGTAAACTAGGAATTGTGCCCTCGTCTCCCCTAATTCCAAAAGAGCAAAATGCCAACTAGCTCATTAGTATTAGGTAGCAACTGGAAAAGGAGTAAAAGCAATTCTAGATATCCGTAATCTAGAATACAAAATTTAGTCTTTGTTGTACACACAATGGCAATGAATTGTATGCTTGATTTCTGAGCACTTTTTATTGTAGATTTTCACAGACGAAAGGTGACATCAGGTAGAAGGATTAGATACTTGGTTGTAAACCATCAAGAGGAAGTGATGGAGTCACAGTTGCTACTGCAACTCTAATTAAAATCCTGAGCCTCACAGGCTGTGATTCAAATTGTGTGACTGCTCCTTTTCGTGAGGATTATCTGCCTGGATTTGCAGGGTCAGATAATCTGTGACCTTCTTGGAGTATGGCTCTATCATTTCATTTTTCATTTTGTACAAGGAAAATGCATAATCACTGTAAACCGAAAACAACAGTAGAGCTGATAACAAGTATGTGTATAGTTTTATAAGTCCAAACTGCCAAAAGTATCCTCCTTATCCTGCCTGAATTATGAGAAGATGCAGTGAATAGGAATTAAAACTTTTTTAGTCTATATAATTTGGCAAGGCTGCATGTTAGACAACTTAGAGACAGCTTAGTTAAGTGAGAGACTTTTTCTTTGGTTTTTCACTAAATGAAATACACAGACTGCAATAAGACAGAAGTGTGTTTTGGGTGGGTTTTTTTCCCCTAAAAATATAGTATAACACTTAGGTAACTAATGGATTCTTTCGGGGTTTTCTGTTATGTTTGACACTTGATGCTTATAATGATTTTTAAAATATTTATTTGGAATGCTTAGCTATAAGCCTTATTTTATAAGATGAATGTGAACATGAGAGACAATTACATTAATGATGATCAATGTTCTATCCTCTGCACTTTATGTTATAGTTACCCTGTAACTTGTTGGAAAGGAATGTGTTGATCTATTACCTCATCTATTTAAAATGTTTTTAAAAATTTGGGAAATTTTTCCCAAGAGAGCCAGCAGCTATGTGACAGTGTAATGCAAATAATTAGGCACGTTGTTATTCACTGAGCAGCCACACACTCACTTGCCTTATATGGAATTTTCTCATCTGTAATATGAGTTTAAGTTGCTGTTTAAAAAAATATATTTTCTGCATAGGCATTAAAAAATTTTATAGAAAGTTGGGAAAGGCCTTTTTAGTGGTGTTGGAAGTTGCAGTCTGTGTATTTTTCCTATCTTTTTACTTTTTCAGTTGTTAAAGTAGTTTAGAAACTCTCTTGTCGTACAGCAAGTAGTGACTTGTAAAATACAACTTACTGCAGACCTCTAAAATCACAAAACTTTCAGAACAATTCTGACTTATTTAATTGACTCATATAGTGTAGTCAGTGTTATTGCTTCTGGCTTACTGGTGTTTGAAAAGCCACTTGTAGCTGCAAAAGGTTTATGTGTGAAGGGGGGGTGTAGCAGACCCAGATGCAGTAAACCCAGAAATGTGTTTTATTTCTGTAAATTGCATGGTAAATGTTAAAATAAACTACTTCCTATCTTAGGTTTTCATTCCCTGCTGTAATCACACAGACATATATGTGTATATAACTGCCAGGTCTTACTGCAGTATACACCAGCATGTGATGTTCCAAGGCCTTAAAAGTGCATTGACATCTCTATTTGCATGCTAGCAAAGAAAAATATTTCATGGCAAAATCAACTATATTAAGTTTTGCTGGATTGGTTTGTTTGTTTGTTTTCTGATGGAACTTTGGTTGTTTGCTTTTTCTCCTTCCCCTCCCTTGAAATGAGAAAATTATGGAATGCATTCAGGAAATTTCTTTGAGAGTAACCCTTTTAGCTGTCAATCAATATGGCTCGGAGGATGTCAAGGTCAGCAGGAAGAAAAAAGCTCCAAATAATAATTAGATGATGTAATTGTCATGACTTGCCTGAATAACAAAGACATGTGTGCTTATATTCATGGAATGCATATTAGAAAAATTTTCAGCTAATCATGTGTTTTTATCACATTGTCAAGAATACTTGAAATGTTTTTATGGAAATCATCGAAGAATATGAAGCTTCCTTTAGGATGCCTCTCTAGGCTAATATGGTGGCTGTATGTGTAAAATTCCACAGTTTTAACTTTTGGAAATTCTTTTCTTTTTTTTCTTTTCTTTTTAAAGGTGGCTTTGGAGAGCATGGAATGTCAAAAAAACGCGGTGCCCTCTATCAGCTTATAGAGCGGATAAGAAGATTTGGCTCTGGTATTTTCACTGTTTAAATTAGCAAGTTGCCTGATGTGATAGTGTATCATGAACATTAATGATGATAGTACTTTAGCACTTTAAAGCCTTTCTGTATTACTATTGGCATAAACAAATTATAAAATTATTAGTGCAAGAATAGTAATGAAGATATTAGCTCTTTTTGCCATTTTTTGAGAGTTCTTCTTCCAGCATGGAATCTGAAAGCTAAACCACATAGTTTTAAATGTTATATTAAAAATTGCTTAACTTTGTTTTATGACTGTGTTCACACTTATGGGCTACACTAATGTCAATACAGTGTCTCTTCACTTGAAGTAGACTATGCTGCAAAGCTGCTAATTTAGTTTGTTTCCTACTTTTTTCTGGCTCCAGGTGGGGCATTCTGATGATTCATACTGTGAAGCATTTGTGGTGTGTTGTGCTGAACAAGCATGTTTTTATATTAATCATACTCTTGTCAGTATGAATGTAGTTAAATTGAGCAGTACATAGAAGTGGAGTTCCCCCTAAGTCTGGCTGAGTTTACACTCTATATTTGATGCAAGAAGACATAACTTTAATGTTGTGTGAAACCTCACTTCAAAAAGGAAATTATATACAACTCCATTGTAATTGCACCACATTGTGTTAATCAGAGCATGGTAACTGCCTTTGCAGAGGTGCTTTGATATATAATCTTCATTCTTTAAAGGAGAATTAAAATTTTAGTATTGCATAAATTCTTGTCATCTTTTGGGTGCAGTTTGGAATAAATTTCTTGCTTAGACCTCTAAAGAGCACAAATAAAAATAATTTGGAATGGTAAAACATCTAAATAAACATGTGCTGTGGTTCAGGAATGACTGCATACTAAGTGTAAAAATAGTTTTCGGTAAAGAGTCTGCCTATACTGTAGACGCTTTGTGTGTAATTTGTTTTGTAATTCTCATTTGCACACTCATTTAATTACAAAGATGAGTCATTCTTTACCTGTTTTTCGTTGTTTTTTTTTTTTTTTTTTAACCCTGGAATTTTCTGTATAATTCCTGGTACAATTCAAGTTACATGTTGGTTGTCACAGAGGCAGGCTTTTCTTCCTCAGTATCAGAGCTTCCTCCCTGCCTTGTGCTGTCGCGTCTTCCTTGTCTTCCTATTGCTGCTCTCTCAGCCTTGGGGCTGTGCCGACATTCCTTACCATGACTCTGCCCTGGAATCCTCCCCAGTTCTGACATGGTCATTAACACTTGAGTGCAGCTGGTACCACAGGGGATTCTCTCAGAGGGAAAATATAATCTTCCACCAGGAATAAGAAAAAAGGCTTCAACTGCGTCGAGTAGGATTTGTTAACCACTTTTCGAGGGATCCATTTTGATCAACTGGCCAGATCTACAAACCAACTTACAAATTGTTCAGAAGCACCTGTTCTGGTGTCCAAGTCCTTGTCTAACTACCCTTTTCCTTTTCTGTTCTCACAGTCAGTTTCAGCTTATTTAGAAAGATTTGCCTGTAATGGGATGAATGATGATAGTATCCCTGAAAATGGTAGACACTTTTTTCTCTTGTAAAGAAATTGAGTAAAACCTACCTGTGGGTTTCCAAGTGTTAGTTTATGGAAAATGTATGATTTCTTACTATTCAGTGCTTTAAAGATGGTCATTGTACTTGCTTTTTCCAGATCATACAATAAAAATGAAAGGGATAGTGAATGTCTTGATTAGTTTGAGTCTATCCAAATTGTGACATTCTTTGCTGGAAAAATCTTCATTTATTTAAAAAAAAAGGACCAAAACAAAAGCTGGAGAAAATTAAATGCAAAAAACACCACCACAACCACAAGGAGTGTGATTTCTTAAATATTTTTATTAAATGAGAAAATCTAGTTGCACTTACGCAATGCACATTCCAGTTGATAAACATATGTGCAAGATTGTTACTCTAGATATATTCCAAAAATATGAAGATTCAGACTTCATGTCTTTCTCAGAAAACTGTGTAATAATAGACTGTCACTTAACAGCCATGTCCTGCTTTGAAAGGGTATAAAGAAATCTGAGTTTGACCTGCTAGAAAAGAATTGCACCCCGTTTTCATGTGTGTGTGATGTCATTCAGTGTTTTAATTATCATTGCAGGTTTTGAGCAAAATAATACATCTAAAGGAAGAACTACTGTAAAATTCTCAGGGAAAAATGAGAAAAACCGATTTCCCAGAGCTGCAACATCACGAACAGAAAGAATATGGCCAGGTGGTGTCATTCCATATGTAATAGGTGGAAATTTCACTGGTAAGCTTTGTGCTTTGCATGAAAAGAAAGATAATTTTTTAAAAATTGCCTACCTTTTTTTTTTTTAATTTTTAAAAGTGAAGTCATGCTATGGAAGTCAGTAGAAGGGTTTCTGTTGGAACAGGCCTGAAGTACATCTGTTTTGAAATATTAGTCATACTTAATTGTTTTCAAAGGCAAACTACATAATAAAAAATGTATAGCAACATTTTAGAGAGGGAAAGCTCTATTTCTTTACCTAATAATTCTTGTTGCACATTTGTTTCCATGAGCCTAAGTAATGGAATGTCAAGGCATTTTTTTTTTAATACAGTATATTTAATATGAGAATATCTTCAATTTAACTGGTGTGGAGTGTATTCTTCTAAACTGATTTCATGTAACAAACTGACTCAAATGTGTTTTGTCATTCCTCAGTTTGGTTTTCAGATGGGTACACACAGACACTGTATATGACAAAAAGAAAGACTGGCTGCCTTACATATAAAATTCTTACCAGAAAGCCATAGAAAAAGTTAAAACATTTGTTATCCTTGGAAAAGGTGAACAGGTCAATATCAATGTGGTTGTAAGAGATAATTTAAAACAAAAATTGAGTAAGAAAAGCAAAGAGATAAGGGAAAATATATGAAATACAGAGAACCAAAAGAAACATGCAAATGCTCACAGATTGTATATAGAGAAACCAGAGTAATTCCTTTCAAACTGACAGCTACAGTCAGGCTTTCAGTTTGGGAATTTACATAGTACTGTACCAAATGTGACCTTTGCATTAGGATTAGTCTTCTGAAATAACTGTAGGAAGTTAAGTGAAAGCACCATATTAAATATTTTGCCTTTTTCATAATGAAAGATAAATTCTAAAGCTTAGAAAAAATGTCTTAAAAGAAAAGGGCAAGATGGGATGGAATAACCTTTGGTTTTTAGAATCTGATGTGATTTGAACTTGTTCTTTTTACAACATTTCAAGTTTTTTTGTCTGTAAGTTTTAAAAAGGTTAGATTTTTTGTTTGTTTAATTATCTTATGTTTTAACCTGCAAGGCGAATGTATTTCTGTTGGCATGTTCTTGCCAGATAATACTCTTTGTGAATTTTCATCTCAGAAGAAATACAGATATATTCTCACATGTTGCCTCTATGTCAGTAAGCTTTGTCTTTTGTCACACAATGAAATTACATTGTTCTGCTCTCTGAAGTTTTGGTTTGTGCTGAGTGTTGGCATGGATGATTCTGCATCTAGGGGATAGTTCTGATCTTTTCTGAATGTATTTCTCATTTTAAAATCAAATGTGTGCTTTAAAATCAAAGGTGTGCTTTTACCAAATTCTGAATTTCCCACTTTTGGTGGATCATTTGTTTTCTGAGAGATTTTGATGCAAAGAAGGGGAGACTGGTCCCTGTTCACGACAGCCTTATTTTAATCAAACGTTTTTACCAGTATGCCTATTGGCATGGCTTAGATTAAACTGGTGTCCAGACTTGAAGGCTGTAGGATTTTTTAAAATTTTTTTTTGTTTTTACTAGATAGATTGCTATGATGTAAAGTTAATCAGTTTTGCTTGTTATTTTACTTTCTGGTTTTTTGGGCTTTTTTTTCTCCCCCAGTGTGGTTCATTTGATAGTTTCATCTGGGAATCTGCTTAGTGAATGTTGTGCTGATGCAGGCACAAAAGCAACGCTGTATTTCTTCTGCTGTCTTCCTCTGGTGTAACACAGTCATGATCTTTATGGCAGGATTTGTATTTACTGGGGTGTGTCAGGCAGCGTGAGCCCCCTTGCAGGCACATCCGTTATGACGAACTGATGGCCTGAGCATCCCTTTAGCTGGAATCTTGCCATACATGGGACTACTGGGACACACAGGGCTTTGTGAATCACTGACTACTTCCAGGTCCATATTCCTAGTACTGGTTGTAAGAAGGAAGGTGCAGCTGGGAGGCTGCTGTGGTTTCACCTGCTGCCATTGCCGTTGCAGGCACGCAGCGCGCCATGTTCAAGCAGGCCATGCGGCACTGGGAGAAGTACACCTGCGTCACCTTCATCGAGCGCAGCGACGAGGAGAGCTACATTGTCTTCACCTACAGGCCCTGTGGGTAAGTGTGCACCAGTGGGAACACACAGTCCTGCTCTCAGCCACGTCTGTCAGCTTTGCACCCATAAGGGAATATAAACTTCACAGGAAAATCAATAATTACTGCATTTCAATGATGCATGTGTTCTGCCTGGCTTTTAAGTTCTTTGGAGCAGGTATGTGCGGTAACTTTGTAAAGTTGCACTTCTTTGGTCTATTTCTAGATAAAATCATCTTAATATAGACACATATAGGTATGACTTATTTCTTGCTTTCTGTCATGCTTCCAATAGTCATATGTGTTGTTCTAAAGGTATTTCAGGTTTATTATTTGTTTATTCTTACCTTTCCCCATGTCACATATTTACTGCTGAATTAAATATGGACATCTACCCCACATCCCTTTTCCTTTGACTCTCATATTGCTAGACTATCCTTGCCCAGATTTGTTTAATCACCAAATTTATGGCCATTTTGCAGATTCCTTTTTCTGGGTCACTGATGTGTAAAAGTGAACAGAACAGGTTTTATTACTCAGGAGTGCAGCTTTCCATTAATCACCATGCTCCGTCTTCAGATATTACTACTCACAAATGCCTCTGTCAGCTATATTTGCTATTTATTCCGCTCAGAATTCTTAATTTTATATGGCGCTTAGTGAACTTCCTGAGTGCACCAAGTTCATTTCCCGAGAAGAGCGCACACTGCCTATGGAAATTCTGGACTTCTGACAGTCACCTCCTGTTTGAGTTGTAGGCTCTGCAGTGAGCAGCTCTCTATCTTACTGACTTCCTGATCATTAGGCCCTTTGCATGTCCACTTTTGAATCATAATGGGATAGGGTAGCGAAAAAAAGTTTTGGGACCTCCTTGCATTGTAGGAATGATCCTGGATGTATTTAATTTATAGCCTCTAAAACTACATGTAGAATTATCTGTTTGAAGCACCCATTGTATTTTTCTTAAGGTATAGGACGGCATAATAAAATCTACTCCTAGGCTACTTTTGAAAGTACAAAAAAAGCATTGCCTTTGCCCCTGAAAATCTCTGAGCCTCAGATCCTTGCAGCAGGGGAGCTTATTCTGTCATGTTCTTGTGCCACTGTAGGTTTGCTGTAGATCCCCCTTAGAAACAGTGCCAAATGAAATGAACTTTTGTTCTGAGCCAGCATGGGCATTACTTTAGTTAACAACATCCCTGAGATAGGATTCACCCATTAAGTAAGATTCAGGGATACTGACACACAGTTGGAAGAAAAATGGAAAGCAGAGAATAATCATGATGGTTCCCTTGCACTCACAGAGACAGAAAGCAATTTAAATGGAAGAGTGTGAAAAGTGTAAGTGTTTTCAGGCACTTTAGAAAGAGATCTATGGGGGTATCTGCCAAATGTAAATGCTACAACTTCAAAATACTCAAGGCCAAAGGACAAAAAAAATCTCTCCAGCCAAAGAATTGTTGCTTAGGCTGCTTGATGTTTCATGAGATCAAATCACTTCAGGGGAAGGCAGGATTATAACCAGCTTTAACCAGAAGGTTGGAATATACTCAGTATCCACCCTCAAAGTCTAGATTGCTCTTTGTCATTAGTGTTGCTTAATTGAAGGGTACTATGCAAAATACAAATAATTTACCAGGGCTGTAACAAGTTTAAAATAAAACCAAAGAGTGTGGCTATGAAAAGTCCATCATTGATGAAATAAAGCCAGGCCAAACAGAAGGGACAGCTGAATGATTTTTCTGGGGACCCACAAATTGTTTCAGGAAGACCCAGATAAATAGGGACATGCATTCTCTGGGTGAACAGGAACTGTGCACTACCCACCAGCATCCAGTGCTGACGCAGGATTTTCCACGGAAAGAGCCCAGACTGAAGGGACACCAAACCAACTGCAAACACTCTCTGCTGCATGGCCAGTTGCATTGAAACTGATCTTCAGCTCTTTCCCATGGCACCCTGCTGTGCTGGTTTGTTAGCACATTGTGTCAGTATTGTTTGTAATACCATGGCAGCGAACATTCACAGATGGAGGAGACTTTATTGTACTTAGCACTGTTGAAATTAAAAGCTCAATGATAAACCCTGCCCCAAAAAGCACACAGTCAAAACATAACACATTAACTGAAACAAAGTGGATAGTCCTATATGTGGAAATTCAGGTGGTAGTATCTACAAAAGTCTCATATGACAGCATTAGCACACTAGCAAGTGAAGTGTTACTGAGCCTTTGTAAACAATAAGGATATTTTGGAGTGTAATGCATCACATCTTGCAGCAGTTCATGGGAAGATCATCCCAGAAGGGCAGTGATTAAAAAAGCATATTTGAAATATAGCAGCTGGTCACAAGAGATGCATGACTTTCTTAAAGTTGAGAGGTTCCATATCAGCAAGGAATGAGAGATAAGTTTTGATTATCATAGACCCATAGGACTGCAAGGCATCTCAGAAAGATGTCCAATGTATTCTTAAGACAGAAACAGTTATTCGTATATCATTGCTGATATATACTTATCTAACTGGGTTCTAAAAACCTGCAGAAATGAATATTTCGCAGCCTTCTAGGAATTGTATTGCTTCAGTGTTCTTAATATAAGAATTGTAGGAAGTTTGGGCAGTGTTTTTTGTCATAGCTAAACAAGGTATTTTTTATTGCAATTAAAGGACATTAACTTTTTTCCCTATAGTCATAGAAAAGAAATTCCTTTTACTTTTTGAAGAAATATGTTCTATAGTTTGATACTGTTGTTAAATCTGTTCTATATTCTCGTGGGCTAGAAAACACCTAATTCATTTAATATTTCCTGGTAAATAATGTTTTCCAGGCTTTTAATCACACTGTTCTTTGAGATTCTTTTCAGCTATTCTACATCATTCTTGAAATTGATAACCCCACAACTAGGGCATATTTGTCCACATGAGTTGTCACTTCTGCTGAGCCAGTGCAAAAACACTTGTAGCCTCTCTGTCCTCTTAGGTACCTAAGCACAGTGCCTCCCTGTTTCTCAACAGCTGCCATGTTCAGCACATGGTTGGTTGGGATCCTATTCCAAAGAAGAGCCAGAGCTCTTTCCGTCATTGGTTCCAGTCTTTACCATTTCTGCACCCTTTCCAGATCTCTTGTATAATTTCCTAAAGTTGCTTGTCTTCATGGCTTTTAGCAGTGTTTTCTATGACTGCAAGCTTAAAAAGTGCCTTCTCTGTCTAACTTCATGTAATATTCCAGCCAGCTTTATATCCCCCTTGATATCAACTTCTGTAGTTTGCTTACAGACAGTTTGGAAAAATGTCAAAAGCTCTATGGCTGCATCCCTTCTTTCCATGAGAATAATTTAATCTGCTGAAGTCATAAGCTACAATTATTTTTCATCATGTGTGGTTTATTTAGCCTGAGTTTGATAACAGTTAATTATTAAAATCTAGTTTAATAATATAGCTGAATCACTAACTCACTACTTTGAAATTTTCTAATTAGTGATAGTAATTTGTATCCATAAGTTGCAGATGTGAAAGTAAGAATATAGTATTAAGATACTAGTGTTTGTGATTCTGCTATCAAGCAGTGTGCACTGGAATAAATATCAATTACAGCAAGTATTTATGCATCTAGTTGATTAAGGCAAATACAACTATAATTGGTAACAGATTCAAAACACTCTTTGCTCGCTACTGCTGCTCTATCCTTGTGTTTCTTCCTATCAAATTGGAACGGCCCAAAGACTCAGTTTGCTTCTCTGCATGCAAAGCCAAAAAAGGCGATATTGAGACAGTATCTAGTCACTATGTGTTAATAAATATTATTGAGTACAAGATCAAGCTTTTTTTTTTATGTAGTAGAACAAAAAAGAAAGGAACAATTATTCATATTGTTCTAGTAACTCAGTATGCCGCTGATCTTAATTTGTTCTCCATTAGAAGACTTATACAATTTTTATGATAAAATTCAGATGACTTATTGCAATTGCTGCTGTATCCTCTTGTTTAAGTATTTGACAGATCCATCTGAGATACAGAAAAATAAAATCTCTTTCATATGCTTCTCCAAACATTGTAGAGTGAACAGATGAATATTTTAACCTCTTTGAACTTGCCAGTGTGTTAAAAAGGCATTGCAGGCAAGTTCTTAAAGTTGGTGAAACAGGTAAATTCATTGCCTGAGGTGCACCTTTGTAGCATGCTTCAGCTAAAGAACATGTTATAAAAGGTGCTTAATCACTCTTATAAAATGAGAAGAAACCAGAGTTGTGCTAAATAGTCTGTGCATGGGGGAGGGCTGACTCATGCTCTCAGGAGTTAAATAACCCTGGCAGCTGGCACAGCTTCCCTGCTGGCTGTGCTGAGGCTCCTGTGTGCAGGATGGGTGTCATCAAGGCACAAGCTGGCACAGTCTAGAGCACGGTGTGCTGACACAGATGGTGAGGGGTGATTTATATATACACTGGGATAGGCAGCTGTTAGCTGAGGAATGCTGGTTGTAGTATTGAGGTGGACATCTCCACTGATCAGATAAAGATGCAGAAGACGCTTCTTCCATCACAAGTCCTCTTAGGGCAGTGAATCAGAACATTTAGAACCACGATTATATCTCAATTCCTGACAAAAGGCAAATTCATCACACCAGGTCATAGCCAGTATCTTCTTTGTATAGGTGGAGTTATATCTGTGATTGAAAGAGGTGTTTTCACCAAGAAAAACATTCAGCGAGATTTTGTTTGGAAATTTTGTGAACCTCTTTTTCTTGCTTTGTGTAACATAAAGGTGATCATACATAATCCCAGTATGCTTATGAAATTCATTCACACCTTCATACAGTCAGTGCCATTGCAAGCTGATGTTGTGGTCTATGATTTTTACATTGTCACATTTTCAAGGGTGCAGCTTTTTAAAAAAAGGACAACATTGACCCTATCTGATTATCTCTTCCTTTGTATCTAATGTACTTCTAAAGTAGTTGTAAAATAGTATTACTTAAAAGAATGAGCTTATTGTTCACTCATTTCACTTTCTCTATGTCATTTGTTTCTTGTTGCTCACTGTCATTGATCAGCTAGACTGATTAAATGGAATTAGAGATTCATAAATAGTTACTGTCTCCAAATGCTGTCTGGTGCAATAAAGATTAAAGAGATGAGCTTTAAAACCTGCCAGTTGATTCAATTTAAGGGGTGTGACAAGTGCTCATACAGCACAGAGATCTTGGTTTTTTTGTCAAACACATCTGGGGTCAAACCCATAGTATTACAAATTAATGTACTTCATGGATTTTTTAAATTTTAGTTTTCCTTATTCTTTGTCTCAGTGCAATTGTTGCAGTAAATTGTTGTAGCTTAATTGGATGTATCTGGTGTGCTTGACAAGACATTCAACATAACAAATCCTAATGACCCTCTGTAAGTATGAACCACCGCTGTTATTTTAAGACTTGGTGTTAATTCTGTTTTCCTTGGCATGTAAAGAAACACTAAATAAATGTCTTTATATTTTCTAGGGAGTACTTGAAATCTGTCAAGTAACCAGTGTAAGGGAACTCTCACCCTCTGGCTGCTTTCTTTTTAGGAGCAGGTTAGCATTAAAAAAATAATTCCCAATATGTTGGGGTTTAGATGAACAGTGTTAGACAACCTAGAGGAAAATTATGTAAAAGATTGCAATTAATTTTTTTTCTTCTGAAAAAAACCTTCTTTAAGATCTGTCAGATGAGGTGCCCTAAGTCATTTAGCACATTTGACAATGCTCAATCTTTGATTATTATAAGAGTAAAATGTTAAATTTTCTTGTCAGACACCTAAAAATCTATCTGATTTATGGAATACCACTAAATCTTTCAGAGGTGATCTAAAACACAGTCTTAAAAAGTAAGACCCTCATGTGGTCCAAAAGAAGTAAGAAGTACAGGAAGAGAAACTGTAGTTAAAATCCTATTTTATTATTTTGCCCTTGTTATCTATAGTGTCAATAAAAGTAAAGCAGGAGATGTCACAAAAGGTACTAATTATAATAATTTATTTTTCAGTTTTTCCTTTATATCTGTTCATCTCCAAAATATCACTGTGAAAAAAACTATATTGAATGTATAGAGAAATTTTTTGGTCGCTAAATATATCTTTTCTAGCTGAAGCAGGTAATGTATATGAAGTCAATAAAATAGGCATGTTAAAATTATTGAGACTGTGTTAAATAGTCTACAATTTTAGGTCTCAATATCCTATTGATTTGGTTTAAGCCATAAATAATCATTAATGTTCTTTACTTCTGCATTGCAATTTTTCTCTGTAGAGTTTTCACACAGTGGCAAACATGAAGGCTCTGCAGAAATGTTTAAACTGTTTTAAACAAAAGGATTCTTTCTGCCTTTTCACAATTATATGTACTTATCCTAATTTTATTCTCATCAGCCCCTTGTTCTGCCATCATGTGCTGTATTAAGATCATAAAGGTTTTTAACTAAAAATTAAATTATAGGACTTAAACAATTGTGTTTAAATGTGTTGGCTCTTCAAGGTGATTTTGCAGGATTATAGGTGAATGGAAAACTGAATAGGTTAAAATTGGTGGCATGATTGGGTTTTGAAGGGTTGTGGTAAATGGACTGGACTCAAGCTGTGACTGAAAGTGCAGTATCATGGGCTTATCCTGCTACCTGTTGTTTATAATATTTCTATCCATGACCCACAAAGAAATGGTGGTGCATGCTGCCATCAGAGCATTGCTTTTTACTATTTTGCTGAAAACAAGTTTCTGTGTCATTCTATAGAATGACTGAATAGATTGTCAGTCAGTCATTCTATAGAATGACTGTCAGTCATGACAGTGAGAATTCTGTTGATCAAAGCTGACATCTTTTAAGACCTTGAATAATATCAAAAAAAGCCCCACTCATGTGTATTTTGAATAATCAACTGTTCTTGTAGAAGACCTAGAATTTGTGAAACATCTGAAATTACGTTGGGCATTTAACTGTTGAATCTTTATATACTATTTTTCAAGTTTTTAATTGAATTTGCTGTGTGGTTTGTAGACATATGTATGAAAACTTTCATTTGTGTTTGTATTTCAATTACAGGTGCTGTTCTTATGTGGGTCGAAGGGGAAATGGTCCTCAGGCTATATCTATTGGCAAGAACTGTGATAAATTTGGCATAGTTGTCCATGAGTTGGGTCACGTGATAGGTTTTTGGCATGAACATACACGACCAGACCGTGATGACCATGTCACCATCATTAGAGAGAACATCCAACCTGGTGAGATATTCTGACAAGTATTTTGGAAAGAAAAACATGTGTGTGTTTTTGGCATTTCATTCATCTGCTCAACTCTGTTGGAACTGAGTGCTGAATAGCTGAAATAGCAATTATACCTGCTGTTCTTCTTACCTTGATTGATCTCAAATTGATTGAAAATCAAATACTGAAATTATAGTATAATATTTTCCAAAGGCTTGGCCAAGTAGCAAGCCATTAAAATAGAGGGCTAGAAGGAGCAAAATAACAATTATGCTCAAAAACTTTGAAAGAAGCCACTGCTTTTGAGGCTCTTTACAAGTCATATTTCTGTGCTTGAGGAAGGGCATTTCTCTTGTAGGCTATCATAGTGAATGATAAATAGGAATATGTAGCTGCTCAAGAGGCTTTGACCTGGGAGGGTAAGGTGGTCTTTGCAACACACTTACTTTGACTTACAGGAATTCTGTACTCAGAAAAGGTGAAATCAGAAATTGTCCAATGATAGCTTGGAGTATTTGTCTGTTTCTTTAGAAAATATTTCAAAATATTTAAGATATGATGAATCTTTGCCACTTCATCTAGGACTTGGAAGGAGACTGGCAGCTGATACATGCTCCCTTAATTCTCTAAAGTCCTGAAATGGCATGCATGTTTGAGCCTTCTTTCTTGTCTCACTATATTATTGAGTTGGGCAGATGCCATAAGAGCTCCTCCCCTTTTCTTGTACTATGATGAGAAAGTCAGCTGGAGTGCCACCCTTAGCAGCATGCTCTCCCTTTCTGTTGTCTCTCTGGTTTATGACTGAAACTACTTCTTGTGGTGTGGCATGAGCTTGAGGATAACTAAATGGGATCAGGAAGCCATGACCACTTACACATTTGGTTTTTGTTATATTATGCAGCTTATGTTGGTTAAAATGTTAATGTCATTGCAGGGTCTTTTTGCAAGACTCCAGTGGGAATATGAACTGGAGTAAGGAGTGCTTTGTATTGCTGATGTACTGATTAGGTCAAAGAACTTAGGGTATGGAATTATGAACTAAGTATAATTCCTTTTCTCCTGTTCTGCTCTTGTTAATTTGCAACAGCTGGATCTTGAAAATGTGACTTTGTAGAGTCTGCATTACATGAAGCCTCACAGAGAAAGCTTCAGACTTTGCTGAAGCCAAGTCTCCAGTAGTTTAGTGCTGGATTTAGTATCCAGTTAGACTGTTAGTATCCAGTCTAATGAGTGAGGAGGGTTCTTCTGGAGTCTTTGCTGTCAAAATGATTTTTTTTAGGAATTAAGAACCAAACCAGAAATTTGTATGGACTGTACATGAAGCACATCATGATGTGTGGGGCTTTAATGTGTTAGTTGCATGAAACTAGTCTTTCTAAATCCAAATATACAAATTTGATGCATGTTTCAGAAGATGTTTGCCCTATCAGTTAAGGGGGCATAGTAAAATCACACACTTCCTCCCAAATTGCAAAGATTTATGAATGTCAGTGAGTAATTAGGTTAGGATCTTTGTTGGTTTTCTTTCCTTGTTTGGTTTTTATCTTTAGAGAAAAAGATATTAAAGAATCTATAATTATCAATCATTTGTAGGTCAGGAATATAACTTTTTGAAGATGGAGCCTGGAGAGGTGAACTCCCTGGGGGAACCATACGACTTTGACAGCATTATGCACTATGCCAGGAACACCTTCTCAAGGTTGGAGTCTCAGGTTATACCTTTTGGCTTTTAATTCTCTTCCTGTCTGTGAATGCTAAGAACTATGCTTTTTGAAGTATTTTTAAATCCCTTAAAATGTCCCTTGCGACATAATATTCCTACAGCAGTCAAAGCACAGCTTGTTTATTTTAAGCCAAAATAATTTAATTATATTTGAAAATGCGTTTCTTTTCTGTTCAGTTTCAAAGCAGCCTTTTGATCTTGCTTCAGTTCTTTAGATTTTCAGACAAGATAAACTGGAAACATCATTGTATATGATACTCACTTTCTTTTTGTGTCCACAAAAATTTGAATTTAGAAAAATCAAATGAGTGAAATGGCTAGGAATGTTATGTGTAACGTGATCTGTTTTCTAAAAGAAAAATACATCTCCTTTGATGCATGGAGTTTCATAACCATGGATTATGCATGTAGAGCACAGGTTATTTGGATATCTACCACACAAGCCACAGCCTTTGTTAAGGACTGCAGCCTCCTCTCTTTATTTGTTTGACAGTATTGTTACTGTCATAAAAACCTGATAGTAAAGACTTCTGCTGTTTTTGCTCTGTCCTGTTGCAGGCTGATCCTTTCTTATCTCCTTAGTGACTCAGTGGGCTTCTCTCTGAAAGGGTGCAGGGTTGTGGGGAGCTGTGCAATGACCTGGTCCCATAGGTCAGCCCTACTCTGAAGAACTGAAGGAAGCATTAATCCATTCTCCTATTGCATTTCTCAGCTACTTATTCTCCAAAAATACCAGAGTAATGTAAAATTAAAAGAAACCTCCCAAACACCCAACAAAAGGTTTTAGCTTGGAAAGATCTATTCTTGGGTGTTTTTTTGTTGTTGGTTTGGTTTGGTTTGGGTTTGTGGTTTTATTTTTTTAGGGGTGTGTGTGGATTTTTTTTTTAATTTATTTTTCTAATTCATGCATTTTAAGGCAAAACTACTGGACAATCTGACTCTTCAAAATAAACTGAGGGCCACTAAAACCTCACCAGCCTTTGCAAATTTGTTTGGCTTGTTCTCTCTATATAAGTTCTATTATTACATAAAACCAAACCAAAGGCTCTATTACTCAGCATACACATAATTCACCCCTGGAAGAGCATGGGAATGAGGCACATGAGGTAGCTATTAGTCACATTGCTTAATCCAGTTACCCATACCATTACCTTAAGGAAGAGATTATAAGAACCTGTATGAAATAGAGTAATTGAACAAGACAGAACCCCCCTGAGTCCTAGGGCAATGACAACATCAAGGTAATTTGATTTGTTGGCCCTGATTTCACCACTTTCCAAGCTGGCAAAAACTGATAGTGCCATGAATAGGCATGCCCTGCCCCAAGGTATAAGGGCTTGTTACTTCATACTGTCTAAAAATAGCCAGCAAAGCCCTGAGGTTGGCTATTGATTTGCACTAATTTATCCTGCAAGCATGAGTGATGCCCAGTGAGGCATATTGCCAGCTGTTTGTTAGACTTTGCTCACCCAGAGAAGTAGTAGGAATCACAAAACATCATAAAGTTCTTGTCGTGCACAATGATTTTGTTCATGCTGTATTTAAACTTACAGTATGTTCCTTTATTGAAGTGCTAAGGCATTCAAGAGAGGATTGTTTTCAAAGTTTTTCGATGTATGAAAAGTATCCGTTTGATGTTGTGCTGAAATTGAGTGGAAAATAGAATTATAATTCACAGATGCAATCACTTTCTAAAGAATAATGTGCCTTTGTTCTAGAAAATGATTAATGCCATATGTAGTTTATTTCAATGTTTAGGGTAACATCCTGAGATAATTCTGTCTTTACAAATTTCTAGTGATGGCTCAAAAAATCTAACTGGATAAAGAGAGCAATATGTATTTGCAGTACTCAAAATGGTTCATCAATTATAATTTAAAAACCAATATGTCATTTATAAATGATATTCCTAACTACAAGGATCCTTACCATTCATTAATTTTTGGATCTATGTTATGTCTGAAGGTACTGGTTTTACTTTTCAATAAAACCCCTACAGGTATACAGGTGATTATAAATAATTAAATAAAAAGAGACTATAGAAACATATTCTTCTGTTAACTGCTGTTTTATGGGAATTGAAGGATTTTTAATTCCGCAACATGGTAATAGAATGTAGTTTTGTATCTTAGTCTATTGAAATTTATTTGAGAATAGGAAAATGTTTTAGATCATATTTAAAATCGGGGAAATTTTGAATAAATTGCACATTTGGAACAAATGTATTTCTCTGTGATGTCTTGTCATTTAAGGTTAATGTCACTAAAATCACATATGGTAAGTTGATATATTTTATTGCAAGGCAAGTAAAGGCTGGCAAGCAAGCATTTCTGTTTTGAAAGTGTCAGCAGTTAGAGTCGAGTTAAATGTCTTACAACACTTGACAGAATCATGATTGGCAAATGTCTTTGACTTTACCTGCTCTCACATGTAAGTCAGACTGTAGGATTTCTTATAAAATCTTTGTTAAAAATAGGAGTTTTGCGATTAAGAATTTTGTGCTAGAGATTAACTTATGTATTTTAATGAAATTTTATATCTTTTTTTCCAATATAGCAATAGCTTAATGGCAGTGTCTTTTCCCTGTATAGTCTTAATTGTAGTTAGAGATCTTCCTCTTTTTAAGCAGAAGTATAAAAGCTGATTTGTTAATTGATGTACTGGGAGAAGATTCTTTTTTGGTAACTTTGCATAAAGTTTGCCAACTTGAGGAATTTATAGCATGTTGTCTGCATTTGAAGTTGTGTATATTATCCTCTTATTTATGCCAAATGTAAAAACCAGATTTACAAAACAGGTATACATTCATGGAACTCAGACAGTTTTATGAGAGAAGCCTGATGGGGGTTTTTGGGGTCTATTTTTATTTTTATTTTTTTTAGGGGCATGTTTCTGGATACCATTCTCCCTTCCCGTGATGACAATGGTATACGACCTGCCATTGGCCAGCGTACCCGTCTAAGTAAAGGAGATATTGCACAGGCAAGAAAGCTGTATAGATGTCCAGGTATTGCACCACAAACAAAAAAAACCACATACTAGCAACTGTTTGACTTGTTGTTCAAGAGCAATGATAAACTTTTTGAGTCAGCTGCTCAGTATTCTCTTTCTATGTTGGCAACTGACATAGGCTGATGAGGAATCAAATCATAAAAAAAGCCTTACGGATAAGGTCACTGGAATGCAAAGTACCTAAGGACAGATGAACTGTATGAAACAGCATGACATTTCAATCTGCTTTTCTTAGCTGTTCAACAACTAGAAAAATATGTTTAATATCACTTCTGGTTTGCATACTCGCTGGAGTCCTTTATTTGAATTCAAGTTGAGTGCAGAAGGAGCAAAATGAATTACTGTGCTTGGCTGTGAATCCATTATATTTTTTTTAAATGTGTAAATGAAAGAAGCGAGGACAACCAAATTGTAAACTCTTGTGTGGATGAGATGGTTAGATCTTTCTACAAAATTTCTGTCGTTTTAACAGATGCATTTAAAATTTAAATATCTTCTGCCTAATTCTGTCATTCTATAATTTGAATGCATATTAATTTTTTATCTCAAAATAGTGTGGTTGAGTTGCTGTCTGTCTCAGAGACATCAGTGGCAGGCCTGGAGTAACCCAGAGTCAACCCCATTGTTTGTGTTCTTTAGTACTCTTTCTTCACTAAGTGCTGCCAGAATGGTGGAGATCTCAAAGGAAAAGATTTTAATCTCCTTGCTCTAGTTACTGCTGATACCACTGTTAACCTTTGGTGTCAACCAAAGAAGTGCAGAAGTGACATCTCTCAGTCAGAATTTACCAGCAAGATCCTTGTGGACTGGACATCCCAGCTCTGAGCCACACAGGCTTACAGCCATACTGCTCCTCATGGGAATGAATGACATCTCAGGAGCCGTTTTAACTTAGATACATTGCCACTTTTAACCAACTGATCAACACAAAAGGATTAGAGAAAGCAATCTGTGTTAAAGCGATGGAGTTGCTTCAAGTTTGTACCAGCAGCAGTGAGATCTACTGGAGATCTGGGGGTTCTGATGTGCATTTGGTGTACCTGGTACAGCTGAAATGTGCTTTTCCTTTGTGCTGTAAGCACGCTGAATCATACTCTTGTATATACTGAGAACAGGCACAGAGATTCTGGGCCTACCAGAGTAGAAACCACTTAAACACCTTTTCTTTAACAACTGTTCCTTTGGGAACAATTTCTGCTCTTACCTTTTGGTACAGAAAGTACTTTAATAATGACATGCTTGACAGCAGTATTTCTAATGAAAGCATATGGAGAGCAACAACTTCATGAACACAAAGAATATGTATATATTTTGATAAAAGACAAGTATTGGAGGAAAAAAGTATATAAAAGTAAAACTGCTGGGCAAGTAGGTAGTATCTCAGGATCATTTTGACTTAAGGAAAAAAATGGAAAGAAATTATAAACTAGTCTGTTTAGTATATATATGATACACTAATATGCACTTTCAAAACTCTAAAAGATACAATGTACATTTAGAGCCAGTGTTCAAACAGCTGCTCAGAGAAAATATCTTTTTCATATATGTCATGAAAATGTATTGAGAGTTATAATTTCTTTCAATGTCATAAAAGTCTTGTTGAAAGTTCATTTCACAGCATAGTAAAACCACTGTGGTTGTTCGGTAGCAGTTTGCATTTGAAAAGTAAGATATTTTTTGCAGCACCAGTGAACATGGGTCACATGAACAATAAAAATGAATGGTGGTTGAAGGATTATGGTCCTTTTTTTGGCACCCAGCTTTGCAAAATTTGGGATAAAACATATTGGTGTTCCAGCCTAACTTAGATGAGCCATGCCATAAAAGAAAGTGAGTTTTAAGAGAGAGAAAAAGGCAGAAGTTTTTTCTACAAATGTTAAATAGCATACTATTTAAAATGCTATTTTTTCAGTTAATATTTTTAATAGAAGTTGCATAGCTGAATAACGCAACCCAGACAGAATCCAATAAAGAAAGCAAATCTCTGAAAGTTACGTAGTACTTCTAGTAAATTTTGCAGCAAATACTGAAACTGAAAATTCAGACAAGCATAAAGCTTTTGTTTTTATGTAAAGAAGCAAATGATCATTGTAGTACATAGCAATAAAATCCCTGATACTGTGTTGCTTCTGAAGGTATGTTTTATTTCCTATTTCAGAAAAAAATTATTAATCATGATTCCTGCTTATTATAAAACAGCAGTGAATATTTCAATCCTTAATAATATGTGCATTGTTTCATGTGTTCTTTTGTGCTGCCTTAAATGCAGTGCAATGAAAATGCAGAAATCAATTACTTAATCAGCGTTTTCCAGAGACTCACACTTCTATGATAAAGGATTTTATAGTATTGTGCATGTTTTGTTTGGAGTTCTAATTATTTCTGCAAACAGTTGCAGGCCCAAGTCCTTTTTTAGGGCTGTGAACATGAAGTTGAGCTCAGGATTGCTGGAAAATACAGGTGATCCTCACAGCAGGGAAGAAGCTGAGCCTTCCAGGGTGTTTTAGATAGTGAGGATATTCAGGATCATTTTTCAGGAAGGGGCTTAATGACCAAGAAACAGTTTTGAGACTGGTGAAGCCAGAGTGAGATTTGATAACCTACCCTTTCAGCAGAGGGGGGTAAGTACCAGGTCTCTAAAATGTAGCAACAGCAATTTTGGTTTGTTTTTAAGTTTTCCTTAGGATTTTTGTAAAAGGAAAATGTAATTGCTGATAGGGATCTGTTACATTTTAAAACCAAATTATATTGTTATGTGATGGAATAATAAGGGGAAAGAAAACAACTAAGTTGAAGTCCTTCCTCTGCCAATCTAATTTTGAATTTTGATTGTCTTGGTATTTGAGAATAAAACTTGAAGTTCAAGGTTGGATGTATTACAGTTTTCAGACAGTCTAATTGAGTAATAAAATGTGTTTTCTGCTAGCTGCTAAAATTTCAATGCTGGTCTGCCTCTATAGTTTTGTATAGAAATTGTAGTTAATGTTTATATAGCTTAATAGGAGCAGAAGAATAAGAAAGGAAAATAATGGAGAAAGATACTCATGTGCCAAAGGAACAAAAAAAAGTATGTAGAGTGGGACTGCATAATGGATAGGAAATTCTCAGACTGGTGGGAGAAATTTGTTTAGAGGAAGAGAAGGTGGATGGATGAAGTTCAGCAAATTTACAAATTGCCTGGGTTAGATTTGAAAAGAATATTCACCTTCAAAAGTCAGCCTTCATTTACTGCATAAGGAGAATTAGGATTTTTAGATTAAGACAGTTTCCTTATAACTATAAAGAGTAATCAAGTCAATAGTAAGACCCTGAGTTGCAGTAAACTGATTTAAGTTTTTGATTTAACAAGAATATGATCAGCAGTAGATATTTTTAAGGCTCTGTGGCAGCTTTCTATGCTATATATGTATGGTTATACAGACTTGTGTCTAAGTGTTAAAGAACTTAAAGAAAAAGGATAAACTCAAATTAGCCATAAATTATACTATTCATTTGCTAGTGCTATGTGAAAAGGAATGAGACTTGGTTCCCTAAGTGTCCTGGGGGATCTGGGCTTCATCATTTGCAGATTTCACAGTAATCCTTGATGGGACTTGGCCATGTGTGTAGGCCAGCCCAGAGAGGTGTCACACTCAGGCTGTGTAATTAAACACTGCTGCAGCGTGCACTGGTGGGAATGGCTTTGTATAAGCACATAATCTACCTGCTGCCTACACCCAGTGCTAATCTTTACAAGGAGAAGCAAAAATAGTTTCCCTCTCCTAACCATGGAAAGTCTTATTAGATGTCTAACCTTCTCAAGCTGTAAAGCAGAGGAGAGTGGCTTTTATGGCTAGAGTATGTGTGTGGGGAAAGTTAAAGTGGCATTTCTGCAAGTGGTCTAGCCTAGTAAAATTGATATAAGGCATGACATTTGAAAGGAGGGGAAAAGCATCAGAGAAAACCTTGGCAAATGTTAATGATTAACAAAGGAATAAAAATGTACAAATGCTTTTAAAAGCATTGTAAAGCATTGCTATTTAAAGCATATATGATTGAAGTTGTGATTGATATCTTCTGACTTGAAATATACTAAAATAAGTATGAAATGAAATTTAAATAAGTGGCCCTTAACACTCATTTTCCTTCCACATTTCTCTTCCAAAGTGGATTTCATTACTAGTGGATCATTATACAGTAGAAAAAAATAAATTGTAATATTCTGTCTTATAAACCTAGTCATGAATACTGCAATTGCTGCAGTCCAAATACAAAGAAAACCTTTACATTCTCTAGTGATAGTACGTTAACTGTTTCCCGTTGCCTAGAAATGTGCTTTTCAACAAGAAATTCCCAAATATCACCCTGTCTACTGCAGCTTTGGAAGCCAGCCTAGAGCTCAAATCCCATAGAAAATTACTTCAACTATTGATTGGTATAAGCTGTTCCTGTTATAGCTCCCTTAAGTAATCAAGAATTTACAATTAAAAGATAAGTATGGTAAAACACATGAAGCCCAAGTGCATTTTATAAATTCTGATTGTGTTAATTCTTAGTAGGAAGCTATCTACTTACAAATTTTCATATGCTTCTGTTAAATTTAGAGATATTTCTGAAAATAATTTTAATTTGATAGAGAGCTCCCAGGAATTTAATAAGGATAGAAGGTAAATTTTCATATTAAATGCTTTATTCTGTAATTTCTGGCAGGGGAAAAAAGTTCTGTGACTCCTTTTGCAACTTAAAAGTCATTGCTTTAGGTCTATGCACATCTTCTGTAGATGGAGCATGGAATGTTCCAACATAGACTTAATGAAACCATGGATGAGAGGAAGAATAACAGAGGGCTCTAAAAGGGGCGAGAGGATTACTTGGATTCTTGTGAATGTCTCATCTTGAGGCCCTACTGTCCTCCAACAATTTCACTGTTGGCTTTTTTTGAGGTGATTTACTTATGCACTGTAAGCTCTGGCACAGTTACCAGCTCTGGGGTAACCCAGTACAGGACTCTGCAACTTAAATGACTTTGCATTCATTGTTGTGTTAAAAATAAATTGTGGTTAATGACAGATACAGCCTTTGCATTGAAAGGGCTTTGTGCAGAAATGTCACTTGCCGCAGCTGTCTGCAACTTTTTAAAGATAAAACTGCATTTTTTAAATGGAGGGAGGAAAATATTTTATTTTCCTGTTTAATTCCTAAAGGACACAGTGATGGTGGCTTCAGCTGTTACACTTCTGGAGAGCCATGCCGCTCTTTCCTTTCTCTTCTTATCATGATCATCATTTGAGTGTCAGAGAGACTATTTAATGCCTTGAGTATAATTTCTGCCTGATATAACAGTGTAGTTATCCAATCACATCTTAGGTGCATTTTAACAAAACAGCTTTACGGCTGTGCTGTCTGTCTTTGTCATAGGCAATCCTTTCCTTTGTCCTCTTTTATTTAAAGATTTTCCAGAACATTTATAATTCATTGATATTTTGATGACACTGTTGTTCACCTGCTGGCAATTGTAATATGAAAGCACTGCAAATCTGATTACACTGTTAGTAATGAGATAATATCAAATTCATATCTTGTGTCACACCTGCAAAATCAGTGGGAGAAAATTTTTGATTAAGGTCAAAAAAGATGACTGACTAAGGTGCAACACCCTACCAAAGTCAGTTTTGATGGTGGAGAGTGGCTGGAACTTCCAATGCTAAATTTTAGTGTGAAGATGATTTATTAGCCAACATCTAGCAGCGTGATTGACAGGTGAGAGAAGGGTGCTAAAATCTTCAATAATAAAGAATATAAAATCCCTTGGTATTTTAAGAACTTACATTTGCTTTGCTTTTATTACTACAAATCATTCTTGCTAAGAGACTTTGTCAAATATACGATTTAGTTTTCTATACCAACATAAAAGCGAGTTTAGGTCAGATCAGTTTTTCATGTGGGTAAAGGACTAAATTAAATGAAACCACTGAAAAAATTTCAGTGTGATGCAAGTCATGTTGTGCTAGCATTTCTTTTAGTTCTTAAAGGATGTCTAACTTTTTTTTTCTAATTACCAAAAGAGTTCTATGTATAATATTGCGGTTGATTGACAGCAATATTTTTAAGGCTGCCATAATTTTGGTTATGTCAGCAGACAGCACACAAGTGAAATAGTTCATGGAATAAAAACATCCTGCATAAAATGGAATGAATGTCAAACTGGCTTAAAAAAAAGCTTTTAATAAATTGTAAACTAACCAGTTTATTTTCCATTCTGCATCTGCAGTGAGTTAAATAAATTCTGAGTAGATATTGGAAAGATGCATTTTTCTCCCTTAGGCACATTACATTTTATATTTTTACTGTAATTTGTTTCTTTCAGCCTGTGGAGAAACACTGCAGGAATCTACAGGCAACTTTTCTTCTCCTGGGTTTCCAAATGGTTATCCTTCCTACACACACTGCATATGGAGAATCTCTGTGACCCCGGGAGAGAAGGTATTTTAATGTTCCTTTAGCTAGACACAGATACTATTTTCAAAGTAAAATGTTGTGATTTTTTAGCTTTTTGTTTAAGTTTAAAAGATGCATATTAATTGAAAATAAGAGTGTCATAAAAAATGGGACCATGGGTTCTGTACTATCACTTTGATCTGTGGCATTAGAACTCATCATCAATTCAATAGATGTGCCTGTGAAATAAAGACATGATTTCAATCTGCCATATGTTTGCACCATGAACTCCCTTTAAAACTGGCTCCTAGTTCAGTTTATGCTTCAATATAAAATAGAAGAGGCGATTCAGGCTCCTGAATGGTCCATTTCCCAGCATGGGTTTGGGCAAGCTGACCTGAGCTGTATGGCACTGATACTTGGGCTGTGACTAAGGAAGTTCTTAGTGTGTTCAATAAGATGCTTCTGAAATGGAACCATAATAACATGGGTAAAGAATGTGTCACTGTGGGTGTTCCCTGGAATTGGTTCTAGTGCATATAGTTTTACTTTCTGGGGATTAATTTTATGGGGAAAAGACTGGGGGGGAGAGGGGGGGAATGGGCTTGGTGAGAGCAATTTGGAGAGAGAAGTGTGCCGTCCTAGTGAAAGCAAAACCTGTCCTTCTTATGTACACTTTCAAAATGTGCTACTAAATCTCATTTTAAATTATTGGCTCAAATATCAGGCTCCTTCAAAGCAAATAAGGATAGAGGGAGTGATAAAAAGCTTCATTTGAGACAAAATATGCAGGAAAAAGGATGTAAGTTTCCTCATGTGAAGCAGTGGCTAGTATCAAGCAGTCAAGTACTGAAGACTAAAATACAGAATCCAAAGACTGAAAAATGGAATCTAACAGATCCAGTACTGGCAAGTTCAAATAGAAAGACCAAGCACTTGCCCCCAGATAGTTCAGTAATTTGTCTCAGAAATCTCCCACTATGTATGAATTCGACATTCTTTTCTCCTGATTTTATTACTTTGTTCTGTGTTTCTTTCAGGTCAGGGTCCTGGTAGACACCAAGAATATATACTCTTGTTGTCCTAATAGATCCTGAAGAGCTGTAAGGGCATTTGCTACTGTGGGGAATGAAAGAAAAGTCATTTGGAGAGTGTTTGCCCTCCTTTGGGCAAGAGCCAGAGCCCGGAGGAAAACTAAACACTATCTGCTGGGAGGAAAAGGGTGGCTCAGCATGTTGTCAGGGAAAAAAAAGGAAGAGATGAATAAGAGAATGTTTGTGCAAAAGATGAAAATTACTCTAGATAGTAAATTTATGTCCCCATTATTTGTGTTGCATTTTAGACATGATTGTGATAACAACAAAAATGGCTTAAGTTTTTTTCCACAGTTCCATTAAAAAACAATAAAAAATCATGTTCATCTACAATTATTTGCTCTTGAAAAAAATTCTAATATATGAGTTAATGTTGATTTTTAAGTATTTATAGCATACTCCAACTTTGTGTAAGCCTATCTATAGGCACCAGTGTAATATGTTTGTAATATAACAAAAAAATAGTCTTGAGTTTGTAACCACCACTGAAGCTGCCAATTATACTGGACAGAATATTAATGGGGGAAGGCCCCTGTGTTGAAGTCAGCAACGTGAGAGGACTGGCTCCTTTCCCAATTTATTCCTTTACCTTTTACTTTTGAGACTGAAGACTACATGGTAAAATGTAGCTGTAAAAGCTGTACTCAGTATATCTATACACAGAAAAGTCTTGGAGGGAGGATGGTGTTATTAATGCTGTATGCCCTCAGCCAGGGAGAATCCTGCCTTCTGGTGTGTAGAAATTTTATTGGCATAGGGAGAGTTGCAACTGTGCCAGTGTTTTATTTGAATCTGCCTTTTGAATAGATTGCACAACTTTTCAGTTTTCCTTAATGTTTTACATGAAAGATAAAATAGGCCAGAAAAATCTTTGATTGATATGGGTAAAAAATTGCCACCTGCAAAAATCTTGGTTTATATTACTCGTATTTGTTTTATATTTTGTGCTTTCTTATCTCAGGCAGTAAGAGGTATGATATATTCTCTTGGAAGCTGCAGTAGCACAATCCAATCTGCTGTGTAATCAATAATTCTTTAATTGTGCTGACAAATACTCATTGATTGCTTTTCCTGGGAAGGCTCTCAGCCATCCTGTCCCCTTGAACAAGCTCTGCCTTGTCTGTAGCTCTGTTTAGTACTTTGCAGAATAGCAAATTGGAATCTTAAATATATTTAAACTTGTTTGGTTCATGACCAGAAATCATGCTGTGACAGATTGGGGGTTCAGCCTATGTACAGCTAATGAATTCTGGTCAGTGTTAAGAAATTGCTGTATCATCAAATACCTTGGCATGCCAGAGTGAGAAAAGGCTGTGAAGGTTATTTCATGTAGTTTCAAAAGCAGGGGCCGTTGAGGAGGCTCATTAAATTTTAACCATTTCCACTTAGATAGCAGCACTTTGAGACATTGACATGATCACAGCTAAGTGAAACCTTCCATTTCCCACCCCTATCCTGGCAATTAAGGTTTGGGAAAAGGTGAATTTCCAAACAAAAACCAGGGAAGAAATCTGATGTTTCAGCTGTGTCATGGAAAAAAGGGAAACTTGTGGTTAGAGTGGTGAGAGACCTCCAGGCTGTAAGGAGCTGAAGCAGAGGAGGAGGTACAGGTTGTGGTTTCTGTGGCTTGCTTCCAGCAGAGCCAGCTGGGTTTGTGTAAGCAGCTGTCTGCATCTCATGAAAAGGGGCTCCCTCTTGTGAACCCCTCTGACTGCACAGATAGGGGGGTAAAGTTGCCATGGCTGGGAAAGGACAAGACTGGTAAGGGCAGCTGGCTTTCTAAGCAGTATGGCTAAATACTACTTATCTTTTGAGAAAAAAAAAAAGAAGGTAGGAGTTTCGAGGGAATCTGAACTGCAAAGTGAATGATTTGAGGGGAACAAAAGTTTTGTAAGTTGGTGTGGTCTCTTTACTTGAAGGAAGAGTTGGAAGAGAAAAATTCTGCCAAGGACAGAGAATTTCTTTGTGAATGAGAGAATGGTCTCTGCCATCATCTGAAGCAGATTCAAATAGAAATTGGAAATGTATTAAAAAAACTGAAGCAAAGTAAAGCATATGAAGTTTTTACTTTTAGCCGGCTCTTCATATTTCTCATGGTAAATAGGTGGTTTTGGAATTCTGGCAATATTTGTGCATTTATTTCTTCAGTACATCTTCCTGAAGGACTGCCTGAGTAGTAAAGCCAAAATATCCTGCGGGTTAAATATCCATGAAAGGGGGCATGAAGCCAAGAACTTTGAAATGGAACTAAACCATCTTATCTGACTGGGTTAATTTTTCCAGTTATGGTGTTAGAATTTTTACCTTGCGTCTGGACTAAGGGTAAATTCCTCTCCTTTCAACTGACACTCACAGCTGCTCCATAGGCTGCCAGGGAGATGTATTTTTGCAGTGTGAGGTACCTGCTCCTGTGCAGCAATTTGTGTTTGTTTTATAATGGCAGGTTTCAATTGCAAATTTCTAGGATCAAAGCTAAGATAACACCAATTCTATGCTCAAATGTGAATAGAGAAGAATTTCAGTTAGTTTGAAATATTTATTTATGTACACTGAGGAACTGATTCTGAAGCAGATGAATTTTTTTCCAAGTACACCTAAATCCAATTAAAAGGTATTAATTGGAAGTAATTTCATAATACAAAATATGAATAACTTTTAATCTGCTTGTTTGGATTTATCCCTGTAATTGCAGGACATGATGCTGATGCTATCCCAGTCAGTCAGGGTTTGAACTGTGGCTATTGTGTCAATGTGTGATCAGGAAAAATCCTATTCCTGCATTAAAAGTCTAAGTTTGTGGCAGTTCAGGATTAATATTTCTAAAAGAGGGATAATGTAATTTAATATAAGGGTAGTCCTTGTAGTAAGTATTGAAAATATGCTTGTGTACAGATACTCTCAATAATACTTGGAGTCCAAGTTCAAAAGTTCCAGACATGCACAGATTTCAGATTTCTCTTTAAAAAGCTTTATTATAGGTTCATTAAGAATCATTAAGGGACTGTACACTGTTTCTTATTAGTGAAATTTCTTTCAGAATTACTGTCCAATATTGTCAACATTTATGTGTCTGAAAGTAAAATATCTTGTCAAAACAGTAGTAGGAGAAACACAAACTAAAACAATTCTCTAAATTTTTTTTTTTTGCGGCTGATTACAGTCAGTGCTGGTTTTAGTCAAAATGTAATGGAAGAGGAATTGGCAGTAGAATTATCAAGTAACACACTTAAAATTATAGTACTGTAATATTTTACCTAATTAGCATTCTCAAATTTTTATTTCTCAGTGAAAAACTCCCTGTGTAATAGTTTGTCTTGAATTTGTGCAAATATATAAGATTAAATAAAATAAAGTTTTCATGTTCAGAGTAAGCTTGTACTTAGTCAAAGGAATAATTGAGGAGAGGATAATTAAATGTCTGAATGGTTGGAATTCCATTACAGGTGACCACTCTGGCTTCAGTTCTTCAGAATGTTGTCGAGATTGTTTTTCTCTTATTTACCACACATGATTTATTTAGGTCTTCTCATCTGATTGCAGATCGTTTTAAACTTTACCACCATGGACCTTTACAAGAGCAGTCTCTGTTGGTACGACTATATTGAAGTAAGAGATGGCTACTGGAGAAAATCCTCTCTGCTTGGTATGCAACTGTTAAACGCTGCACCGTCCACTGCACCACACTCATTGGGCTCAGTGGACCTGCTGTTGAAACCACGACAAACTTCTTGGGTTTCAGATGTCTAGAATGGATCTAAACTTGGGGTTGGGAAAAAAGCCCTCTAAATGGCCTTGACTTCAAGCCTCAAGTTTTCCTTTCGCTGCAGCTTGCCATTATTCAGCTGCAAGGGTGGAAAGATGACAACCACAAAATGTGCAAGATTTTGCTTTGCTTATGGATATTGAATTATGAAGCTGCCATAGTTTTTTTGGAGTTTTTCTTCAGAGAAATAGGGAAGAAGTTTACAGACAAATCTATAGAGCATGTGATGGGAGATTCATAGGTCATGTGATGAGAACATGCACCTGCTGTAGAGCTGTTCTCTGCAGCACAGCCTCTGTGCCTGTACCTTTAAGATTTGGGGCAGATTGTTTCTCTTTGTTCCTTGTGTGTCCTTCCCTGCTCATGCAGAGAAGAGACATGCAACACAATGATGAATTAAGTTTGAGTTGGAACTGAAATGTAAAAGCTGCAGTCATCCTATTTTAATTCAGAAGGTTGGTAGGAAGGTTTCACCTCCCATAATGCTAGTGCCCGGATACACAGGACAGCTAACAGGAATGCCTACTTTCTTGGCCTCGAACAGAAAATAAAGAGACAGTTAAGACCAGACAGTAATTATCCTCTTCTCCTGTTCTCTATCAACTAGAAAAACAGAAATTTTACCTACCTAGGCAGACTTTAAGAGGGTAATGTAGAATATGTCCTTTAGATGTTACTTTTTTAAATCTCTTTGGCCCTTAGGCACAATCAGTTGTATTACTGTGAGCTACATTTGTTCCATTTTTAAGATTAGTACTTGCTTTCCCCTTCCAAAATGCATGTGTTTGTATGTATATAAACAACCTCTAACAATAATTTTTTTCATTAATTCCTCTAAGGTTTTATGCTTAGACTTGTGAGGCTGACTGCAATAAAAAGTTCTGAAAGCTTTATAATAAAATCTTTGTGTGTTAGGTCCTGATCTGCAGAAACACATGTGCTTAACTATAGGCATATGAATCGTTCCACTGAGCTGGTTCTGCTACTTCTGCCTATAATGTTAAACACTTGTATAAATGTTTGCAGCATTTGGCTTCAGAGGCGGCAGAAAATGCAGTTACTGGTTGCATGTTTTTAGGCAGGTTTTGTGGTGACAAACTGCCAGAAGTGCTCACATCCACCGACAGCAGGATGTGGATTGAGTTCCGCAGCAGCAGCAACTGGGTTGGGAAGGGTTTTGCAGCAGTTTATGAAGGTAAGCCTCTTACAGCATTAAAAATAATTTGGTTATGGAAGAATAATATTAACCAGATACCTTTTGAAATTAACCATCCCCCACCAAAACTAACATATTAAATTAGTATTTTATCAATAAGAGACAGTATGTGCTAAATTACTAGACAGGG
This sequence comes from Camarhynchus parvulus, assembly GCF_901933205.1. Lineage (NCBI taxonomy): Eukaryota > Metazoa > Chordata > Aves > Passeriformes > Thraupidae > Camarhynchus > Camarhynchus parvulus. The sequence goes on along the minus strand of NC_044574.1, from coordinate 38,827,234 downwards.
CATTTTGAAGCTCCTCCCATGATCGGATTTCAGCCGAGCTCTTTTTCAGGGAAATCACTGATAATAATCATAAACATTTTTTACCAGTCTTTAATTTACTAAATATGCATGTTCTTGGGCTTAGTGCTTGCAAAGACTTCTGTGTGTACTTTCTGTTTATCCTTTAGAAAAATCTGTTTTATACTCTGGGAATAGTTAACAAAGGCGCCCATGCACATTGGGTAGATTAGCAAGTCAACATTTACCTGTTTAAAATAGAACCTAAACTTTTCATGAAAATATTTTAAAATTTATATTAGCTCTTTCTTCAAACTGAATGCAAGCTTGAAGTGATAAACTGTAGGTTAAAATGCATAAATCATTATAAAATGAGATTTTTGCTTTCATTTGTCTCTTTCTAAAGGTTAGTAAATATCAGTGAAGAATGTTTATTAAGTATGTTTCAAGGGTGAACAAAAATTTAATTATTTTGACCCTTTAAATATATTCTGTAAAAATGTATTGATTCAGATTATCCATAATTACAAATTCATCCTCAACACTGTAGACATGTTTAGAGCTATTAGAAATGCTAAATTATATTTGCTAACTAAAGTACATATAATGATTTAAACCAATTGTGTTTTCAATAATTTATCCTTGGTAGATTTAATTAATGTCCAGAACAATTTTATTATTAGTTTTGAAAATGGGAGCATATAATGTCACTTTGGGCATGGGGAAATTACAGAAAATGCCATTATTGACAGTAAAATGTTATGCTTTTATCAGCTATTTGTGGAGGTGAAATCCACAAAAATGAAGGCCAGATCCAGTCTCCCAATTATCCTGATGACTACAGACCAATGAAGGAATGTGTGTGGAAAATAACAGTGTCTGAAAACTACAATGTAGGATTAACCTTTCAAGCATTTGAGGTAAAGCCTTTTAACTTATCTCAGACAAGCATCTAGTGGCTAAGTGACGGTGAAATTTAAGGGAATATTTATTCAACCTGTGAATGAATTTAAGAGTTCTCCATGAAAAAATAACTCCATAATCCATGAAAGTTTCTCTTCCCCAGAAATTTTCAAAATTATAGGGTTTTTATGTTATCTCTAGTATTTTAATTAGAATGTTAAAATTGCTGAAGATAGTCACATTTTACCAAGTACATCATCCAGCTCAGCAAGGTTACTTAAATATCCTGTTAAATAACCAGGACTTTTTATTTTTCCTGAATCTTATTGTCAAAAACGAATATATGGCTGGAGAAAAAAACCACTGTGTTCTTTGACCTCCGCTTTGAAAAGGAAAAAACCCTAAAACTAATATTCAGATCAAAAACTTATATTTAGTGAGAAAAGAAAAAAAGATGTGGTGAGTTGTCATACCTGTATGTCTTTAGTATATATCACGTTGTGTATAACATGGCTAAACTGTGGTAAACTATTACATAAAACAGAAAAAGTAATATTTCATGTCTGTTTTATACCTACACAATACACCAGCTTGAACTTTGTAGATAAATTTAGTCACGTGCTTTGAGCTAATTTGTTTTATTTGAATATGCTTCAGTAGTAAGGGCATGAAGAAAGTTTTTTAAAAATCTAGACTTTTTTGCCTTTATGTTGTACATAGATCTAAATACAGGTATAGTAAACAGAGCTGTAATTTCCAACCTGACACTTTAGTCTTGCAGACGGAATTCAGGGTTAGGGCACATTTTTGCTATGACTGGTAGAAAGATTTGAGTATGACACAATAAGAGATTGGGACTTTATCAGCAACTATGAATGTGAAATATAGAAGTTTTAATATTTTCATAGATTTTACGTAATTTTCCCTTTTTTTTTTCTGTCAATCCTGAATTAATGTCAGGTTTGAACTAACTAATGAATTAATTAGTTCTAATGCAGACAAGATCAGCTTCCCCTGATCTTCTGAGTCTGCTTGATCTGGCTCAATATTACTTACCATAGTATGTTAGTCTCTTTATTTAAGCCCTGTTGAAAATGCATGTTTTGAGTACCTTTTATATCATTTACTGACTAGATATGGAGCTTTTCTAGTCTGCCATTGGTGTTCAGCATTTCTTAATGTGATGACAAGGGAAATGGCCCTATTCCTCTGCAAGAGAGACTTGCTGCAATGTTTGGTCTGGACGCAGTTGATCAGCAATGGTCTGCACGTGCTTGAACTGACCTCAGTTTAATATCACTGCTGGGGGAATCAAACATCTCTCCCCATGCTTCAGGACCTTTTTCTAATCACCAAGTTAGGGACTATTTACAAGTGTGAGGATGGCATGCTTTTGCCTCACCATGCAGGAAATAACCAGAAGCAAAGGACCAGCAAACAACAGAACATTTTAGTAGACAAGATTAGAGCCTTAGGAAGAAATGTCCAGTTTTTCCTCCAGACTGTTTAGTATTATGGCACTCTTTAGAGGTGAGACAAGTGGACTAACACCTCATAAGAAGAAAGAGGATATTGAGCAGAAATATAGTCAGGGGACAGTCTCAAATTGGGACTTATACTTCACGTGTTTTGAAAAGAAAAATAAATTCCAACAGTAGGGACTTGAAATACTTTTCCAGGGAGAGTCTGAGCTGTAATTCCAGAGTGGCAAGATGCCCTTGAGCACCAAATGAGGCACCCCAGACAGGCACAAGACTGTTATATCTGTCTTTGTGGCACCTCTTACTGGCTCATCCACTGGGCTCCCTGCTGAGGATGGGAGTTGCTTTGGGAGCTGCTCTGGAGTGCCTGGACATTCACCACTGATTTCCATTTCTGCTCCCAGCTCTTGGAGGTAGGTGTTCTGGTTTTTGGTACTGAGTCCCTCTCTGGACTGAATCCTTGGTGCACTGCCCAGTAAAACAAAAACTTGCTTAAAAATCACTGTTCTTGGTGCCAGCTGAGATAGAAGAAGGTAAATGTTAGGCCAGAGAGTTATTGCAGTGTGTTTGTGAGAAAATTACTCTCTGTATTCTGAAAGGTACAGTTAAGTAAGGAGAATTCTCATTATCCCTATGTAATACTAGGAAAAAAACCCTGTATAAATAACCTTCATTCTGAAATGAAAGCACTAGGGAAACTGAGAATTTCAAACTGTATCAATGAGTCATCTTGTTTTGCCTGCTGTGGGCAACACATTTTCCACTGAGTGCAGGATTACACTTTCTTATTTGGCTGCTATAATTTCCACTGTCTGTGTGAGAGTGGAGATGTTGGGACTGGGAACTCCATATTTTTCATTGTTACAGTCACCTTTATAATATTGTTCTTGGAAAATTAGCAGGGATTTTTGTAAATTTGTTTGCTTTTTTATTTAAGAACCTTTTTTGGCATGCAGTCTCACCAGCTAAAAAAATCCAGAGGGTTTGTAGAGCAGATTCATATTAATCTTCCTCATTTGAGTGACCTTGTTAAACTCTGTGCAGAAAGCGATCATTTAAATTATTTTTACATAAATCAGGGAATAAAATTTATCTGATCTTCTGATTTAACTAGGCATATATGCCACCTTTTATGACTGAAGTCTAAAACCCAAGGCAGATACTTTATTTACCTGTATTGCAATTTGATGAACAAAAACATTAACAATGACAAAAAAAAATGTAAAGATTTTTACTGCAGTGGAATTGCTCCCAGATTGCCCTTCATATCCTTTTTGCTCTCTCTCTTTTTTTTTTTTTTTTTTTGTTCAGTTTTAGGGTTTTTTTTGGTTTGTTTTAATTTTATTTTTTATCTTCATTTTTTCCTGTTGGAGGAGTGCTATAAGACAAAGATACTCTGGATGTGTATTTGTTTTTATGTGGGTTTTCTTGGGGTTTTTAGGTTTGGTTGCTTTGTTGTTTTTCTAAACCTGAAACTACCTATGAGGCATTTTTTTGAGAAGGGATGTAGAGAATGTCTCTGGCTTGCCATTTCTCTGGGAGGCTCCATAGTTTCTTCCTGCTCTTCTGTGCCTGCTTTAGTAATTTTTTCTGACATTTTCTCAACTTAGTTCTCTGATGCCCTTTAAATTCTAGGTTTCCTCCAAGGCCTTCAGGAGCCGAGGTTATATTTCAGTTTCCTATAGGAAAAGCATTTCTCTGTAAAAAAAATTTTATATATGATTTCTTTTTTAAAATTTGCTAAAATTACACATATTTCTTCTCATCAACAAGTAATATCATGTGAATATCTTGTGAAATTTTAGTGCTTCAGTGAACAAGATTTATGGGATCAGTCCCGTTACAACCAAACCAGGGGGCCTTTCATTAACTGGGAGAGATTTTCCTCAAGGAACAAATAGGAAGTAGGAAGAATAAGAAACATAGAAAATATAGGAGGAAGCAGGAGGAATAAGACACTACTGCAAGTGTACTGGACCTTTGTATGGTAGTGTTCCCAGATGAGAGTACCACGTAATCTTAAAACTTAAGGTACAGAAAAAACCCCCACATTTTATATTATTTCTTTCATTGATTATCAAGTACCAGTTATTTCTCAAAACCACAATAATTATCTGTTAGGTTATATATTGGTGTAACACTTTAATCCCTTAATATTGATAATGCTGGCATCACTTGCCCTAGTAGTAAACTAAATATAAGTGAATATGGTAGAACAGCCACTTTCAAATGTTTTTTTTTGAAACTCGGTCTTTTTTTTGAAACTTTGCAAGTTGGTTGATTCTTATAGTCTTAGCAAGTTTAGCTGTATTTTTAGCTGTTCTCTTCTGCCCAAAATAAAGTGATCCTCAGGAAAGAAATTACTAATTCACCTCAATGGAAATTTGGCACATGTAACTCAGAGACACACTGGGCTGGTGGATAATCATAATTTCCATATTGCCCATAAAAAATGGAAACATGGGAAAAAAAACGGTTGTTAATTAAATATCTTAAGTACTGAAATGACCACAGATGTGTGGGGAAAATGCACAATTCCTTCATTGATATTAGTGAGCTTTGGACCAGTTCACTTCTTGATTTTTACTGGGATAACAAGGCAGACTTTATTTAAAATTGGAATATGATGTCATGAATTTATTATTTAGATTGATGAAAATTTGGAATTGGTGTTGTCAAAAACTTACCAGTGCTCATGTACTACATTAGTTGTATACAATAGCCACTAAAATCAGCAATAGGTGGTTGCATCCCAAATCTTGGGTTTCCTCTCTCTTTCCCAAACTCTGTCCCAGAACAATTCCTGATCAAAAATCTAGGAAATTACAGTAAATGGCAATATGGTTTGTGACAGAGGAGTGGGTGGGAGAAAATTATGCATGTAAATGCCTGGAGAACTGGAAAGTTGGAAAGAAGACAGAGAAATGTTGTGTGTAAGTGCCATATTTTGATGCCACTAAAATGGCACAAAATCAAACAGTTCCTTCCTCCCAATTTTTCCTTTTACATAAGAAATCTTAATGTGCTAAATGGAAGTTCCTTAGTCTGTGGTGATTCCTGACCTACATGTTGGTCGTGATGCACAAGTAGAGCAGAGAACCAGTGGCTCCTTCTGCTTACTGTGAAGCTTAGGTGCAAGAAAAACTCTCTCTGGAGGTCAAATGTAGATTTTTCTGAGTTTAGTTTATACTACTTTATTGATTTAACAGAATGTGGATGTGCTGAATTAGATTTGAGGCTTTCTGAAATCCTTCTACTTGACTGTGATCCTGTTACCCTCCCCATCCTCTCCATCCCTAAGCTTGCCTCTCCCATTCGGCTAGTTAGTTTGACAGGAGTGTTGTTATAGGAATTATTTTTGAATGCTTGGATCTAGTTAATTCTTTTATAAATAAGACTGAGCAACGTGAAGTATTCCAGCAGTAAAATGACCAAGCTCAAGAGGGTTTTTAATTTTGTTGAGAAAGGCGCACTCTCAATGAAGACAAGCATCGTAAATTATCTAGCTTCTGGACAAGGTCATATTTGGGCTGCTACTGCTTTCCTCTCTGGTGCAATTCCCATTCTGATCGACTCTGCAAATACTATTATGTAAGGAGCACAAGGCTCACTACTCAAGCAGACATGCACACATGCCCACTCACATACTAGTCTGTGTTTGAATGTTATCCAGCAGAAAGTTTAAATGGAAAGGGAAATTTTCAGTTCTTCTGGTTTCAGTAAGTTTCTCAATCAGTACAGCAAAGATTCACTCATTGGCCCAGAAAATCAAAAGAGGACACCTGAAATCAGGAATGGTGCAAGGGAGACTGGACACACTGGCCACAGAAAAAATAGTTTCTTTTTGTCCTCTGTTCTGTTGACTACTTAAGAGCTGACCATTTTAGATGTGTGTTTGGGTCTAATTTTTCAGATGCATCAAATTCCTTACCCACTGCAATTTTTTACCTTTATCCTGCAATATCAGTGAACAGTGACTAATGCAAAATTTTGCTCTGTCTGGAGGATAAAGGGAGATTCTAAAAATCTTATCATATTGTTGAAATTTGAGCTTTTTAATATTGCTAAAACAGTGAATATTTCTAACCTGTTTAGTTGCTGAGCCATTAATCTGCTTTAGTTGAGTGTACATGAGAAAAGAGGACTTGACTTGAGAGTAGAAGTTTAACAGAGCACTAGGAAGCTTAGAGGTGAACGTGTCTGTTTTAGTTTTTTTCCCAGTTAGACTGTTGTGTCCTTAGTAACATTTCAATTTTTTTTTTTTGTGTACAAAGCAAGTATAGTTAAAATCCATTCGATGATGTTCATTCATCTTCCTGCTGCTTGAATGCTAATCAGAGACCTTAACCTTAACTTTGAAAAAATTTAAATTCTTTTTATTATCTGCCTGACATTTATTGTCAAGTTCAGGTAGGTAATTTTGAAAATTGTTTTACAGATTGAAAGACACGACAACTGTGCGTATGACTACTTGGAAATCCGAGATGGAACAAATGAGAACAGTCCTTTGATTGGTCACTTTTGTGGCTATGACAAGCCAGAAGACATTAGATCTACCTCTAATACCCTGTGGATGAAGTTTGTTTCTGATGGAACTGTTAACAAAGCAGGGTTTGCAGCTAACTTTTTTAAAGGTAAGTGCTAAAACATATTTTGAGAGTTATGAACAGCTTATCACTTCTTCTTGGACTAGAAAATTATGAAGGGATATTAATATTTCTCAGTCTTTTTTACTACTAGACTGAACAGAATACATGCAATTTATTCAAAACAAAACAATAGAGATTTTTTAATCTCCTAGTAAAATGTATCCAAAGACTGAAGGAACATATTCAGCACAACTTTCTACTCTCTTCAGGTTCAGTTAATCAACTTAGTTCTGCAACATATCTGATTTTGTAAAATGGCATATTTTTTACATTGTGTTATCAAATATCATATATAAAGTTAAACAGTGTAATCGCAAATGGCTTTTTTTTCCCCTGTTTAAGTTTTTTATTTCTTTGTCTAAATCTTGTCAGTTTTTTTCTAATCTATTTTCTGAGTTGGTCTGCCTTATCAATTTATTACTCTCTGTAAGGAGGGGAAAAAAACTAAAAAAAAGATCAGAAATCATATTGAGCAATAACCTCAGTCTTCTGTGAAGTTTAGATGAAAGAAATGGCGTTTTTTGGGGGAGAGGAGGGTGTCATACAAACTGCACAAATGCCTGAAGTATTTGATATATGGAAAGTTTGTAATTTGCATGTGGCACTGCTGGTGGCTCAATTAAAGCTACTGGCACTGGTGTGGCCATGGTGACACCTGAAATACAGGTCATGCCAGCAGGAAAACCTTTTTGTTCTTTTGAAAAGAAACCATGGCTTTTCTAATCCTAACTGATAGTTTTCATTGTAGACAATTATAACTTTGAAGGCTATAGGCAAGAGAGTAGGAGCTCTTATTTTTTTCCTGAGAAATTACTTGTCCTGGTGTAAGAAAACAGTATTTCTAGCAATCTGAGGAATATTTAATGAATCTCATGGGTATATTTTGAAGCTAGTAGAGAGAACACACAATTCCTTTCCCTCCCCCAGCCCTGATTCATCTTGTTTTAATATCAGTAGAATAAAAACCTAGGATTTGAGGATTCTGTTAATCTGTTTTTGAGTATGAATTCAGGATAATGTACAGATTGATTCTGAGGGAGATAAAGTGCCCTTCAAGTGACCCTACTGTGGATTTTCAATCTTTCCTTCAATACTTTGTACCATCTTTAGATTATAGCTGCCTGAATTACTGTATGCTGCACACAAAATGCTTATAAATTAGTTCTGCAGCTGTTAGTAGACATTGTTAAAAAAAACCAAAACAACCCAACAAAAAAAACCACACCCCGCAATGGAAAAATTTTTATTTTCTCCATTGCAGGTCTCCTTAGGCTTTGAAAATCGTCTAGTCAGCAACCACAGTGGTTTATGCAGTGCATCTTATAATGGCATGCATACAGCTTTCTGGGTTAATATTGATCCAGCAGTTACAACTGAGGAAGGTAATTATTTAACACATTTTTGCATTCTTGCCTGTCTTGGCAGAGGAAGATGAATGTGCCAAACCTGACAATGGTGGCTGTGAGCAGCGCTGTGTGAATACCCTGGGCAGTTACCAGTGCGCCTGCGATCCTGGCTATGAACTTGGTCCTGACAAGAAGAGTTGTGAAGGTACAGTGTGCTGCTGTCTTATGGGCTTTTAAAGCTCTCTGAGTGCCGTGGCCTGAATGAAATGCTCCACACTTCCTAGTCTCTGTCTGAGCAGCATGAGATCTGTGGAACCCAACTCAGAAAACCAGTGCTATCCTTTAGTAGTCATGCCAGAGCCATGTTTGTCCCATGTCTGTCAGCAATTTCGTTTTGCAGATTTTGCTGTTAGTCCATCAGGAATGGTGCAAAGTAGGACTCCATATCACTTATTACACTATTCATACTCACTAAAGCAAAGTCTCTCAAGGAGACAATTACCAGCAGAGTAATGTGCCACTTTCTCAGAATCAGAGTGTTTAACGACCCCTCTGAGCACCTCTGACTGGGATGTGCCTGGGAAGCTGGCAAGTCTAGAAGAGCAAGGTCCTCTATTTTAGCTCAAAGCTCAGAGGAATCCTCCCCACTCCTAGTCACACTGTGACTTTTCTTACTTTTCAGGGTGAGCAAAGTGTGTTCAAATAACCATTTGGAGAAAAAAGAAAGAGATAAGCAGAAGTCTGTGTAAATACAGGATTGAACTGAGATAAGATTTTGCATTCTATGCATATTTCATATCAGAGGAAAGAACCATAAGCTCTTGATCATTATGCACCAACTATTGTTTGATTTTTACTCATTGACACCAATAAATCAAAGGATAGCACAAATTTATTCTTAACTCATCTGTTTGACTAGTGGATGGATTTTGAAAACTGGGGTGTTAGGAGTCCTGGTTTTTCTTCTGATGCAATTCACTGGTCTCTCTTTTTTCTAATTTCCTCTCTTTAATTTGTTATTTTTCACAGTCTGGGGTAGTTTTGCCTAGTTTCTTTGCAATTCTTTCTTGTTATTTTGCTTTTGGATCTGCAGTGTTGGTTTTGGTTTTTTGTTTGTTGTAAGTTTGTGTGAGCTGGTGGAAGTCCTAGATTAAAGGCATGTTAGATTGTGGGTCTCATCAAGCTGGGTTTTTTTGGTTGTTTTTCCTCCCTCACCGACCTTTAGTGATGAGGACATTGGAAAAACAATTTATTTGGATGTCTGCACATGAGATAGACAATAAGAAAATGAGTTCAGTCAAAGGGAGGGCCATGAAGACAAAGGTTTGATCTCTGGGCTTTTGATCATCAGCCCAAATTTACATAAGGAATTGAGTTTAGTTCTGCTTGCTGACTCAAGTCAGAATATTAGAGAAGTCTTTCAAAAGACTCTTCTCTCTGCCTCTGAAAAACAGGAGAGAGATACATTCCAGGCACCCAAACAGTAAAACAACTCTGTCAAAAGAAGTGACTCTAAACATTGCAGTGCAGTGTAGAGCAAAAACCCTGAGCTATCCCTAAAAGTGTATATGTGTTTGTTCCAGTTGAAGTGGCACTCACTGTATGTGTAGATAGTACTTGGAACTGCTGAATCAAAATTACTGTGTAGTCACTGTGAACATTACTTCCTCTTTACAGTTTGGGCCTTTTTTGTGAGCTAGCTCTATTAATTCACATGTGAGTAGAAGCCTCTAGTCAGAAACGTTGCCTTATACTTCACGGCAGTGTTGACATGCACAGAAATTTGCTTTATGATCTTCTAATCCAAGTCTCCACTAATGGCAGCATATTAGAAAGGGTTAAGATTTTCTTTTTTCACTATTTCCACATTTTCCGCCCTTGCCTCAAGGATCAGTAGAACAATGTTCAAAAGCAGAAATTGAAATCTGGCAGTAGTTTCTCTTACCCAGATTGGATCATTTGAGGGGACAGCTTGTGTCATCTGGGTGCAGTCTCTAAACCTATGTCTGGTATTTTTTGATACACTGAGATGTGACCCAGGGTCTTAGTCCGCCCATTCCCATCAGATTACTTTTACATGTATACCAAGAAGTATGCTGCATGGAAAACTAAGGACCAGGAGAAACACTGGTGTGTGTCTGAGATGACAAAATGAGCCTTGACACAGTAACTGGTGAATTCTCCCAGCTGTGTTAGATGGAGTAGATGCAGTATGTGAGATCATCAGCTAGACTGCAATAGCCAGTTTTTAAAGCATTCAGTGTTAGCGGAGAGCAATTGAGCAGAGCTCTCTCCTTCAGCTCTTTGGAAGGAGATTTGTGGATGATTTCCAGTGCTGTCACAGTGCTGTAATGGTTATCAATGTAGCAGAGTGTGATTGAGAGCTTCTCTAAATCCCTTTACTTTCCTTTAAAAAAAAATTGCACAGATGGAAAAGATTAATGAGTTTATCCTTTGCTAGTTGAACTGCATTCAAGAACGTAGTACAGTATTTTTCTGTTTTATGGAGGTGATTATTTGGCATATACTTGGAAATAAGAGGCATTTTCTGTTTTAATTGAACATCCATGATTCAGCAAAAGTAATTGTGACTGAAGTGTACATGACTGCTCTTCCAGAGAAGTGACCCTACCTAGTGGGTTATGGGAGGCATATACAGCCATATGAGCTGAGACAGGTAGGGCTGATTCTGCATCAGTAATCAAGGAGAGAAGCGCATCCTAAGTATCCCTCTGTCAGATGAGGGGTGGTCAAGGTCTTGGGAAGGGCGGTGAGGTCAGAGGACTTGCATGGGAAAGGCTGTGAGAGAATAACCAGAGTCTCTGGAGGGAGGGGAAAAGAATGAATATGATAACGCCTTGTGTAGTCCTGAAACTTATCTCTGCCCACAAACCTGCAAGCTGTTCAAGATAGGGGCTGTCTCTTTCTCTTTGTTTGCACCAAGCATGATAAAGCAAGATTCTGATTAGTCTGTCTGGGCATTGCAGCATATAAGTAATGAGAGGACTGACTCTTCTTAGCATGTTTCTGTTTATAGTAAAACACACTGTCAGTCAAGAAATTATGTTCTCTTTTAATTTTACAGCTGCTTGTGGAGGACTTCTGACAAAGCTAAATGGGACTATAACCACACCAGGGTGGCCAAAAGAGTATCCTCCAAACAAAAACTGTGTGTGGCAGGTGGTTGCCCCAACGCAATACCGAATTTCAATGAAGTTCGAGTTTTTTGAGTTAGAAGGGAATGAAGTAAGTAACCATGAATGAAGAGCTGCACAATCTGTTATACTCTAAGTAGTTTCACAAGCATTCAAAAATAGATATTGTCTTATAGAACCCTTGCTGACCTTTCATATGCTGACAATAAGCATGTATATTCTTGTTTTCGTTTTGGGACTGTTTCTGGATTCTTTCAAAACAAACATGGAAAGAATAGCTCTCTTTTACGTATCATCTAAATGTATATGTATTACAAGAAATTTTAAAAAATGTTCTCTGCTGAGTCTCAGCTGACTTTTTTATCAACAAAATAAAACAGAGCAAATGGGACTGAAGCATATTGGAAAGAATTCAAGAGAAGAAAATCTGGAGAAACCAAATCATCTTTACAGACTGACTACAAAGAATACACATAAGCTGTGGTTAGTGATGGAGTGAGGGAGCATTTAAATCACTTACAAGTATCTCACTGGGGGAATAGTTTGAAGTGAGCAGTACCAGAAATAAGTCACAATGGAACAGCAGCAGTTTTTGAGCTGGGCAACCCCCAAAGGCACAGGGTATCTTCTGCCCAGGTAGGAGGAGGAACAGAGCAGAGCCCTCCATGTGTTGAAGGATGCTCCTTAGAGCTTTAAACAAAGTGGTGGATGTTGCAGTGCTTTTTTGGATAAGAAGCAGACAAATGTGGGTTTCAACATCCTTTTCAGTTTTTGTTCTGCTTTGTAGGCAATTCTCTGTTGTATCATTGAATTCCCTCACCACACTCCGGCCATAACATGCTGTAACCACTGAGTTTATATGCACATTCTCTACATGGCATTAAGAATGCAAATCCCAGGGTGTTATTTCTGACATTTCTTTTTATTTCTAAATAAATTTGTAGCAATGTATTTAGTATAAAGATGGCCCACCTTTTGGGTAGAGGTATTTGAAGGTACAAAATCTGGAGTTTGATTTATAACTAAGAACCAAATCAGCCATGACTTCTCCAAAATACCTCAATATTATTTTCAGAGGCAACAATGTCAGATTTTTTTTTTTCTCCATAATTTTTTGAAGTGGGTTCTCAAGTCCATGAAATTCCAATTTTCAGTGATATATATTACACTCATGTCCTGTAATCATTATGACTAGAAGTGCAAGAGATGTAATAAAAGCTTAAAAGTCCCAAAGAATTGAAATTTAATTACCATTTGAACAAGTCTTAAAACCTTTTTTCTTGTACTTTCTTGGTACATGGGCAAGATTTGCAAGGAAAACACCTGGCATGTAATGAAGTGAAATCACTTCTCTAAGGTCATAAAAGACATTCAACATAAGCAGACAGAAAAATTCTAAATTTGTTGCAACAATCAGAACTGGAGTTTGATCATTTCATGTGCTACTAAATCTTGGCTTCTTGCTGTTAAAGAGTAGCACTAAGGATAGATGCCCGTGAAAATCGGAAGAAACATATAATATCTGGAAAATTCTGATATATTGTTTGAGTGCAGACATAAAATGTATTTATCAAGTACTCTATGTTTTTTATTTGTTGTCGGAGGATTTGCTTGCAAATTTATTTTGTTTGTTGTAGGTCTTCTATTTACGACCAAGTTTAATATGTCTTTTACACTATTACCATTTTAATATTTTACATTCACATTGTGAAGTTTAACTTGTAATTTTTTTTAAGTGCAGTGTAGTATAGAGGAAGTTAGACCTATCTGAAATTACATTTGATTTCTGATGTAAACCTAGGCAACCATAAAAACTATTATATTTCTGGAATTGGTGGGATTTATCAACGTAGTGAGCTATATTTCAAAATCGCATGCATTATTAGAAATATGTCTTCCAATTAGTATAGATCAGCATGTGGCAGTAACTCAAGTTTTATGAATCTTTGTGTTCTTTATACTGTACAGAAAGAGCTTCAAGTGAATTAGTCACTTTTCAACTCTGCCACATGTGAAAATTCTTCCGGTAACAATAAAAGTTTAATCTGCATCTTCAGTGCATTATATTAAAACCAACTGGAAATTTTTCATAGAGAGAGAGAGAACAACAAAGGCCAAAACGTCCTTTTCTATTGTTCCCTTCCAGCTCCCCTGACATTTTTTTTGACTAGAAATTGCAATTTTTCAAATACAACTTGGATTTAATGGACCAATATAAGCTCTGTATGAATCCTCCTGGACAATGTTCTCTCTTAAGCTATTAATTGCAGACAACTGGTACATTTTTGATTAAATGATTGATAGTTGAGCCTAAGAAGCTTAGAAGTTTTTGGCTGGATGGCTTTAAGTTGACCAAGGGATTATGCACTGAAAGTATTATCATTAGAATTAGGCCTTGCAAAAGGCTTTTTTTATTACATTATATTATTTTATTTTTAACCTTTTAATAAAAAATGGCATGCGTCGTGTTCCAAATTATGGCTATGCTACTGTTGGTGAAAGTTGCATGGTTTTAATAGTGGAAAGTTATATATTTGGAAATAAATGAATGTATCTTAAATATGTAATGTATCTTAAATATGTAATGATAAAAACTTACCTTGTAAGTTTCTAGGTGAAAATTAATATTTAAAAACATCTTTGAGGTGCAAGCAGTAGAAGATGTATAGGTTTGGGGTATGTGGTTTATAGCATGCAGATAGGTATAATTTTTAGCATCAACATTTCTAGATTTTAGTTTGCTGTCAATGGAATGTTTGCTTTTTAAATTAAGTAGAAATGCTTCTAAGCATCTTGAAATTTAGATATTAAACACAGGTCAACACCTATAAAAATATAAGTTGGAACTTAATTCATAGTATAGCTATGTGTTGGTGACCGTAAAACATTCTTATCTATAATCAGCAAATGTAAGAATTTACAAATGCTTTCAGAATCAGGAGAAAGTGAAGAAGGATATTGCTCATTTATTATTCAGCAGTAATATACATACCCATCAGAATTCTGGCATTTGTAAACAGCTTCATGCTTTTATTTTGATTAGACAAATATTTTTTCTTTCATTCTTTCCTCAGGTTTGCAAGTACGATTATGTGGAGGTTCGCAGTGGCCTTTCTTCTGATTCCAAGCTGCACGGTAAATTCTGCGGTACAGAAGTGCCTGAAGTTATCACCTCTCAGTACAACAACATGCGCATTGAGTTTCGCTCTGACAACACTGTCTCAAAAAAAGGCTTCAAGGCACACTTCTTCTCAGGTATGGAACAGTACCATTGAATGCCTGTCAGTGCTTCTTGGTGTCCATTGACTAGGTGGAGTGATCACAATTTTGGTATGAAAATGAGTGGCTTCTTTGCTTACGTTTTTCCTGGTAGCTTTGAATTAGTTTTATTTACATAAACATAAAACACTGTCCTATCTTGAAATACCATTCTGAATTGTAATGTCTGTAGAAAATATGTGGAGCATATCTATATGTACTTAAATAACAGCAGAAGCAAGAAAACTTTGTGAGATACAGAGGACAAAATAAAATTTACTGTATTTCTATGTTTTTATTAGATTTCTTTTATCCTAAGTTTTGTTGCTATTTTTTTCAAATCCCAGTTGTAAAGTGATACGAATTGCACACTGTGTACTCTTGTGTTTTTTCTACTCAAGTCGCTTAATATATTCCATTTGTTGGGAAATTACCACTTTGTGGTACAGCATTTGTTTAACATTATGGCTACATCTGTGCCAAACTTTGCACTTCTTAATGTTTTGCAGAAGAACAGGGTTTAAGATCTTGATCTTGCAAAAAAACCCCATGTCTTTTTATTTATGAGTGTTATTTTACTGTGGGAGATCAGAGCGGTGGAAGTTTATATTGTATGAGGACTTATGCTGTTGAATAAAGTTACACATAAGTGAAGCTTAAGATGTGAGGAAATATTTGTTCAACAGTGGCCTCTGCAATTACCCATTGAGTGTGGAATATGGAAATCTGGCTCTGGCAGGAGAGCACTCAGTGTTTGTAGCAAAAGTTTGCTTTGTGTTTTTCCTGCGTGTTACACACACACATAGGGATAGGTAACTTACCTTCTGTAAAACAACAAAAAACACCAGTTCCATCTGCCCACATCCCTAAACTAGATGTCAAACAGAAGAATTGTTGAATTGTACCGCAGATTTTTTGATAGCAGTGAAAAATCTGAATCTGGAGAATCCTGACTTTACTTAGCATGTAGTAAAATATACTACCATTATTAGCATTTGCTTGCTTAAAATATTTTATCAAAACTGAAATGAAATGGTCTTTCATTGATGACTGTTAATACCTATTAATTATGAATAAAAAGAATCTGTAGAATGTGTAAGGAATGTGGTTTGGAAAGGGAAAAAAATATTTACCAAGGCAAACAGTTTAGACTTTCAGTATTTTCTTATTATGAATATTTTCATGCTTTTATTAAGCAACCATGAAATATGGAAAGAGGTGTTTTGTCTCATACAAAGATATAACAAACCTTTGATCTCTTTTAAGTATATCTCTTTCCTAGTAACCACATTTCTCTGGTCCTTATGTTCCAAAGATCCATCTTTACTTATAGTAACACTTTCTACTTTTAAATTTATGATTTACATTAGCAAGAAGCATTCAAGGTTTGCTCATTATTTGTAGTAAATACATATGTGCACACAACAGAGCTTCCTCCTAGAAGCACACAACTAGTCATTTTCTGTTGGTCTAGTTGTGCCAGCAGGAATTGTCACATTGTCTTTTTACAGGAATATATATTGACATGTTCAAGTTCTAAAGACTGCAAATGAAGTTTGTTAAATCTTTTCAGATCTTACAGATATTTCAGATAAGACTAGCAATGATAGTGCAGTAATTTATATAAGCTCCATGGTTCAGAAGTTGTGTTTCCTGGACATCCTGGTCATTTATACATCTATGGTTAGTTAAATTTTGGTTTTCATTAAAGTAATAGTTCATCTTCACATATGAATTTATTTATTTTGCTCAAGTGACTTTCTTTAAATGAGTGGGTTCCACCAATGGTGTATCTTGGGGAAAGACTAGACTGAAGGTCATGGATTACAAAGTATCAGGTTGTAATTCTTCAGAACTAATTTTCCGTTGTATATTTCAGTTCTGAAAGAAATGTTCTTATCTTTCCCTCACAAGGTAATTCCAAAAAGAAATGTTTAGTGATGTCATTGATCACAGAATAAATTCTTTAGTCAGGGATAAGTTTGAACTAATGTATTTTTCAATAAATAGAAATGTGTTGTGTCCTAGATATTGTATATATCTAATCCCATTCAAAAAAAAAAGGTAGTTTGATATAAAAAACCTTTGAATCTGTAAGTATGTAAATTTACTGAGTGCTTCATAACACATTCCTGCCAGCATTTCATATGATTTCAAATACCTGAATATAATATGAGTATTTTATTTTTATTCTTCCTGAACTATCTTCCATTTGTTCTAATTTCTAGCAGATTCCATTCTTCTATGTCATCTGGCTTTCCCTGTTTGACAATGTTTTCTGATTAAGACAGAAATTTTGTAATGCTTGAGAAAAATCAAACTTCTGAACTTAAAGTATCTAAAAAGGAGATGCCATCTCCAAATAATTAATCAGACATCTTAGGACTATCATAAAGCACTGTTACTTTCTTGTCCCTGAGTTCCTTAATGTGGCCATAATATGCTATTCATCTGCCAATAAAGAACAGACTTGAGACTTCAAGTATTTTGACTTTTGGGAGTTGATGACAGAGTTTTTCAGCTGATGAAGTGCCAGTTTTTTGCCTGTTTATATGTATATTAAACTTCAAAATACAATAACTTTAGAATGATATCTGTGTAGAAATACTTTGACACTTGATTGCAGGTATTTACCAGTTTTATTAATTAAATCACAATAGATGTGAAAGCAGTTATAAAGACATAAATAATGACAAAAAATGTAATGAGTAAAACACTGCATCTTGCACTCTTTTCACCAGTAAAGGCCATCTGCAATGCTTAGCAATATAGAAAGGTGGGTAAGTTAAATTAATGTGAAGATTAGGAACTGAAAATTGTTCCTCAAGCACAGCCAAAGAACTACTCTTTCCTTCCACAACTCTTTTGGTGGTGAATTCTGCACCACAGCTAGAGATGAGGAAGCATGGCCCAGCTCCAGCTCAGACGACAGAAAGCAGTTTTTGGGTGGTTGAAACCTGCTGTGATAAACTGTGAAAGCAAACAGTGACACAGGGCAACAGATGACCTGCATTAGGAAGGTATTTATGTTGATACAAGACAACATGTAATTATATTTTTGGCTGTAAAATAGTGTTAACAGCCAGACAGGTGCTACTGGAAAGTGAGAATTTTTTTTTCAGCATTCTGTAAAATTTACATCTGATGGGACAGTTCTGAAGAAAGCTCAGTTAGGAGTCTCTGCAGGGATCTAGCTGAACTATGGAGACTCTATTGTATATTTATAATCAAGTTTGTCAGATGAAGAGAGGAAACTGGGGGTGACTATATATTATTAAAAAAAAAACAACTTTTAATAGAACTTTTTGGAATTGGATATTAGGCTTCTAAACAAAAAGCTTCCAATAATTAGTTTTTTATTCTCCTTCCTCTGTCTTTCTTCTGTCCTCCTCTGTCTCCCGCTTTTGTTATAAGACCAAGGCCTAGGAGTAAGTCCCTGCAGGACTCAGCACACACTACTGGGCCTGTAAGACTAGAGAAGTGTTAAATAACTTCAAAAAGATAACAATTATATATATATATACACACCCCCCCTTTTTTTTCTGTGATCTTTCTGAAAAGATGACCTGAGGATTAGTCATAGTTTGTCATTAAACTGCTTCCATTTATCATAGGTTTCAAACTTACTTTAGTGTTTTAAATAAACGTGAGTGATTCCCTGCATAAACATTCAAAATATACATGGGTTTTGATATAATGTAAAAATGAGGTTTGTTGGGACATCTCTTCTTGGGTGGTGATTAATTGAGCAGTTAAAAAGAGAAAGCTAGAATGTTTCTAACCTTGAACAAAAACTCATCTCTGGTGCCATCCTGGTACATTTTTTTCCACAGACAAGAAAGCTGCCTGCAAAGAGAAAATTTTTGGTTTTGAATCTTGCAAGGACTTGGTACAGGTCCCTTCAGGCTGAGTCCATATTATTCACAGACTGGTGGCCTCTGAGGGTCTCAGAGGTACGACCATTTGTCCTCAGAATGATTCAATCTATTATTTTCTTGAGAATGGATCTTTCCTTCTTCTGAGTACTAAAATGAGAAAAGAAAGAAAGTATCCATTTAAAATTGGGGGTACTCATTTCCATCTGTCAGCATAACAAATGGCTTTGTTTTTACATGGCAAAACATTTGTTCTCGTAACTAATACAGACTAATTGTTGGGGGTTTTTTTCACAAATTTTTAAACTGGGCAATCAATTTGACAGAAAGTCTGTTCTCAATTATGAAGTGTGAGGAAGGCTTGTTCAACAGTTGCATCCTTGATTAACTATGTACAAGTAATTATTCTAGCTCAAATGTGTTCCAAAACTTCTCCTTTGTACCTTCTGTCCATTATTTTATTTCTGAGGACATCCAACGTGGGACTATTTGCTTATGCACTTGTCTCTTAAGAGATTATTTTATAGAATATAAGCATATCTAATGTTAAAATACTTTTCAGTGTTTTCATAGAGTTTGGTGGATGATGAAAATGGTCAGGGCTTTTATTTATTTAGAATTTGTGTACCTACTCTGTGCTTGAAAGCCTAACTTGAATGCATTTTGGGCTTGCCTTCCTTTCCTTTTGTTATTCTGGTGGAAAATTACAAACTAATGCTTAGGAGGGAATACTGAAGATTTTGTTCATAATAGTTCTAATTTCTCAGTTGCTTGCTACTGTTCTTCACTTGCAATGTGGAATTAATTTATGACAGTGCTTGCTTTTGCAAAATTATGACTTCAGTTCAACGTTTTATAGATTTGCTACCTCAGTTAGGGACTCACTTTGCAAGGTGCATAAACAGTGTATTGTGGAGCTTCTGTGCTTCCTTTCATCATCAAAATGACAAGTAGTATCTCTTTGAATGTATGGTTCCAAGAAGTATCTATGTTTTCAACTCTTTCTTAACCTTCAGATCTGTTCACATTTGCAGAAAGCTTCCAAAAACTTTCAGTGCAAACAGATTTGAGAGTTACAGTACAAAATGCAGTGCATGCTTGGGTTTAACTTGCAGAATTTACCTATAAATGCACATTATCATCTTGTATTATAAGTAGAAGCTGATTTTTATGGAAAGACCTGCAAGTCAACAGGTCAAGTGCTGAAAACATTTCGGCAGAGGAAGATGACGTGTATGCAATTACAATGCAAACTTCCTTTGTTGTGTTAATGAATATGAGCGTCAGTAAGGGCAGGAAAAAATGCGTGAGTAAGACAATGAAAAGAGACTACTTAAATTATCCGTGGTGGCTTCTAATATATAGAAATTTTTGCTGTACCTGCTGAAGTGTGAAATATCACATTGCCTTGTTTGGAGATAATGTTAACTGTTGCTTTCCAAGGTAAATAAGACTGAAGGGGGTAAATGGTCTGCATTTCAACCCACAACAACCAGACCTCTGGGATGACCAAAATTCCTTTGCTCTTTTTCCTCCTCTCTTTACATTTAGTAAAATACAGGGGAAGTTTAATATGTGTGTGTTTATGTACATATATATATATTTATATGCATAAGTTTTTATATCTAAGAATGTATACATATGTGTGTGTGTGTACATTTATAGTTATATAGATGTGCACACATATATTCATGTATGTGTATATACATGTCAGGAGCAGTCTGCCTCTTTTAAAGGGACCAGCCTCACCTAAAGCAAGAACAGCTGAATGACATAGAAGCATGGCAGCAGAGGCCTCTTGCTACTATGACAGCCTGTTAATCTAGTTTGGCTTTTTTCCATGCAATGAATTTGTAGCTGTTTAATGCAGGTCATATTTCCTCCACTACTCTCTGCTTTATTTCTAACACACTAAAAGCTCTTTTGAAGGATTATATGTTAATAAACAGAACTGCGTGCTACATTGTAGCTCTTGAACTAACTAATGCCAAATTCTTTTTTTTCTTTCAATGAAATGTTTTTCTTTTTGTGATGGTCTATAATGTCCAGATTCATTAAAAGTAAAGCACACTATCACTCTGCCGGGGAAAAAAAGCCCAACTTATTAGAAAAGCTTATGTGTTTCTTCTTATATGTTTAATGTATAGAAGTTAAAGTCTTTTTTGATCTATGTGTTCCTTTCAAGATATCACCGTTAAATTATGGAATTTGCACAAAGCTGGGATAATATGTGTTGTCCATAAACTACGCTACCATTGTTTACTAAGATAAAACTGAATATTTATGAAACTTTTACTAGCTAGACCACTTAAAAGAGTAAAAGCTGGTCAATCTCTTACCTCCTTTGTTCTAGCTTGTTCGTTTTACTAGTGTGCTTCTCCCTTAGGAACTAATGCTCAATTCCTAGAGAGATGAGACAGACTCTTTGTGCCATAGTGCAAGGCTGCAGGCTGAGCAAAGAGTGACCTAGAACTAAGGCACCACAAAAGTGCCTCACTGGGGAGAGTGACTGTGCTGTAGCTTATCCTGCTCTGGCCTCAGGCTCCCTGCTCCTCTTGGTAGCAAGGTCTGCTGGGAGCTGTGTGCTCACCTGAGCTTGTTGTGTGTTTTGTAGACAAGGATGAGTGTTCCAAGGACAATGGGGGCTGCCAGCACGAGTGCATCAACACAGTGGGAAGCTACGTCTGCCAGTGTCGGAACGGATTCGTGCTACATGAAAATAAACATGACTGCAAGGAAGGTAAGCAGGAAGGCAGTGGAGTGGTTGGTTACAAAACTGTCTTGCAGAAAGCTTTCCTGCAGCTCTCCTTTCAAACAAAAGAAAGGAAAAAAGTTCTTGGTAATGGGGTTTCAGACATTTGGGCTTAAACACAACATCCCTCCCCTTTCCTATCCCTTCCATCCCCAGCATTTGTGTGGGCTGAGTTTGAGGTCCACAGGAACGAAGTTTGGAAAACTTGGGGTCGTTGGCACAGAGTGCTACTTTCAATAGTTCTGTGAAGTGTAGAATATTTAAAGCTCTGATAAAGTATTTATCTAAGGCTGTATTAAACACAGGGGTAGAGTTTCTGGAGAGAAGCCTGGTAAAGTTGTGATTAGCTGCTATCAGTAGCAGTTAGTTTCCTCACAGCCAGGTTGAAACGAAATCTACCCTTTCTGAGTTTGTTTTAGGCGACCTATTCAGACAATCTAAGTTCCAGTCAGAGCCCTGCACATCTTTCTTCCTCTTGTCTCTCTCAAGGTGTGGCTACCTTCAAGAAAATATGCTTTGGGACTTAAGTAGAATTTAAAATCTCTGCAAATGAACCTCAACTGTCCAGTATCATGAGAGCTGCTGTAATGTCTCAATGTTTTCTAGCATGGATTTAATCTGAGAGTAAAGACATGCCCTTTATGAATTATTTGCATTTTCACTGGTTTTGGAATGCTACTTGCCTACTCTAAAAGTTGGTGTTCGTTTTTTTTTTTTTTTTCCAAAAAATTCTCTGATATGTAGAAAGCAAATTGAGATTGCTAAAAGTAAATACAAAAATGCCTTCTTTTAGTTCTGGGTGCTAGTGGTTTAGTTGCAAAGTCAGCAACTAAGCTGCTCTTTGTACATACTTACAGTTTAGTCTTAGCTGTTCTCACATTGTGTATATGTTTACCTAGAAACTGTAGTTTACAAATCAAATTGATTGCTCTGTAGCTGCAGTGAAAATTACCAGGCAGAGAAAAAAAGAAATTGTTTGAGAAATTTCTTTTGAAATTGGAGTAGTGAGATTTTCATATGGATTTACACACTTATTGTACGTAGGATGGGGGGAGGAATGGGAAAGTACTTGATGAACTTTTAATATTTATCTCATTTTTATTCTTGTATAAGACTTTTTCTGAAAAAAAGCCATCATTGTAAACAACAGTGTATGTTTCACAACAATCCATAACATGCTGGGTTAATGCTCTAAAGCACATGCCTGAGGGGAGTAACATGACTGTGCACTCTGAAAAGCATGCTTACCTGTCTTCCTAAAGATCCTTTCCACTTGGTGGCTGCCCTGACAAAAAATAGTACTTTGTTGACTACTTCTGAATGCTGACCCCCGGACTAACTGCTGCTATCCCTGTTGGCACAGCTGAATGTGAGCAGAAGATCCACAGTCCCAACGGCATCATCACGAGTCCCAACTGGCCTGACAAGTATCCCAGCAGGAAGGAGTGCACGTGGGAAATCAGTGCCACCCCTGGGCAGAGGGTCAAACTGGTGAGTCTCTGCCTTCCCTTCCTTTTCAGCTTTTCTCCTATCAAATCAGCTTCTCAAATGACTACTCAATGATATGAAACTGTTTCTAAACTTTACTGTCAGTTTGCATCCCAGAGGTAAACCATTTTAAAAATTTGCTGAATCCTGTCCATTTCTGGCCAACAGGGACTACTCAATATCACAGAGTTGTGATTTAAGTTTATAGTGATTGGAAGTACTCTCTACAGCAAAGGCAGGAGGAACTCTTTCCTCCTGTCAGACTTTACTATATCATTGTTGCAACTCATAAAACTTGTGCAAAGTTTTGGCAAATATGGCAGAAGCCATTTACACAAATTCCAATATATAGAAAAAGCAAAATTTTGAGTTATGAGCAGTCCTCTACACACACCTTTTCCTGTTCTTTTTTGAGGAGGGAAAAAAGATACAAAAACCCTGGGAATCTGGATTTCTCATTTTAAAGTGGTTTCAAATTTTAATGTAAGTAGAAGAGCAGCCTGGAGTAGATTTGTGAATTCTCTGTCCAGCTGGCTGAGGGCAGTGCTGGTGTCCAAAGACAGGCCTAGGAGAGCTTAGATGGCTTTGAAGGTTTACTGAGGTTATGTGGCCCCTATATGAGGCCAAAGGCACAGTCCTGCCAATAGGGTTTTTGCTTTGAGCTCAGCCCCAGCATTTCTTCTGCAGCTTACTTGCAGGACAGCCACAACAAAAGCTGGCCTTACATATATTTAGACTTCTTAAATTGATTTTTCAACTGTTTTGGAGCAAATAAAGTTAAGGACAGAGATGTCTCTGTTTCAGAGGTAGAAGCAATAGGCAGTACTCATGCAGGGATGAAAGGTGTGTTCCAATCTCATAACTGCTGACCTTAGCAAACCCTAACCCCTTATCCTGGTTTTGGCTGGGGTAGAATTAATTTTATTCATAGTGGCTGATATGGGCCTGTGTTTTGGATTTGTGCTGAACAATGTTGATAATACAGAGATGTTTTTGCTATTGCTAAGCAGGGCTTACACAGAACCAAGGCTTTTTCTGATGGAAAGGAAGCTGGGGTTGCAGTGAAAGCTGAGGGGGAGACACAGCCAGGACAGGTGGCCCAAACTGACCACAGGGATATTCTAGACTATATGACATCATGCTCAGGATATCAAATGGGGGGAAGAAAGAGGAAGGGGATGGTATTTGGAGTGGTGGTGGGGCCCATGTGATGGCTGAACACCTGCCTGCCCATCGGAAGCAGTGAATTCATTCCTTGTTTTGCTTTACTTGTGTGTGCAGCTTTTGCTTTCCCTATTAAAATGTCTTCATCTCAGCCCACAAGTTTTTCTATCTTTCACACTTCCAATTCTCTCTCCAGTCCTAGTGGTGGGGGCAGTGAGCAAGCAGCTGTGTGGGGCTTGGCTGCTGCCTGGGGTTAATCCACTCCTGTTACTGGTGCTGGTGTGGGATTGTGCATTGATCCCTGTTTGCCAAAAGTAAAACAGTTGAAGTTACTGGAGGGAATGGTGATCATGGAGAATGAGTGGTGTGCATGCTCTGTCCATTCCAAGGGTGAAAAATAGGTTTCTAATTCAGGCAGTCTTCTCACTGCTGCTTCTGAGCAAGTATTCTTCATACTGGTTGAATAAACTAAAACCAGACAGGTATAGGCATGTTACTGTAAAAGCTTTCCCCATACTTATACCCACAGCAGGAAAAATTCCAACATTCAGATATCTTCAGCCAAATATTCCATGGTCTACTTTACAAAGAAAAGGCTTTTTTTTTAATTGGTTTTTGCCGATGGAACTGGAAAAATAGACAGAATTTTACTAGATAGAATTTTCAACAACACCTTCATGATTTAGACTCTGAGTCTGCTCTTCTGTGCAAACCAGTGGGGTCAATTACTAAATTCTATGTGTACAATAACTTTGTGTAGAGCAGCAAAGTCCCATATCAATATTATTAATACCATAATTCCACATTGGGTGATTTTTTTTCTTTTACACCATGTTTAAGTTTACTTTTCATAGTTTTCTTGTTCAAATTGAAGAAGTGAATTAGTTACTTCATGGTAAAAAACCACAAGAATTGTGAGGCTGTGCTTTCTTTTTTGAGAGGGGTGTGTGTATAGAAACTAATCTTTTGTTGTGGTTGCCCTCACTCTGCTAACCATTGAAAAGTGTCTTCCTGAACGGGCTAAATTAAAGTATTTGGTGCAATTAAAAACCTATGAAAAAAAAGAGTATGCACTTCAGAACTTTTAAATGAAGCATGTAGATAAAGATGGCTTTGAAAATGTACATAGCAGAGAGACTGATTTCCATGAGCTAATCAGCCGGATGTTTATAAGAGACAGACTTAAGTGTCCCCTCCAGGCTGCTGTCCATAAGTGCCACCAACGTATCGGTTGAGTGGTGTAGATAGAAAGGGCAAGATGGTCAGAAGCTATATGTAACATTTCTGAGCACCATTCCCACTAAGGAGACAAATCACATGGAGTTAAAATAGTTATGGTGGGGTAGGAATTCAAAAAGTATTTGTCCCAGGAAGAGAGGTTGTGATTTAATTATACTACAAACTTTATTAGATCATTTGCGAACTCTGTTGGCAGCAACTATTCAGTTATGGTTAAGGGAAGTTTATGTCAGTTCTCCTCTTTTGAACCTGCAAGGAACTGGCTGACCTTTAAAAAACTGAGACTGTCTTTGGGTATTTTAAAATATCAGACATTTTGAAATTTTAAAGGACTATGTGCATTAAGACCTGATTTTCCTTTAAAAAGCAAGTTTTCCTTGCATTCTCTTTGGAATTGCTAGAATAGATTGCTACACCTACAACAGATTTAGGACTTTTTCTGGTTGTGTTTGAGGGACCCAATATGACATATACCATGCTTCTGCAGGCTTGGGAGTCCCAGTGAGAAGTCAAATATTAAAAACAATATGTGTGCCTTGCAGTTCATAATGAGAGATGCTTCCTGGAGAGGGTTGGTTTTGTTGGGGGTTTTTTCATGCTGGTGAGAAGTGAACAAAACAGATCTAATTTTCCTCTAAAAAAAATGAATTTCTTCAGGCTGCTCTTGGATCACGCCTATTGCTCCCATTGATTCCAAGCTGGCTTGACTCAGCACTGTGTTTAAGTAACTCCCTTACTGAGACTTAGTCTCTCAGCTTTCTGGGGTTTTCTAAGTCCATCAGATTTTATTTTGGTATAAATGACAACACATAGTTGGCATCATAAAAGTAGGATGGCTGACCACAATTTAAGAGCAGCAGGAGTGACGGCTGTACAGCTGATTTCATTGCCTCTGCAGTTTCAGTCCCTTAATGTAAACCCCAAACTTTCACCATGAAATGAACCTGCATCTGCTGCATCATGCAGCTCTTCACATAAAAATAAGTGTTATTCTGAATATTGAAGTTCTCTGGGAAAAATAAACCACTTTGTGTTAACTCTTTAGGTCAGCTTTTAATATAAATTACCATTGCATTTCACACTCTCAGGGTTCCACAAGTGGTTTGGAAGATCACATTTGTTTTGATGTATCAGAGAGAATGCTTAATTGTGATATTTGCTCGGTATTTGATAGTTCAGTTTTATTCTTTTAATTATTGTTTCTTAATCCTTGGCGTTGTGAGGTTTTGTTTGGGGCCTTCTGGGGTTTTTTTCATAAACAGTCAGCTACATGACTACTCGTGAAAGCATGTGTACTTGGTGGTTTCATGCTGTTTTGTTGAACAAAATAGATTTTGAATTCCACCTTAAATTGTTGCTTACTCTATACAAAATTCACAAAGATGTGTATTGCCTTCACAGTGTTTATGTGAGGAGAAATTACCAGATACTAAGCTTCAGGGTTGTTGAAATTTAGCCCTGGTCAAAAAGTCTTATCTGAAAAATCTTAGATGTCCCCTTGAAATAAATTTGTTTACATCATTCTAGTCTTGGAAGACAATCTTCCAGATCTGAAATGTGGGTATTAGTTGTATGTGTGTTAACAGTTTCTGTCAGGCATGGCATTCACTTTTTGGAAGTGCCTGAAGTTTATTCTAACAAACAACACAATTTTGTTATTTTTCACAAGGCTTTTGCTAGCAAAAATGTGACCTTAGCATGAAGGCTGAAGCCTGAAACGTCATTAAGTTGTAAGAATAGAAAAACAAATTTCTAAAAAATAGATTAGAAAATACAACTTTCATGCATAAACCTTCATGTGGAAAAGTCATTCTCAGAGGATTTAGTTGCAGTGTGATGTAGGTTTTAGAAAAGGGCAGGGGGGGAGCCATTATGGTTTGCAGATGTTTCAATCAATCCTCAACAAGGCAAGGAATAGTAATTTCTGACTTTTTGCTGTTTTGAATGCACTGTGAAATTTGGAAAAATCCTAAAAACAGTGCAAATTTAGCAGAAAGGCAGTAGTATTCTAGATTAAATATAGATTAAATATTCTCTTACAGGTAGTAGTTGTTATAAAGATGGTAACGCCTTTCTGTATGAAGGATGATGCACTCTTGAAGTTCAGTGTCTTAATTTTATTCCAATAAAAGTTCAATAAGATCAATATGTTATTCAGATCTACAGACTTGTAGAAGCAGTAATGTTAAATCTGTCATTTTAACTACATCCTTGTATTCTATAACATATTAACATATATATGTATGTACCGTGTAAATATAGTCCCACAATGGGTAATTTTACTTTTCTTTCCCCTAGACCTTCAATGAATTTGAAATAGAGCAACATCAAGAATGTGCTTATGACCACTTGGAAGTGTTTGATGGTGAAAGTGAAAAATCGCCAATCCTGGGACGCTTATGTGGCAATAAAATACCAGATCCTCTCATTGCTACTGGAAACAAAATGTTCCTCCGCTTTATTTCTGATGCTTCAGTTCAAAGGAAAGGCTTCCAAGCAACTCACTCTACAGGTCAGAGATCAGGATGTGCTTTTTACTAATAACTTACCCATTGTTCTTTAGTAGTAGATATGCAGACTTTTTTTTTTTTTGTAGGAGTCGGATGAGATCACAGATGTAACAGCTGTATCTAATGAAGCCTTAAGCCCAGTAGGAAAAGTCTGAGATTGCAGAAAGTATTCTCTAATATTTTAGATATTCCTGTCTCTCTCTCTCTCACATTGGTGAGAAATTAAAGGGTGTTGAAATAGAGTCAAATAAGAAATGAGGTTCCTCAGGATTCATTACTTGAGATTATAAAAGATTGAATATCTTTTCATTGTATTTGTAATGACAGCACTTAACTGGGACATGTGATGCACCTCCATTACTTTCCTGTTCTAACTTCAACAAAAATCTGGATTTCATGTAAACAGATATTTCTTTCCTGTAGCGCTTAAAAGGAAAGACAAACCAAAGAAGAATAAGAAAAAACAACATTAAAGACTTTTTAGGACCTTTAGAATATAATGTTCTTCATATTTACCATCCAATTTTCTTGTTTGGCAGAAGTCACTGAAGTTGGAAACAGTGGTTTGTAATTGCATTTATAGAGTTTTTGGTACATTTTCAGTGTACAGATTTTCCCCCTGATGTTGCTTGGCTTACAGTGGCCTCTAGTGCTGAACCTCTGAACATCCAGTGCCTGCAGTAAAACAAGGGGATTTGGGGCTTTTTGGCATTTATTTTAATCTTCAATTACAATGTCTGTCCATACTTTCCAGCGCTCATTCTTATTTATCCAGGCAATAAATAATTCAGAAAATATTTCATAAATACATCTTCTAGGAGATAAGTTTTAATGACAGGCAATAGTTAAGAATAGAATTATAAAGTTAGTGAGTTTTATTACACTGTAATAAAATTTAATTATATAGAATAAGATATAAAATATAAATTATATAAAATATAATTATAGTAATAATATATTATCTGTATAATATATAAAATATATAATAATATAATTGTAATATTACAAGGTTAACCTAATATGATATTACCAAAAATATCCATTAAATTGATGTGTAATGCTCAGCTAAAAAATCCTTATATATATCAGTGCTGGCATTTTGTTTTTTTTTTCCTTCTGATTTGTTCCAAATAATTCAAAATCTTTGGTAATTTAATTTCCCTTTTAGAGAAAGGAGACAACTGCATATCTGTTGTCTCCTTTTTGGGCCTTGAAAGTGAAAAGTTTAGCTACCTGTAATTCAGTTTGTTTTTCTTGTGGAAAATCCTCTTTTACAAGCATGCAATGTTTTGTGTTCCCTACTACAGCAACATTTTCCCTTAGATGCAAAATTGGATAGAGTAATAACTACCCATTTTTAATTACCTGAGAGTATATAGTTAAAGGTCAGAACTCTTGCTAGAACGGGTGTTGCAAAACTGCTGTCTCATTTATTCTCCTCACTTTCAGTTTGGAGAATTGGAGCAGTCAGTATGTGAACAAAGTTCAGATGTACTAAAGACTGCAAGTTTTGTTATGACCTGCTGAATTTTATGTACCTTAAATATAAAACCATTTATAGCATGGACAAGCATGTGCTTTTCTGAGAAACTGAGAAAAATAAAATCTACCCAGATTTTAAGAATGCTATAAAAAACTACAAAGTTTGCCTCCTTAAGAGAGGACATTTTTTTCTGTCAGTGGCTGTTGCACAGACTGCTCCCTGAGATGAGCCCTCATCTCTGGCATGTACCTGGAGGTAGCGTTTGAATGAGGGATGGCTGAGGTCTCACAGTCTGTTCCTCCAGCCTTGAGCCAAACACAGACTCTCTGTGAGAATTCTGTGAGAATTTTACCCCTGTGCTGTGGGCACATGTGAATGAGCAGACACCTAACAAGTGTACGGGTAGAGGATTGTACTCCCTTAGTTCATCTTTTCTAGGAAAAAATGGTTGATGGTGTGCAATGGGAGCAGATAAGGTTGTGTTTGATCCTGTATACCTGTGCAGACAGACAGGGAGTACTGAAGAAGCTGCTCCTGTCACTTCTAACATGTTGGCAGAACTCAGTCACTGAAAGGACTGCTGTAACACAGCAGCAGTGAATGAGTAGCTGGATTCTGTGCCCAGAGCTATTCCTGCTGCTGTATTCCTGGCATCTTCATCATTTAATGGCCCCTTATTATTCCAGTGGATGCTGTCAATGATGATTTCCCTTCTATGACACTTTTTGGCTTGAAGTGCTATCCAATTTCGAAATTTCCATTTAATATTTCTGAAAACAGGATAAAAATGTAGCAGCAAATACAGTAAAGCTTAAAAAATAAACTGGCTAGAAAGGCTTCCTTGGGTGGAGCAAAATTTATAAAATGCTGTTTTGAAAGTGCAACACAGTTTTAGAAGGAGATTCTGTCATATTTTCCCCTCTCAGAAAAGGCATAACCTATCCAAGAGGAATTCATAAAAATGCTCCTGACAGAACATTAAACATCATTGCTCAGGGAGTGATCTGTCTGCCCTAACTCAGGCATCTAGTTCTCTCCTGGACAGCTTCATTTATGGTGCCTGGCTTCCAGCCACTGCTCTAGGAGGTTGCGGATCTACTGTAGGTCCTATTCGTGTCTGTCAGTGCTGGGAGGATATCTCAAACAAATTTGAATATCTCAGATGTCACTCAGTTTAGATGCCTGTGTTGCTTCTAAAATAGGTGTAATAATTCAGTATGGGAGTGCTGAATCAAATTTATAATCTTGTTTCATTAGCTCAGATGGTGTGGGTTTAAGCTTTTCCCAACTGTCTGGCTTGTTAAACAGTCAGGAAACTACTGCTCAATTTGTTCTTGTGTTTGAAAGAAGCCCGAAAGTCCCCAGAAAGGTCATGAAACACGAAGGGGTTTTTGTGCCTTAGATGATCTAGAAAGGGTCTTTCACTGAAGGTACCAAATGACCATGGTTTTACAAGTTGGACATATTTCCTTACAGTTGGAAGCAAACATCCTGCCTACAGCAGGGCAGCTGTGCCTGCACAATGGGTCAGCTCTGGTACCAAGGCTAAGCAAGCAGTGCTGCCCGGCTCTGCGCTGTGCCTGTCCCACAAGTCCCACTACAGAGCCTCATTGTGCAGGCTAGATGTGGACTTCTGAAACTGCAGCTTAATTCTTAAGAAACTGAAAATTTGGCTTGTAATTTCTATTCTAAAGTATGAGGCTTAATCTGTGAGAGAAGGGCAGGGGAACAGGAATTGGATTGTTCTGTGGTTTTATGGCTACAACTATCCTTTAAGCTCCTGTCCTCTGTAGCAAGCAGAGGGAAAGAATGCAGGCAGTTCATTAAATGTTGTCTTGTTTGCAGCTGTTTGGTGTCTGAGGCAGTGAGATGTTCCTAATGTTGGCAAGAGTCCAGTCAAACAAAAAATAAACCCAAAACAAACCCCCTCTCCCCTCAACAAAAAAAAACCAAAAAACACCCAAAACAACAACAAAAAACCCCAAATGAAATTCAGAATAGGGAGAAAAAACAGTAAATTAGAATATCAGTGAGAAATAACTGTTTGAACTATCTTTCTTGCCAATGTTTTATCATGTGCTCTTATTTGTTCTTTAAGAGCAAAAAAATTGAAACTTCAGATTGAACTGGTCATGCATAATGGATTATTCATAAATTATATTTCCTGGTTTTATTCCTTCATTACCCTATTAAGAAAAAACCCACTCTTTTTAAAAAGTAAGGATTTGGTCATTACTATTATTAACTCTTAGCTGAAATGTGACTCTTCACAATATAATAGTGCAATTGGTCATGTTTAGTGTGGGTGGATCCATGAAGTAAAATTCAAAGGATCTCTTCACCAAAGCTTAGAAAGATTTGAATCTTGCTCTTTGTTTCAGGTTACTCTAAAACGATCAATCAGTAATATCTACATATTTTTAAATGCAGGTAAAATTATCTGTTTATTTTTAAAAATTGAATCTAAACTTGTGATTCTCAGTATTTTGTTCAAGCTCATTTACACTTGATGTTTTTATCAAGTGGTGTAAGAGATGATTTGTTCTTGATGAGAAACCAAAACAAAATTATTCTGTTTGCATTGAAATCTTCATACATGTAAAGTAAAAAAGCCTGTACCCACCTTTTGGAAATATAATGCATTTTGGAAATAATGCATTTTTTTCTCTTAAGTACAATTTTCGTCTGTTCTTTATTGGGTTCTAATGACACTTATATGTTTTACACCTACCTTATTCACATTTACACTAGAGCTAATTAATATTTAAATTTTGAACACTTTAAGCAGTTATAAACAAGTCTAAAGCCCCACATCCATTTTGCAACTGTGTACAAGTAGAGATTTATGCTAAAATAATGGTTTTGACAAAAGGCGTGGATCTCCTGCCAAAGGCTTTCAGCTCAAGAACAGCCTTTCAGCTACAAGAGTTTATCTGGTAGCAGCAGCTTTCTCCTGGCCCACTCTTTTGCAGAGAAAGGCCTGCCCATGAACTACACAGCAAACAAGGCAGCAGGCTTTGCAGTGGTGTTTAGTATTGAGCTGGCTCTCCAGGTACCACGTTAAGGTTACAGCTGACACTACTGTGAAACAAGAGTTTTGCACTCAGTCACTCACTACAGTGTGCTGGAGCTGATCCTCCCCTATCACTTGCAAATGGTGTCATTAACTCCTGTGGAAGCACCACCACTGAAGTGTGGATACCCTTACAGTGGCTGTCTTGCTGGCCACAGGAATCTTTCCAGTGCCTACTCAAAGACTGTCATACTGCTTTAGCCACTTTTCTTTGGTGTTCCCTGTCTTTGTCTTTCACTTGAAAATTATGAACTATGTTCAAATCTCTCTAGTTATAAAAGAGAATTTATATAAGAAAACTCAGAATGACAGAGTTCTATTCATACTGTGTAGTACTTCTCTCTCAGCTTGTTTGATTAACCTGCTTGTGGCATTAAAATGCACACAGCCTGAATGAGACAGGTTATCTATGAAAAGAAAACAAAAATTTGCACTGAATAAGCTTCTTCATCTTCTTTCCCCCTCCATTTAGAGTGTGGTGGTCGTTTGAAAGCTGAACTGAAGCCCAAGGACCTGTACTCACATGCTCAGTTTGGTGATAACAACTACCCGGTTCAGGCAGACTGCGACTGGCTGCTGGTGGCCGAGCGTGGCTCCCGCGTCGAGTTGATGTTCCAGACTTTCGAGGTTGAGGAAGAGGCAGACTGTGGCTACGATTACGTGGAGCTTTTTGATGGTCATGATAAGGCAGCAGTGAGACTTGGTCGATTTTGTGGATCTGGGGTAAGTAAATAGGTAGAAACATTTTTATTTTTCATTTCTACAAAAAGAATAAGAAAGGCAGGGCAGAGGAAGGTAAAGGTCATGAGATTCAGTTACAACACCTTATAGTAAAGGTACTAGATTATCCACCTCATATTTTAGTGAATAAATTTGCAGGCTTATAGTGCAAACACTCCCTTGAAATATTTTCATCAATAAGTTCTTACGTATTTTTTGACCAAAGTATTGTAATGTCATGTTAAGCTTTAAGTAGCTGGCAGTGGCATGTTTATGAGCACACAAATAAAAGTTAGCAACTTTTTTTCCTTATATAGAGGGAAATGCACCAGTGTTGAAAATTACTACATTAAAGTTCTTTGAATTGGAAAGAAGCCACATTTTAAAGTAGGAGGGGCAGTTGGGAAGTATTTATAGTATGCTCATTGACTTTTAAGTCTGATTTTAGGAAAAAAAAATATGCTCCTAACTTGGGTGATTAATATGGGCCTTAAGAAAGCTGTGAAATCCTATATGCATTCTGGCACATTTTAACTGTAAGAGATGGAGGAAGTTGGCCAGAGGACACCCTGAAAATGCTGTATCCTATTTCCCATTTTAGACTTGCATTGGTCTGCTGGCTGCCTGCCATGGGAAAACTGGTGCAATGATCCCATAAGTCCTCATCAATTCTTTATATGTGTGCCAGTGCATGCACACTGTTGTACATATACTCTTTGCCTAGATAAAAGGCTTCAAAGACTACGTAAGATGACAGGAGCTCTTAAGTAATCAATTATGTGTCACCTTTCTCAGCCTCTGAGCTGGATCAAACATTTTAGTCATTCATACAAGTTATCTGTAAACTGGCTTAAATCCTTTTAGTGCATTTTTGAACACTAATTAATGATGCACAAAAGGCGCTTCCACTTGTGCTGCAGGGGATGTATTCTAAGGGAAATGCTACAACTGAGTCTAAAGTCTACTAATTCACACAAAGCAATATTTTTCTTTGTTACTGTATTTTACAAGTAAAAGGGCAGCAAACCAGAAAATGGGCTGAATTATTTTCTTCTTTTGGGGGCTCTGTGTGGAATGGTTGTGCATTGGTGGTGGTTTGGTTCTTATAAGTTGTAAAAGAATGGCTTCAGATGCCACATAAGATAGATACAATTAAATAGAAAAGCTGTTGAAAATAAAAAGTGAAATTATCCAAACTGGAGTGGGAAAATAAGTATGTTAGTACATATTACCACCTTCTCAACTTTAGAAGAAGGCTTTGGTAGTTCAGCTTATACTTCTGATCATTGTGCTTCAGTAATAACACAGCATCGTGAGGGCTGTGAAGAATAAGATAGAAAGTAGGTATTGGCCTCTGTTTTTAATCTAAATTTAGAATATTGTATATGGTCCTGCCCAATCACTTTCTTTCTCCAGCAGAACTAGAGAAAAAAATAGGAGTTAGGTTATTTCCTCAGTCTGCCTCTAGACTTAACTGAGAGCACAATGAGATAGAACTGTTCTGACTGATGATGTCAGATGGCATTGTATGAGACACAGTGGAATTACATGATGAGGTGTAGCAGGAAAAGAGAAATATTCATAAGGAGAAAAATAGTGTATGAATACACAGAGTGGACAGATAATTTTTTTTCTTTTATTAATTTATTTTAGCCACCAGAAGAAATTTATTCAGCAGGAGAGTCTCTTTTGCTTCACTTTCACACTGATGATACAATCAACAAGAAAGGATTTCATATACGATACAGAAGTATAAAATATCCAGATAGCGTGCACACCAAAAAATAACACAAGAACCTCTATGCCAGAAAAGAAGAGTGAGAAAGAAAGAATGCACAGTGAAAAGGAAGGAAGGCGTGTCATTTTTTAAAAAAACTGAAGTCATTAGCACAAATTATTAATATAAGTTCAGTTGAAATGCTGACTTATAATCCCAGTGACTGAAATAAAATAAAAGAAGAAAATCACCTGTCCCAGTGGAATAGTCAAGAGGACGATCTGCAGGCTCCATACTTGACTGTCTCTGCAGAGCTTGTGAAAGGACTTGGCATGCAGGGAGGATAGAAAAGCTTTTGTTCATGGTCCAGTATTTGCTAGAACTGCGCATGGATTCAATCAGTTTCATTCAGGGGAAGTGACCCTCTAGATCATTCTTCCTTCTGGCAATTGTATGGTGTCTAGAAGGAAAAGAAGCTCTTTTAGGTCACACACTCAAATACTGTCCTTCTACCTAGTTGCTTTGACTTTGAATCCTGCGTATGGTATGTACAAGGACTTAGAAGAAGATACGAAATGGGAAGGCCTTCCTGCCTTGTTCTGTATTTTTTACAAATTCACCTGTCATATCAGGTTATCAGTGTTTTGAAACTGGAAAATCCTACTTCTGAAATGTAACTGATCTATAGAGTATTTTGTTTTACTAATGACTGAGAAGTCTGAACTGTTATATCAGTCATCACTAGTGACCAGTCACTAGCTGACTGAATTTTAATGGTGTAAGCATCTGAAAATGTTTGGTTTACTGGTTAAGTAAGCTATCTCTGATGATGTGCTCTTATTTTGCACTGAATATAGAATGAGACTGAAATGAGAACCTGTCCTGAATCAAAATCTGTATCCATGAGAAAGAGAAATGGTCAAGGATCATCTGAAATTCCGCCTACTGAATTTTTTTTCAGCAGTACATTTGAAACCACTACTAGGCTTTATTTCTTTGGACCTTTTTGTGAATGAGCTATTTGCCTGATTCAGTTACTCAGAAATGAAGCTGCAGTAGTGTCCAAAAGACAAGTTTCCCAAAGAGGTTTTTGTTAGTTTTCTTTCCTAAGAGTAAGACTATCCATGGTGGTGAAAAAAGCAAAATGAAACAACAGACCCAGGATCTTTTTGATATCAAGTGTGAATTCCTATGGTGCTATTCCATGAACATTAAAAAAAAAACAAACCAAGAAGTTTTAGACTTTTGAGCCAACAGTTTGCAGATCATGAATGTCTCACTATACCTGGCTGCATCTGGAGAAGGAAGGCTTTACTGCTCCAATGGAAAGTGGGTTGCAATGGCAGTGCTATTCCTGTGGAACAACTACTATTATTGCCTTAGAATCCTCGCACACAATCAGACAGATCTTCCTGTAGATACACTCCTAATTTGATAAATAATTTGACAACTCGAGCATCTCTAGCATACACTTACAAAAGGATCTTCAAGCAAAAGCCCCATCTGCAGAGAGAGATCATCTGCTGTAAATACAGAGACCTGCTTTTGATGTAGAGATATGTTACATTTAGAACTGAGATATTCTATGTGCTTTAGGCCGTACATGGCTCTAGTCATAATGTATATGCATTATGTAAGTATTGTATGAATGAGTGCTCCAGGAGAGTGAGAGGTATTGTATGGGTGAATATGGAATTGTTTCTTTATGTGCCAAGTTCTATCAGGACCCTGTTTGACTGTAGCAACTTTTCTTTAAAGGCTTCATAGACAGATAACAAGGACTTCTAGTTTGCAAGAATCAAGTTTAAATGAAGTATTATGTTTCACTTACAAGAAATATTATTTTGATATCCTTTGATGTAAGTTGCTACTCAAATTAGCTTAGTTTTTGTTTCCTTCTATGAACATACATTGGCACTAATAAATCTGACCTTTTTTTATAAAAATAAAAACTGAATGTCTGTATAGATCTCTTTGCTTGTTTTAACAGTCCTGTTATTACTCATATATATTTTTCTTTTTAAATAGCTGATGTGTGTGAACTTCAAAAGCTTAATCATTTCTGTGTTTTTATAATGCTGCTCCACTGTCCTTTGGCTCATTTTTCAGGTTATTTGATCAAGAAATGAACTACAAACATTTTCTCCAAGGTCTTTTACTACAAAGTTCAGGCAGAGATATTACAAAAGTTAAAAAAATAAAATGTGTATTTTTGATGTTGTTACATAATTTATCAGCTGGGTGGAATTCCAATGCTTGAATTTCTGAAAGAAAAGCAAGCAGCAGCAGAAGCAGTGTCTCCCTGGCATGGTTAATCAAAAGGAACTGGAAAAGCCTGAAGCTGAAAGCAAATGCAAGTTTCCATTCTATCTTATTTTCCACTTTTCTGTTCTCATCTCCCCATAATATTATCTCTCTCTGTTTGCTAAAGCTTTTATTTTCTCTAAATTTAGCTTTCTTATTCCCCTCAGGATTACTCTAATACTCACAGGGTTGAGTCAAGATCATTACTTTTTGGAAAGATTTCTTTTGTTGTTGTTGATTCATACGGGCCCCTGTATAAGCCTTGCTGTCCTATATTAAATAGTGCAGCAGAAATGGATGGAGAAGAGGTTGGATTGGGGGTAACACATTATGGTGTACTTCCAAAGCCCTGTGGAAGGTGATTCTTTATGGTCATGTCAAAGTATTGCTTTTGAGCACAGCATTGCTGGGATTTTTTCACATGGAATATGTAGAAGTCAGAAGAGAGTAGTTGCCATAACTGCAAATACAAAGTTTGATTTTACTTCTCTGGTTGGTTATTCCTCTGTAGATCTCATATGCTTCGGAGTGGTGAAAATGCAGGAGGTGTTTTTAATGATTATCTTGCTGATAAATGGACCATATGGGTTCTATCTTCTCACTGGCCATGATCCTAGTCAGTGCCTTTTGGTGCTCTCAGATGCTATTAAAAACACAGCTATTTACACGTCCTTGGAGGTTTTTCCTGATGTAATGAAAAATGACGTATGCAATGAACTCCTCCCTTATAGGGGAAGTATGCCTTATAACTAGCCTAACAATAAGAAAATAATGAAAAAATACTTCATTTTTGTTTTTGAAATTGTGAAAAGCAGTATGGGTTATCCACATGTGCAGTTTCAGCTTTGAGATCTAGTTACAGTGCATTTATTAACAACATTCCCATCTGGGTGAAGATGATACTTGTTCTGCTTCCTATTTGACGCAAATTTTTTTTGACTGTGGCAAAGTCACTGGATTTAAATTGCTTTTCCTGGAGCATATGATAAAGTTTTCTTCTCAACTACCTAAAGAGCTTCTGACATGCTGAATATTATTCTTTAATGTTAAATTTAGCATAAAGTGGTTTTTTGATGGAATGACAGGCTCTTGGAGAATTTAAGTCTGTGGCAGACCAAATCCTGTGATCAATATCACACTCAGATAAGAGGGAAGGTAAGGTAAGGTAAGGTATGTTTGTGAGAAGCTTTCCTTGGGTCCTTAAAGAAAACCCTAAACAAACAAAAGAGAGAAAAAGGTTAAAAAGAGTAAAAGTCACCAGTGAAAGCAGTTCAAATGGTTGCCTTACATACAAGCTGTGGAGGTCAAGCTGAAGTGAATAAAGCAAGGTAGGTGCACACACAGCAGATTTTCTGTTCTTTGCTGGCCTTTTGTTATAGTCTACAACATATTTGAGTAATATTGCCTTGCTGTGAGACCCATGAAATCACGAGTTGACCTAAGCATGGGTGAGAGCCAAATCAGATCCTTAACACAATATTGCAGCATTACCTTTTCATTTAGAAAAGATAGCTTTTGAACCACTGTAAAAATTGAATTCGTTGGACGGAAGCTTTATCCACCTGGGCAGTCAGTTCTGCACTTTTTCTATGCTGTTGGGGTACAAGTGGCAGACCCAATTTGTTCTAACAGAGGAAATTGTTGTTGACCTCACAGGCTGTGCGTGCACTGCACTAACTGTGTGCTGCACCACCACAGAGAGTGGTCACCGCTGAGGCTCACTGGAACTTTTATAATTAAATGGTTATGTTCTGCCAAAATGTACAGATCTCAGAGTTTAGAGACCTGATATGTGTATGCAATTTCAGGAAAGTATTCAATCTTAAAATAGACCTGGCCAGTAACCAGAGGAGAATTTTGCTTTGACTTCAAGTCTGAAGTTAGGTCCAAATGAATAATAGGAGGGGATGGTTTATATCACATTAACATACCTGATCATACAGATTGGCAGAGCCTTACCAAAGGACTTGCTCTGATTTTGATTTTATCTTTGCTGATTATGATTTGATTATTAATGTTAGTCAAAAAAAAAAAAAGAGAAGCCAGAATAAACAAAGTGCCTGAAAAAGCAAAATATAAAGCTATCACAGATACAACTAAATTACATTTAAAAAATGGAGTCTCTAAAGTCAGCACTGTTACTGATATATTGTTTTTTGAATGCATCTTTCATATTCTTTAAAAATGCTTTATGATATATTGCTTTCACCTACCTAGGGAACAGTTAGATGACTAATTGCATTGGTTAGTGAATTTTTCAAACAGAGAACTGAAGACAACCTAAGAAATGGCTTGCGTTGCTTCCTAATCACGTATATCTGGAGTGACTACCCATTTGTGAGAGGGGGTAACACTGGGCTATAGCTCTTACAGGTTGAGATTTTTTTCCCCTCTAGCACTATCAAATTTTTCTGCTCTAAATTGCATACTTGGGACAACATTTTAATGTTACTCTGCTTGTTTTAATTCAATTGATCAAAACAATAAGCAGCTGCTTAATATTGTTTCATGAATTTGGGATGAATGAAGTCTGATTAAAACAAAAAGAACAAAGGAAAACACATTTTGAAAGTAAGAAAATATTCTCATTTCCCCTGATATATCATTCTGAGTTCACAAAGAAAACAAGCTATGGCAGTGACAGAAAATATTTATGATACAGTGGTATTGCGTGGATAACAAAAGGAAACATTAACAAGGCTTGAGTCCCTGTATTTGGATCCCATTTCTGAAATTGTTTTCCTTGGTTTTTATTTGTAACCTGTCATATCTCATATAATGCAAGATTAAGTGACATGACAGACAAAAAGACAGATGACAGGTTTTTTGTCTGTGTGAATGTCTTCAATGGCCTTCAGGTGTAGTAATTCTTCCTGTGTTGTTACAACTACTGGAAAGGATCCCTGAATTTATGCATGTATGTTAGAGGAAGTTTATTGTGTGATAGGAACATCTGAAATACAAGGAATGCTAATAATCATTAGGAATATAAAATCTTTCAAGAGCATGCTCAATGACCTTTCTCTCCTTCCACAGTACTGTTTTCTAGGGACGTGTCAGGTAAGTGTCCACACAATGAAATGCAATGAAGGGAAGTTATAGTGAAAAAGGAAAGATGAAAAAGACATTTTGGCTTGAATATGGCTTGTCATTCATGGAGTAGAGTCAGATTCTTTAGAACATGTTAGAAGAATATATGTGGGAGTGAAAGAATGAATCTGAACAATACAATATTTTAGTTGAGTGTCAGGAGACCTCTTTAGTGTTAGAGACAGAAGAGTTTCCCAGGGATGATAGTCCCATCTCTCAAATATCAGAAGCCATATCATACAGAATGTTGTCTAATGGAGAGAGAGAAATACCCAAAGGTGCCTTTCAGTTATGAAACTTTGCTCAAATTTGTGCAAAACATTTGCTATATGTTCAATTAATTTAATAGTAATAGCAATATACTTTTGTAATTGAAAGAACTGTAGCTAGTGAAGAAAAAAACACTTCTGTTACAATAGATAGAATACAGTAATGACTCACATCTGCAACCTGGACATCTTGAGTAACAATTCTCAAGTAGAATGTTAATATATAGCAGGTGTTGACAGTTGTTGAGATGCCTTTACGGAATTGATGTTCTGAAGAGCTGCATGGACAAAAGCTGACTTCTTTGAGACATCTTTACTAATATACTTGCCTTTCTTAAATTGTTGTTATTTCTTCTGATTGCCATGAGACAAGCAGTTTTAATTACTAAAATCCAGAGCCTTGACTATGCTATATAGGAAGACCATACACAGCTGAAAATATTACCTCTTGACATTTAATTAGTTGCTTAAAAATTCTAATTGTTGTTATGTCAGCAAAGGCAATGTTATCTTGAAGACATTGAATAAAACATCTGTGGAATATTTCCAGGTAATCACAGTAGTAACTCAATTTTTATGCAATTAATGTGACGCTTCCTTGAGATTGCTGCACCATTGACATAATACTTTTTAAAATGTGTATTTTAGAGCAGATAAATTGTGAATTTTCTTAGTCGGTTTGCCCTGACATAAAATTACATTAGTATTAATTTTAGTGTACAACGGTTTAAAGTATGGGCTGATTCATGATATCATTGGAAGGAGTTGTTTTGTTGGCTTTTTTTTTAATGCTACAAAGGAAGTTCTTAACATTTGGGAAATTTAGTGAGGGCTAAATGAATTTAATGTGTGGTAACCCACCATTATGCCTATTAATGGTGGGGGAGGGAGAGACACAAGCAGGGAGGGGCAGCTCTCAATGTTGTTTACACAAAATCTGGCTCTCAAATTCTCAACTGCAAAGGACATGTTAGTGTTGTTTATGTATAGCCACCATGAAAGTTCTGCTGAGAATTTTTCAAAGTACTTTTATTTCAGGAAGCCTTGAGAAAATTGATTCTAATTAGAATAGCTGTATGAATAAAAATCAGACTTTTATTATTTTATTTTTTTAAAATTTATTTTAGAGGCATTGATTCCAAGTCTTTCTTAGTGTTGGTTTGGCAGAACTAGGAATGAAAGGCTATTGGGTTTGCCTTTCTAAAAGGTCATTGGCCTCAGGATCTCCTTTCCTGAGGAGACAGAGAAGATGGTTAGTTTTCCCTTGAAAAGACAGTTGGCAATCCATACAGTTGCTGGTTTTTACCCAAAAAAAATTGGATTGTTTGTTGGATTCAGTGTATCACACTGAAAACGATGGAAAAAATACTTAGAAATATAAATTGGATTGAATTTGTTTACTTTATACTGAGACTACTTAACTAAAGCCAACCAGTAGTAGTCATTTGTCAGAAGTAAGAATTAAGAAGTAAGATGTGCAGTTGCCTCTCTTCTTTCCTTGAGAACAACATATATCCTGTCTCTTCTGAGAAGCCACAAATTCTCTGCTTTTATTTAAAATCTTGAAACAAATGGCATTGCAAGGGCAAGTTGGAGAAAAAAGGGGTTTGAATCTCTAAGCTTCAATTGCTAAAAACAATTTGACATTGTCACAATGTGCCTTCATAAGGAGCTCCTGAATCTGAAAATGGGATTTGACTACAGTGTAGAATGACTGAGGAAGAACAGAAAAACTGAAATGTTGTGATAAAATACAGTTGTGTTATTGCTTCTGTGCATAAGGGAGGACCTTTATTTTTTTTTTTTATTTTTACTTTTGGTCATGATCTTCATAGAAATTTGCATATGAATACAGAAAATACCCCAAATATGTCCTTTAAAATCCCTTATTCTGTGTGAAGTTGTTGAATGAAGAACGGCTGTTTGCATCCTAAATGAGATTGATTGTTTCAAGTGAAAAAAAAGTCTCTGGAAATAGTGTTCAAATGAAAAATGTACACTATTGCCAACATCCCCAGTGCTTGATGTCCTTCCAAAAAGGAGGACTACAGTTGCCTGTTATGGCACTTCATTAAATACTGTGTTCTGATACAAGTCACCTGAGGAATACTTCAGAATTTGTTGTTCTGTTTCCCACTTCATTTATCCAAAGTGTAAGAAACACAGTGGAAATCAGACATGAGCTTGTAGCAAAATTTATGGTAGAATAACATCAGGATTGCATTTTGAAATGGATCCCTGGCATGAACAGTAGAGTTCTGAGAGAGACCTACAGTTATTCACATCTTGCCTGTTTTGTATTTTGTCATATTTCTTCGCTGAACTGAATTCCCACCCAGAAAATCATTTATCAAGATGCTTTTTAAAAGTTGGTTTCGTCTTTCCCACTGGAAATTTCTTTTGAGGGAAATTGTCTCTTCTAGACAGTCATAATTAACTGCTCTTTAATTAGGCATAAGAAGGGAGAGACTTTGTTTATACTCATTTCAGCTAAATCTGAGTGGCTAACATGGCATAGTTTGTGACATTGTTTCTTTTGATTATTCCCTTACGGACTCTGAAATAAATTGTGAGTGCTTTGAAGAGGATATGTTGGATTGATTGAGTATGAGCGAGCTTTATGTTGGTTAACTGGCTTCTCATATTTTATTAAAGTG
This sequence comes from Camarhynchus parvulus, assembly GCF_901933205.1. Classification (NCBI taxonomy): domain Eukaryota; kingdom Metazoa; phylum Chordata; class Aves; order Passeriformes; family Thraupidae; genus Camarhynchus; species Camarhynchus parvulus. The sequence continues at coordinate 38,784,104 of NC_044574.1, read as the reverse complement.
CAGCAATTTCCATTCTATTGCTGCATCTCTCAAATACATTTCAGTGCAAGAGTAGCTCACCAACTACTGTTTCATTCTCTAGCATGCCCCTGCCCTTGCACACAGCAGTGCAAGTTGTGAATGGCCAGTCTCACTATCTTGTTTGTAAGATAAAGGCTCTGATAAGCACAGTCTTCAGTCACCAGACAGTCACTAAGAAGAAGCAAAAATTACACAAAGAACAGGATTTAAAAGATAATATTTTAGCAGGTTTTTGTAAAAAAAAAAAAAAGCCCAAATAAAGAAATGGAAAAATAATCCAGGAATGTGAGAAATCTAATGAATAGAGGAGGAAATGGAAAGTAGAAGACCTTACTTTCTTGGTCCAGTTCTGTTTTAAAGAATATGTGAATGGCAGGACAAAACCAAGGCTAAGAAAAATGTGAAGAGGTTTGTGGTGGGTTTTGCTATAACAGAGTTAATTTTCTTCAGGGTAGCTGTCTTTTGGATTTGTTCTGGAAACAGTGTTGATGACACAGGGATGTTTTTGTTATTGCTAAGCAAGTCTTGCACAGAGTCAAGGCCTTTTCTACTCCCTTACCCCACCCAGCCAGTGAGGAGGCTGGGGTGCACCAGGATTTGAGAGGGGACACAGCTGGAACAGCTGATCCCAGCTGACCAAAGGGATATTCCATACTGTAAGACCTCATGCTCAGCAGTAAAACCTGGGAGAAGAAGGAAGGGGAGGACGTTTGCAGTGATGGCTTTTAAATTCTGCACCAAGGGTGCATTTCATGGAAATTGGAGGTGGAAATAGTGGTTGTGGCCAGGCACTCCACAAAAGCTCCAGTGACATTTATAGAGGTAAAAGCATTTCACTGAGATTTCTTTAAATGTCAGTCATGTTGTTATTTTTCACATTTTTCTATTGATCACAATATATCACCTAACTGTCTTTGGCTTAGATTGGTGGTTGAATAGCAAACCTTTCCAGTTTTGAAACAAACCTTATTATCACTTTTTTTTTGTTCTGTACAGAATGGTTTTAGTGCTTTTAACCTTATTTTTATGAAATCTACAGACTACAGCATTCTTCTCATGGCCTGTGACTGGACCATGATACATTTGGGATCACATGGTCAACATAGGTAATGTCTAGTCTGATTTATAGAGCTGATGATTGCTATTAATAAGCATCAGACTTCTTCAGTAACTTTATTGCTGTATACCATAACAGGGCCTAATGGCCATATCCAGCCAATCTCTGTTTTTCCAGGGTCTGTTTTTCATCCTACAACCCTATCCAGAATACCTGTATGTGACTCAAAAAAAAAGATAGTATCAAGTCATTAATTAAACTTGTAAGAAAATTTGTTCCCACAACTAAAGTGATTTGAAAGAACTTTATTATATGCTGCAAAAACATAAATAACAAAGATACAACATTTTTTCCCTGAAATGTTATATAGCTTTTACTACTTTATGTTATGGATTTAACCCAAAATTATATGGAATTTTGAAATTTTTTTGCTATTCCCTCAGATGCATACTATGTCTAAGAATAGATAGACACACAAAAATGGAAAAATGTAGTTGTGACATCTATGGCAGTAAGAAATCCAACAACACCTTCTACTGGATTCCATATTTGTCATATATGTTATAAAATAAATCACCAGCAGCTTTCCTCTGGAATTTTCTTTGAAAAATGCTGGACAGAGAAACACCTTGTGTGCTTTCTACCACTGCACGTTTGTCTTTAAAGCTGCTATCAGAAGGAAAATAATTTTTTGTTTGTACGTTGAGAAATGTAAATTAATAAATGTAAATAGAAGTGGTCATGTGGGTTTAGGGGTTGTTGAATTTTAAAAATTTTATTTCCTACCAGGCAAAATTTTACAACTATTTCCTCTAATTTTCTATGTTTCAGCCTATCAGTTCACTCTGCCTTTTTCCTAAAATGCAGTTTATCCATTTGTATCTCTAGAAGCAAAAACATTTTTCTTACTGGAAGCCGGTCTGTCTTTCCTCCAATTTCACTTCCCTACAGTTTGCAAGGAAGACATATTTTTATCTGAAGAGCAGTTTTTTCTAATCCAAATTTAGAGCACTTTATGATTTAGCAATTTGCTTTTCTCCTGTCTTAAATATTTATTTAATCTGAAGATTTGTTAATGTTATGCCTTTTATTCTTAAGCCTGCACTTAACTTGGACTGCAAAAGGTCCTTCTGCTTTTCTCATTTCCTCTGAATTCAAAGATAGTCCATATTTCTTATAACTCTACTTCCTTATTTATCTGCCTGTCAATCATTATGTCTCTTGGGACCACTAGGAAATCAGGTCTTTTTAGCTCTCTGTATAGCTTAAGTAATGAAGCTCTGCTCTGGAGTCGTGCAGGTCAGAATTTGACCCCTTGCAGTTTATCACCCAACATCCTTCCGGAATGAAAAGACTTTATCACCATTTATCTACTTATTTTTAACACACAGATCAAAGTTAATATAAGGCATCTCTGAAATTTAGTGTAACCTTTAAGTCCTAAAGGAAAAAAGATGGCAAGTCATTTGCAGACAGCACTTATAAATGCATTAAGTAGACTCAAAGTAGAATACATACTCAACTGAGACAATAACCTTCCTTTTGTTGGAAGGAAACCTTCACCTCCTGTACCCCATTCCCTTACAATTCCTTAAATAAGTTTTCATACAACTGCTATTGGCTGCAAGTGGACAGGGCACTGGAGTGGTCTTGGGGTATCAGCAATGTGGAGGAACGAGGCTGAGGTGGGAAGGGTTGTTTGGGTTGTTTGAAGTCCACCATCCTTAATGGGAAGGTGAGAAGTTGTCATTACACCCTTGCAATGGTTTGGACTTCTCATTCAAACATCACCTTTGTTAACTGGCTATCCTGGCTGGGGGTTGGGAGAGAAAGAAGCAGAGCAGTTCCTGTATTATGCTGGAGGTAAGAAGTGAGTGGGATTGATGCAGCCTCTTTTATTGCTGCACAGGGAGGGGACCATTCAAAACAGAAAATGACGAGAAACTTCATGTGGTTTAGCTGTGGGACATTGCCTCAGTTTCTTGTTGCCTTTCTGCATCTGGCACAAATGAAAAATCATACACTAATATACCATTCTTGGGCCCCAGCAACCTGTTAGGAAAGGAGCTAGAAGGTACAAACCCCTACCATTTATATAAATCAACACCTCCAGCAGTGTATTTGGAAGAAAGAACGAGAAAGTCATGCCCCAGGGAGGGAAGGGATTTGAAGGGCTGTATGGTAAGGATCCAAAGGACTGTGCAGTTCAATCCGTGTAGGGAATTTGCAACTTCATTCAAACTCCTTTGCCAAAATAAAGTAAAACAATGTTGACTTTTGTGGTTTAGGCCACTGACCAGAGTACTATGCTCCAAGGTAAGGAATTTTAATTTCTAGAGGGATTTGTGATTGTATCTCATCTTTATTTGCTTTAATGTTTTGGGATAATGAATTTGTGCTAATTAATTGCAATTTACTATCATTTAAATTAGTAGATAGGGTGAGTTGTCTTCTGCTTTCTGCATGTTAGTCCAGCATCTCAATACACTCTTTTCTCTTTAGGATTACATTGTGGGTTTGGTGCCCAGCATGAAGAGGAATTTTTGTCCCCACATTCCTGCTTAAAAGAAATTGCTCCCTTTTCCGCTGGTGAGGAAGAAGGTGAGATATCAAGTGGACTAACCTTCATTTTAATGTCATTTCCACCTAGTCCTTTGGACTCTAATGACTACAGGAAAGGGTCCACAACTCTGCTGGCCAGCGGCCTGTAGGGCTGGTTCTGCTGATGTATTTGGATAAATATGAAAAGAAGAGAGAGAGGGTATTATGAATCACATCCCCACAGGAAGAGGCAAATGAATTACAAGACTCAAGGACACCAGTTACTGAGTTAAACATCTGTTTACACCAACGCACAAAGGAGCAACCTTGGCTCATGCTCATGTAGGGTCAGGGTAGGAAGACCGTTGATTTTCTTCTGGAGCATGAGATGAGCAAATGAACACAACTAGTGTTCTTGGCTGGATGTTTTGTTTGGATATGCAGAGAGAAAAGGGAAAAGTCTTGTCAGGAGAAAATAATGATATAAAGCAAGGATTAAGCTGTTCAAGAGTGTTCCTCATTTTTAAAGAATTGAGAACGTCAGCACATATAAGCCTTGTTGTGCTCTTGCTGCCTCCTTAGACACTCCTTGGTGTCTCAAAGCATCCTACACTGACACTCATTAAAGGGAAATCCCTTTCAGAAACGTCTTTTGGGTTCTGGCCTCAGTCCTAGGCAAGGTGAAAATTTAAAAAAAGAGGATTTTTTTTTAACCAATTCTATTTGTAAACAGGATGATTGAGATCTAATTGAGATTATTTTACTCTGCAACTCTGGTAATCAACATTTTCCAGACCTGCCACAAAGAGCAAGTATTAATACACCAGTAGTTGTTGCTTTTATTTCAGCTGCAGATTGGCCTCAGAATATAAAAATTAAATCGTTTACTTTTGAATAGCAATCAAGTAACTTCTGTAATGACAGACTCTGAAAATGTCCCTACTTGTGTGCTCTGGTAACAGGAATTGCTCGTTTGGCATGCCACCCTGGAAGCAAATACAAATCTTCCTATCACCTTCACCTTTTGTAGCAGTATTGCCTGAGCAGGTAAACTGGGGGCCAGCATCTCAACACCATAACCTGTATAAGACAAATAAATAGATTAGGAAAGACGCACAATTGAATTACAGTCAAATTCCAAGAAATAATAAGTAGGTCTTCCAAACACATACTTTTTGATGTTCTTTTGATAGTAGATGCTTATTGTCTTATAAAATTGAGTTGGTCAAAGAGATAACCAGTCTTGCATAAATTGTTTTGTGGTGATGGGGGTTTTGCACATAAAGTCTAATCTAGACAATGACACAACTTTACGACTTGTTCTGTAGACACAAATTAGATCAGTGGGTCTCTCCCAGAAATCATCCATGAAGTTAGAGAGGAAAAGCCATCTGTAAATTATTCATTTCAGAATAGATAAATGCACTGCATTAATGTGGAGACTTTAGGTGGGATTTAGGTCACTCCATGATAGCAAGACTGGTTTCCCTTTTGTTCTCAATGGAAGTAATATGAATTTTACTTTAAAAAAAGATTTAAATATTTAAAAAATATTTAAGTCAACTTATGAATAAACATAAGTGAGATCACTTTTGCAGGCATCTTCAGATATGCAGTCTCTTAATGTTTTTCTCATGCATTTGTAAACAGGATAATAGATTGAAGTGCAAGTTTATAAACCTTGGCCTGAGGTATGTCATTTTCTTTTTACAAACATCTCTTGGCTACTGAATAAGAATAACCTAAGTAATTTTAACAAAAGGACTCGGAAATTTCTGTCCCTCCATCTGTTAACCACTTAACTCATAATCCTGTGTGTAATGCTATTACAAATGCATAAACAATCGCTTCTGCTTTAAGCTGCATGCACTGCTTAAACAATTTAGGAATATATTACTTCCCTAGCAGTGACTATGACTTACAAAACACATACAGAGCTGCAGCTTCCTATTTCTCTTCCTTACATATGCTGACAGTTTTCAGATAATAAATACTTTGTTGTCATCTCTGAAGCAGCCAGCATTAAAATGAATAGTGACTTCCCCCTTCTCCATGTGCGGCTGGATTGGACAAGCTCCAAATGGCCTGGATGTCCTGCTGTTCACGTCTGATTGTTTTCTGTGGGGAAAGCACTTTACTGAGGGCATTTCAGGAAAGGGGAGCCAGCAGCCAGTGGCTCAATGACTTTTACACTAGACAGCATGTAGATGAGCTAACAGTGTTGGCTGGGTTAAGAATTACTAAATATTGTGATCAGCTGCTGCAGGCATGAAAGGGATAGAAGGGCTGTTGCAAATAAGATAAAAACATAATTTTGGATTGACCCCTCTCCCCCTCCTCCAAATCAAAAAGTGTTCCTAATATTTACCTAGGGTTTTCTATGTCTTTGAAAATACGATGGTGATGGATTAGAAATAAAGCAGTGAATGACTGTACTGAGATAATTTGATGCACATCAAGTATTTCAGTTCTGTTAGATCAGATTCAGTTTCAATCTCACTTTGTGTCTTTTAGATAGGAGAAAGTAAAGAATGTAATTTATTTTAAGCTTATTTTTGGGTTTTTTTTTGAGACTACATTTGGATAGAATTTACTCAGGACATGAAAGTGCTTATGAATTATATGCTGGCTTTTTAGTCATTTAAATCTACCTTAAATACATCCAATACTTGAGTAGAAGTTAAATTTTAAAATGCAATGCTATCTGCAATTAATTAACTGTTGATTCTGGTTAGTACATACCTAACATTTCAGAAGTAGCAGATCTTATCAGCTATCACACAATTTTTATTCTACTATTCTATTGTCGTCTTCTGCATGAAGAAAACACCCCTTGCTTTTTTTCAGCTTCTAGTGGGTTTTCAACTTGAGCAAATGAGTTATTGAACTGTAATAAACAGATAGCAGAAGGAACTGCTGGGGCTAAAAGTTAGTTTAACACTTCAACAGCTTCTACTTTAGGGTGTTTAGTCAGTGTCTTCCTCCAACCGAGTGGCTCTGCTTCCCTCAAAGCAGTAGCAATGCACTGTTACACATACAGATATATTTTTTTAATATGTAATAGCAAACTTGGAATTTGATAAGATTTTCTAAGTTAATTTCTTTTATATTGTCTTCTATATAGAAAATACAGGCATTAAACGGTCTCTCCTTTCTTTAATTTTAGAGCTTGTTGACTTTTAAGCACTGTAAAAGCTGTTGGTGTCTTTGTTGGTAGTATTTTTATGGTCTAACAGGACACTGGTGCTAGCATGATGCTAGCTGGCAAGCTTCAGTCTTGCTCTTTTGTTTTAAGAGATGACCCAATTTTGACTTAGGCTTGGCAAGATTTCTTATCATGAGGATGCTGCTTGGGTTGATGTTCTAGTGAGGTGTCAGTGTCTGTATGCCTGGCAGAAAGCAATGCTCTTTTGGTCAGTGCAGTGTTATGTGATTTCTCTCTCCAGTGATCAGAAGGTACATGCTGACCCAATCCTCCTGTGCATGTGACCCAAACCACCTCCACTGCAGCCCTCCACGAGCACTGGTCATGACCTGTCCTCTGATCCCCATGTTGACATTCCTCCCTTATCCTTGGCCGTGCAGCATCCTGTGATTAATACATTGATCTCAGTTACTTACTTCTGACAGGAGTGTGTATTTTGTAACGTTCTCCTGACCTTGCTAGCACTTTGATCTTGTGTAAACAGTTTATCTATCAGTCACAGCTCTGTGCAGACCCTTTTGGCCAACACTTCAGGCAAAGGTTTTATTTGAGCAGTGGGTGGTCTGAGCTATGTTCCAATGAAACTGATACCAGTAATACAGAAGTATACCCTAAAATGGGTGTTGTAACAATTTAGTATGGCATAACTTCAATTTAAAAATTAGTAAAATAATGATGGTACCCACAAAGTAACTGGAATGCTTTCTTTTTCTTAAAAGTATAATGAAACTGATTTCCTTATGGTCTCTAGTTGATATAAAGGGAACATCTCTTTTTGTTATGCCTATTAAAAGATTCCCTCATATACCTCCAAGTCTGAAAAGACAGTGACAATTTATATTCATCAGAAAATTTTGTGATAAGACAAATAAGACATTCCAATATTGATAACTTATAAATTTTATAGAAGCTGTGTTGACTAAACACCTGAGATACAGTCTGAACCTATTTTTGAGACAGAAAGGTAAATTAAAAATTTAAGTTTCCTAAAATTCCCAGATAATTTTAAATATTTTTAGACAATATATGTAACATACAAATGCTTAAGTACATACTGTATGTATGTATATAACATACATATGTTTAAGTATGTGGAAAAGTGTAATGGAAACCATCAGACTTGACATTTGATTCCATAACATTGAATTGCCACCTTCCCCCTTTCCATTTGCACGTGCTTTTGGTTAAACCTGTAATTATAATGATTACAGATCCTTTCCTATTCAGTGCAAAGAACAGAAAATTCTCATATCATGTGTGTGACTTTTTTGCTCCCCTGTGCAACCCAACACTTATTTCCTGTTCAGTTGTGCTCTGAAAAGATTTAACAGATTTCTTCATGATCTCCATTTTCCATTTCATCTTTTTTTTTTGTATTTGGAAAGACTTTTGAAAGGATGACTTTCTTTTGAGCACAACTTTCTTAGTGCACTCTCCTTTAATGGGAAACAAAATGTAGCTGTATAAGCGAAGTGAGAAGCTGTGGTGTGTGTGTGTCACACACTCCTGTCTCGAAGAATCATGCTTCTGTTAGTGATTAAAGGTAACCAGCAGCCAGCCCTTCAGCAGTCCCAAACAGGCAGGAGTAGCAATTACACCCTCTTTATATTCTTCCTGGCTAGATGAGCAGAGGTAGGTGGTTGTGATGAGAAGCAGGAAAAATGGAAAGAGGTATTTTATTTTTCAAGGAGCGGAAGAGGCCATCAGGTCATTTCATGGTTTAGCAGCCTGCATTGGATGCAGTTGAGACCACTCAGACTTTTGCATTGACTTGTGGTGCCATATAGGACTGGGGGCTGAATTTCTCTCGGTGTTTGAGACAGCTGCTCCCTTTTTCTTTGGGTTTGGAGAAGTAAAACTTTGATCCCATGTTTACAGCTCGGAGGAAATCCATAGTTTTGAGCTTTGTGTGCTTTTCTTATGACCTGAGTTGCTTTAGATAATTTAGAAATAAAACCCAGTAAAAAGTTCTTAATGAAGGAAAGGGACACCTTTTACAAGTATGACTTCTGTGAATATTGAAGTGAATATATTAAAAAGCCAAAGAAAATTTTTATTATTTCTGTGGTTTTTTGCTCATTATTTACTTGTTTGGGAAGTAAGAGATTGCTCACATTTTTAATGTTGAGAGTGACCTTTGTGATTTGAGTTAAAAACAAATGGAGCAGAGCAAATGACTAGGGCACCCAAGCATGTTCTCAGCTTTGCCACACTGAAACATTTGTTTGTTCTGGAGGGGTTTGGGATGACAGCCCAAAGGCTTTGTGAGATTGAGAACTATAAAAGATGGAACAGGTGGGAATGCCTCATCTTTCCCTGTAGTAGCTCTTAATGTACCACTGCTGCATCTTTGGGGCAATTTTGTAAAATATGTGCATGCCAAACAAAAGAGAAGTGATGTAGACTGTATGTCAATGAGATGGCAATACAATTACTTGTTGTAGATGATGTTGAACAGTACTGCATCCATCTGCTCCTATTAAGTGAAATGAGATGTACTCCATTCTCTTTATGGGTACGTGAAAACAGAATGCAAAACCAGGCGTGTCAGAATTATTGGTTACCAGAGGCATTATTCAGATTATTCCATCTTTATTCTTCCACAATTCCATTTTTTCTGGCTTTCTGTATACACATCATATCTCCTGAATTCTGCAGTCAAGAGCACATTGTTTTAAAATAGCCCTAGGATAAATGCCCATGGGCTTTCAGCAGCCATTTAGAAATATGAAGTTTTTTAAAAAAACATCTTTTAAATTCTTCTTCAAGAGCAACAACTGGACCACAAAGAAAAGTAATATAAGAAATCTTTCAAAATGTTTTTTTATCTAAGCTAATAATCATAAATCTACAATGATAAAATTATTAATGTGGTTTTGGTACCTCTTTTGAATGAGGTCCCTCAGCTGTGTGCCATATAAAATTTATTGCTTCTAGCTACTGTTAGGTTCTGATTACAGCAGCTTTAGTTACTGAAGCAACTAAAGATTTGTGGCCCTACCACCAATGTAAAATCACAAATGAATGTGCTCTGAGAACAGGGGTGTGCCTCATTCTAAATTGATGTAGATTAGGTACACCTTCAAACTTTTTTTTCAGATAAACTTCCAATGAGGTTTAAAATCAATCTTTAAACTTAAGAAGAACTGTGTTCTTAATTATTTTCTGATTGCAGGTTGATTTACCTCATGGCATTGGTTGGTGCTTTGAACCTATATAGCGCTATGTCAAGGAGTACTGAGGTATGAGGTGCAAAATTGTTAATGAAAAACAATGTTATTCTTAATTTCTTCACCCATCTCTCCATGCCTTTTTAGTCTTGTGATGTCTGTGAAATAGCACTTTTTTTCTTTTTCATGTGACAGATTGAAATTGCAATAAATGAGCAAAATTTTTTCACTGGCTTGTGAAGTGCTGTGGAGATGGGACTGAAAGCACAAAGTCTGAAGAATCACCTTACCTCACTTCAGTCTGCAAACTGTTAATGGGGATGATTCCTCAGTGGGGTTTGTAAGTATGAGCAGAAGATGAACCTATTTTCTTTCCATTGGAAGATACATTAATTTTCAATTTTTCAATTTCACTTTAGAATTTTCAATTTTTCAAAAGCACCTGAATGTAAGTTATCTAAAATATATTCCAAAATTAAATATCTCCCATAGGGATTTGTGTTTAAAAGCCTATAAAATTAAAATCTGAAATGAAAGGGTGAAGGTTTAAGCATACTGTTTAGTTGCTGCAAAGGGAGCTAGTTTAATCTGCTTCTGATCAATATAAATTGGATCTGCTTTTAATTCAATGTAAATTGAATTCCATATTACCGGACTTCTGTTGTTAACTACCCATTATGGAAAACTAGTTCCTTTTTTGGAGCCTTAAAATTTGCTAAATATCTTTGTGTGATAACCTTTAATTTTATATGCTTTACCTCTAAAGTCATACCAGTGCGGGTGTGCTGAAGTAATTTCTTAGAACAAGAAGTATTAGAAAATCGTGGCCAAGAAAACAAAAAAGTCTGGGTTTTTTAGCTGTTGTACACAAATGCTGTGAAAACAGACTCATCCATCTACCACTTTTAGGTCTGAGTTGTTTGTACTGAGTTCAGTTGTATCATTTATACATTCTTGTTGGGTTTACTACAAATGTCTGTGTTCTCTGTTCCATTGCAGTGTACAAAATATAAATCTGCTATGCCTGTGACCTCTTTGTGGAGAGGCTGGAAAAGAAGGTGAATATATTATGCTGTGTATTTTACATACTTCTTTGCTGCAAATCCAAGGTCCCAGCTGAACTCCCTGTACTGAAAATCATTTAAAAGACTTTATTAGAGCTCGTAGTGGTGAGAATATGCAGACAACCATTTTCAATGACTGGTTGAATTTAGGGACAATTACCTACTGTAAGTTATTGGTCTATAAAACAGCCCTGAAAAAAAGGAAATTGTTTCAGAAACAGACAGGCAGATGGAAGAACCTCTGAAGCATCTGAAGACCTGTAACCCTTGTGTAAGCAGAGGAAAAAATTATATCTCTGAGACTTGGTACAGTATTTAAAGCCTTGACTGGTAACTGTAGGCCAAGACCAAACACAGAACATGAACTACAAAATGCAGCTGCCCCTCCATATCTGAGAAATATTTTTCCCTATGAAAACAGCTCCAGCTCCAGGTCAGACAGAGCATATTGCTGCCTCATACGCAAACCACCATTCACGTTGCCCTTGAATAATGCAAATAAGCCAGGTGCAGATTGTTCAGAGTCATGCAGAAGAACCATGGGAAAATTATACTCTTTGAAAAATATTTTATGCCTTAGACAAACAAATGTGATACTGGCAATTGCCCCATGGCTGGCACTATTACACACTCTTCAGCTCCTTCATGGGGGGCAGAGTTTACATAGGAGTTTGTAGGAAGTGGACCTGCTGTTGCATCAAATCCCATAAAAACAGCTGTTCTTTTGTCAAGAGCCAATTCCCACAAAAGCCTCTCTTTCTTGACTGGCTCAGAAATGTGGCAAAACCTTCATAAAGGGTGTTCTGATCCCCTCCTGGATCATTCCAGCCAATTTCTGACTGCAGGTACAGAGAGTCCCAGTGAGGTCTGCTGTGGCTTCTGAGCACAGGAGACTTCAGGGCACCCATTCTCCACATGTGTAGTGAAAAGTGTAGTGAAACAAGCAAGTGTTATAAGAAAATACTGGATGGGAAGAGGAAGGTCAGCGAGTATCTGAGAAGATGAAGACAATCCAAAAATGGAAGATAACTTCAAAGAGTATGTGAGGATGAGAGGTACACAAGAAGTAAGAAAAATAAATCTGGTTCTAAGTGTAGTTAAAGAAGAAAAAAAAAAAACAGCTCTTCAGATCTTTTTCAAAGATGTGAAGATAATATTTTATTTGAATTGGGAGGTGAACAATCTGTGGAGATACTGGCAAAACCAGGGTGATGATGAAGGAGGAGACTGAGTACAGTAACTTGCCCGAGTCCACAAGGAGCTGATGAGACTTGAGGCTGTAACTGCAACAGGAGATGAAGAAGATATAGAGAGTGGATTTGTGCCAGGCAGAGAAATCTTGCACAGTCAGCCGAGAAATCAAACTATATGTAATATGACTACAGAAGTGGAAAGAAGAGATTGTGGCTGCATTCTAGGATCACATTAGAGACAGAAAATGATGAGAAGAGCAGCTTTTTCTGGTTTAAAGGCATTCAAATATGTAGCCTTAATCATTAACCAACATCATACTTGATGGGAGAGTCTACATTTTAAAAATGTAAGTTCAGCCATAACAGGACTCAAAAAGTGAAGGCTTTAAAAATCAGTTATATAAGCAAAAAAAAAGTGAAAACTTCAAACTCAGAAAAAACTGAGGGGCCCATGCAAGGTTTCATGGCTCCTGCTGAGCATAGTTTTAATAAGTCATGAGCAGGGAAAGGCAGACACAGTGGTGAATTCAGGGAGAGGACACTTGTGATTTAATTTAAAATTTCTTTTGAGGTGAAAGTTCTGGCTGAGGTGAGAGGTTCCTGCCCAGCTGGCAGCCACGTGTGGGCAGGATCTGCTGTCCATGGGGGCGAGCATGTGTCGCAGGCCTCCTGTAACTGTGATTTACTAGCTCTCACTGCATTGAAAACATGAGATCTGGTTTTGGTTTGGCTTGAGACAGAGCATTTTAATAACTCTGGTGGCAAACTTGTCAGAGTGTAATATGATCCTTTCAGCCAAAAATCTGCCTGATTGTCTTTATCTGTGATTTTTAAGGCTGCGCTTGTTAATTTGGGTTTGCTTTTGTGACAGCCCATTTGTACTCTGAGATGATGGGTAAGTATGTGATTCCTTTTTGCTATGTTATTGATATAGTTTTCTTTTCTTCTCTTTTAATTTCCTGTCTAAATTAAGTATTTCTAATCTTTTTTTGACTGCAAACCTCCAGATGTCACTGAATAATTTTTGTTTGTCCCTTGAGCTGGTTTTGCTGCATTTCCCTGGCATTTCTTGATGTCTGGAAGAAGAATCTTCACTTGAGACTGGCTCAGGAGAAGGAAGCCAACCTTCTTTGCTCCCCATAAAGTCCACCACCATTTTCATACATGTCTTATAGGCTGCTTTGCTTTAAGTTATAAGATGATCAAAAAGACAGTGGCAAATGAGAGATAAATCAGACTCTCCTTTCTTGATTCCAGGTTTGGAGGATTTTACCCCAAACTGAATAATAAATAGAACAGAATTCAAAACTGTTCAAAATAATTCAAAGCAATTAATTTCCTCACAATTCCTGACCATGATTCAGTCCTTTTGGAGTTACTGTATAGTAGCTGACAGAGCAATTGTGACTTTGGAAAGTTGGGAGATTTCCATGGCATACACACACAGAGTCAGCACCATAGTTCTGGAAAATATTGGCTTTACTGTGCACCTATTACACAGTGTATTCACAGACAAATGTCCTGAAGGTTTTGGATCTACTGCACACATGCAACACAGTAGGTCATCATGTTCTCCATATTGGAGTTCCTTGAAATAAATAGAGCAGTTCTTAATTTTCTTTTTCTAGATAGATAGCCTGTCTCCTCCTTTCTTGAGCCATAAGTATCCAAAAGTTTCTTCAGCAATCAAAACTAGCAGTAGAAGACAGCCAAGAATACTGCAAAAAAATGCAACTGTCTCTAGTATGAGTAAGGCACTTTGTGTAGGACCATCTTCCTTGGCAGAGTGGTCACAGTGTGAAGTGACTAAGACACTGTAAAATCACAAGTGAGAGAAGGTAGCTATAGTATTTATTTCAGGGTAACGGGACAAGATCTATTTTGCACCTTCACCCAAGGTTTTACTTGATTCATCTCAAGTTAAACTGATATTTAGCCAACAGGAGCTGAACAAATGTGATCAAAATATTTAATCCTCTGCTCTACCACTATTAAAATGTCTCAGCATTATCATCTTCATTCTTGTTCCTTTCACACCATTTTTACAGCAAATAATAGGACAGTGTTGTCATTCTCTGCTTACCTCATTCTAACAGAATGATTAAATACAACTGAGCAAATGCCTCCTATTCAGACTCAGCAGCACAGTTTTAGTTTTTGTAATGCTGGTGGCAGATCATTCTGAAATTTCTGCTGGGTCTGAAATTGAGATATAATTGACTTTCTTCCACCCTTTTAAGCAGCATTATTCAATAAAATACAAATTATGAACAATTGATTATAAAAGCATAGAGTCCTATTTTTTGATATGAAAAAAATTGAAATAGCACAATTTATTTGATTTCATTTCCCACATTTATTTCTTCTTCCTCCCCCCTCCTTATTGTTAGACTTGGCATTTAAGGGTTTTTCCCCTGTACTAATATCTGATTACATGGTCATTCTCTTAATTTTCTCATCTTCTTCAGATGTCTTGTAACTGTTCTCCCTTTTTCTTTTCAAATATCTTATTTTCTCTTTTGCTTTGCTGAATGATTCTTCAGGTAACCTTCTCTATTTTTTCCCTCCCAAGGCAATATTTTCATTCTGTCTTTTATCTACACAGATTTCTATTTAGCTTTCTCCTTTTCCTTTGCATAAGAGCACCAGAGATCAGTAACCCTGGTACAAAACTGCCTGTCGGGACCTCATGGTCCCTCTTTCTTTAAGAGCACATCAGAACTAAACAAAAGTTGCATTTCTTCCTTTACAGTTTGTTCCTCTTCTATGTCTTAAGTGTTTATCTTTTTTTGAAGAAGACTTCAGAAATTGGCATTAGTCTGATAAAATATAGCATCAAAGTTCATGTAGTAAATTTAGTTTGCAGAAATTTTGCTGGTAATGAATTTTGCCTCAGTATTTGAAAAAATAAAAATAAGGTACCAAAGCAATTTCTGGGCCCTGCCATGCAGCATTATTGCACTAGATGTCACTGTTATACTTCCTAGAATAATGGTGGTCATATAAATGCAATATAACCTTATGCTCAAAGGCTCTTAAAGTCTGCTGTGTATGAGAAGGTGTGACCAGGTAAGTATTCAATAGCATGGTGCTTCCTAAAAGTACTGGTTTTCTCAGTTTTTGTCTAAGCCACTCTTTCTGAATACCGAATGGAAAACATTTCTTCTCTTTACGACCAAAGACACTCTAACTGCTGTGGATGTGAATGCTCTTCAAACAATTTCAGTGCAAATGCTTTTTAGTCTACAGAAGCTGATTTTTAGCAGTGAATGATACTGAGAAATAATATAGCAATTGCCACATTGACTAATGAGAAGTGGAAGCTCATCTCTCTGCTTTTTAAAAGAAAATGCAAAAGAAATGCAAAGCCATTATACTGACTGAAACTAGTAATATTCGAGCAGATGGATACTCCTACCTGACTTCCTCTTTGGCTTATCTTCTATGTGAAGGAGGAAAAACCTGGGAGATGCTAATCCAGGAGGAACATTACTTCCAATATCTGAGAAACATTATTAGATTTGTGTCATACACAGTAATTTGCAGTAATTTAAGAGGTTAATTAGGTTCAAGGTTGAAGTGTATTAGGGTTCAGAGAACAAGAAAATTTCAGGGATGTAAACAGAGATGCCTTTGACTGATGTGTGCTCTCTTTGGGTTCTCCTCAGAGGGAGGAGAAGGCCACCACTTTAGAGTATTCAAAACCAATATAAACAGCCTCCTCTCTTTCTTCCTCTGCAGCCTGTTAGACAAGTAGATCAAATCGTATATCAGTTCTGTGAGTGGCTGCTGAACAGTCTGTACTTCTCAACAGGCAGACATCAATTCATTTTGGCATGCCAAAGGAGATAAGCTAGGACTAGCTAGATGCTGCAAGAGAAAGCAATTGCAGGCTGAATTTTGGAGCTACAAGTGGAGCTACATCAGACAGTCTTTGCTGCCTAAAATTTCTGACACCACAGCATGTATAGCAGAGCTACAGCCACTTGCCTCCCAGGATGCATTTCCAGAGAAGAGCTTACCTTGCCTGTGCTTAGGGACAGCAGAGCATCTCTGTGGGGGTATCCCACATGTGTGAGAGAGAAGGTATTTGATGAAAGTAAGATGTAAAGTTTTCCAACAAGGTCTGAAACAATATTTCAGTTTATCCTGCCTTTTCTGTTTTTACAGTACACTGACAGAAAATTAGGGAGAATAAGTAGTTCACATGCTGCTTGGAGCAAATTTACCCCCAAACACCCATTTAGATTTCTTACATGCTTGAGTGCCTGCATATAAAAATTGTCATTGTCTTTGTATATATGCCTTACATGACAATCTCCAATCATCTTTTCTGTCCGGTTCAAATTTACCTGAAGCCTTTTCATCTGCTACTTCATTTTCATTCATATGTGAACTGCATTTTTAACCACTGCTAGACTTCTCCCTTAAATTCCTTTTTCCTTCCTGGTTCAGCAGTTTACATGCAGAGAAAACGGATCTGTAGTGGTGTTAGGTAGATATCCAAAATAATAATTAAAAAAAAGAATACAATCCCACTGAATTATTTCATAGTAATAATTCTTCCTTTTTAAAGAAAACAAAGTAGTTTGTGCATAGAAGAAATTAATAATGCAAGAAATATTTATTTGTTTGTCTAAACACTCAGGGAGTCTTGCCTTTTTTGTTATCTGAGCAAAGCCATAAGCATTTTTAGCTTTAAACTTTTCTTATTGAAAAATCACCCAGGAAAATATAAGGACATTATCTGTTCCACCAGTTGGATAACTGAATTTGTAATATCGTTGAATGTTATCGCCAGGCAATGTAGGCTCTTCTTCAGCTAAAAAAAAACCCCACTTATTATAAAAAGCATATTGATCTAAATTCTAGAAAGTATTATACTTAATTATGCTTGACTTTGTTTAAATTGGAATGATTTCTACAGTTAAGGTTCACAATATAGACTTTTAAGAACATTTTCCATCCTTATGTGCAGTGTACAGCAGAGTAACTACATTCCTAGTGAGAAATAGACACTTTTCCTACAGGTATTATGCCATCCTAGCAATTATCCTGAACAAAAACAGGCTGCAGAGAACTAAAGTCTGTCTCCTCCTTATGTGAATTCTGAACTGCATGTCAGAACCATTAGAAAAAGGCAAATCTTTCCAGGCAGACAGTCTATTATTCAGCCAGCTGAGTGCACAGGCCAGAGCCAGAGGGCAAACTTTCACTTGACTAGGTCACTTATTTCATCTTTACCATATGCAGTGTTTACATAAGGAGGAGGATTTTTAAAATGACTCACAAATTTCCTAGCTCAGTTGGTATGTAAGTGATTTCAATTCAAGCTGCTCCAGCAGTGCGAAAATCCATAACGAACTGTAGCAAGTTTACAGCTCCAATATTCTGTGAGAGAGGAAACCTTTCTTGTTGATGGTTTTGCCTCTGTGTTTAGACAGTTTGATTTTCTCACTTAAAATTTTTGCCTTTATAGACTGCTAAATCTATAATAATCTTGCAAATAGTGTAAAGATACGCAGATTTAAATGTCTGGTTTTTACCCAAATACCATGCAAGCTAGATGTCCTTCTTGATTAAGTTCTGTCTTGCCCCATCTTGCTGAGGGAAACAAGTGGGTTGCCACTGGGAGTTGCTCATGCTGCTGTAGACTGTGCATGCCCTTGTATATGTTTATTCTTTCCTTATGCCCACACACCAGATGGCTCCTGCAATAAGCATTTGAAGGAGTTCAGTATTCTTGATCATATTTAAAACAAACCAAAGACCACAGCAAAATAAAGAACATCCTGCTGAATACTACTGATGAAGGCAAGTAAATGTGTTGCACATTGAGGTAAGTTATTTCAAGATTGTAGTATGAAGGTGTCTGTCTCAAAAAATGTAAATTTTAAGTTGCCAAAACTCTAACTGAAAATCCTCTATAAGAGAAGATAATAGTATCTTCCTATCGGCTTACAGCATTCTTGTAGTCCAGGCTGCTTTTTTATTATTATAGAATTTAAAATATCCCTAAGGAAACTGTTGGGAAAAATTATGCCTGCTATGAAGAAATGCTGACTAAATCCACACAAACATCTATCTGTCTATCTGTCTATCTATCTGTACATTTTTGCCTTCAAGTAAATCTAAACTTCCATGTGAAGTATGAAAATTTTTTTCTTATCTTAGATGCAGTCCTATGGGGCTCTTAGGTTGGATGCTTTCAGAAATAAGAATACAACAATCATTATGATTTATTAGCAGCTATGTCTGTGGGTGTTCTTCATAAGATTGATAAAACAATGGTGCCCCTACATGAAGAGAGATAACAGGACATAGGTGATTTTGTGGAGTTATGATTAATAGAAATCATCTTGCAATGATTCTTCAAAGACAACATATACAAATAGAATTCGTGTTTTCTTTTGTTGGTAGAAAGTAACCACTGAAGAAGCCACTGAAACTTAGGTATAGAGTTAAACATATGCATAGAGACAAGTACCTTGTCAAATAATAATTGTTAAGGTGTGCGGGTCCTGGCACATGAATTGGCTAGCTGAGAGAACCACAAGGAACTGCTGGACGTGACATGAGAAACTGCTGAGCATAAATAACAGAGCAAGAGACTCACAAAATTGCATCTAGGACCTTGAGGAAGGACAAGACTTGGACAACTAGTTAAGTGGAAGTGGTATGAGAGACTGCCATACTCCACACACAATTTTAGAGGAGCATTGGGGGCATTTTGGAGAGTTCACTCTTGCAAGGCCAAACACAGCTAGGTGTAACTGCTTAAGTTAAGAGGAGATCTAGAGAGGGTTTAAGGTTGATGAGAGATGACCCAGCACAGAGCTGTGGAGAGACAGGTGGATAAAAGAGGCTAGTCTCCTGCCAGTAAGACAAGCAGCATGCTCACCAGGCTGAGCCAAATGCCTGATCACCGAGGCCTTTTCTTGTTATTGTCCTATTATTTTTCACTCTCTATACTTTCGTGTGTAAGAAACATTTAGGAGATCCAAGTGCTAGAAACCAGAAGAGGGACCACAGGTGCCTTTAGACTCTGTGTCTGTGGGTGTGTATCTATGTTTTGGCTGGGATAGAGTTAATTTTATTCACAGTGGCTGGTATGGGGGTATGGTTTGGATTTGTGCTGAGGAGAGTTGATCTCAGAGATGCTTTGATTCTGTTGTTGCTGAGCAGGGCTTACACAGAGCCAACGCCTTTTCTGCTTCTCATACGGCCACGCTGGTGAGGAACATGGGGGTGCATGTAAGGGAGGAGACACAGCCAGAACAGGCGATCCAAAATGACCACAGGGATATTTCAGACCAAATGACATCATACTCAGGATAGGAGGAGGGGGGAAGAAGGAGGAAGGGGAGAATATTTGGAGTGATGGTGTTTGTCTTTTCAAGTAACCATTAAATGTGATGGGGCCCTACTCTCCTGGGGATGGCTGAACACCTGCCTGCCCATGGGAAGCAGTGAATTCATTCCTTGTTTTGCTTTGCTTGTGAGCAGCTTTTGCTTTCCCTTTTAAACTGTCTTAATCTCAGCCCATGAATTTTCTCCCTTTTACCATTCTGCTTCTCTCCCTGATCCCGCTGGTGAAGGAGTGAGTGAGTGGCTGTGTGGGGATTGGCTGCTGGCTGAGGTTAAACCAGGACACCGAGTGAAGGCCAGCCCTCTGCCTGTGTGTGTATTTATGTGTCACTTGCTAGGCAACTTCAGCCCTGACTGCATGGGTGAGTAGAGGCAAGCCTGGTCCTGGAAAATCCCAAGCTCTGAGTTAGTGACAAGGGAAGGGGCTCAGTGGCTAGGCAGGGATAGGGGTTACATGAAAGCCAGAGAGGGACTTTTAACAAGGACATGTAGTGATAGGACAAGGGGAAATGGTTTTAAACTGACAGAGGGTAGGTTTAAACTGGATATTAGGAAGAAATTCTTCACTATGAGGGTGGTGAGTCACCAGAGCAAGTGGCCCAGAGAAGGCCAGGTTGGATGGGGCTTTGAGCAACCTGCTCCAAGTGGAAATTGTCCCTGCCCATGACAAGGGGGTTTGGATCTAGATGATCTTTAAGGTCCCTTCCAACACTAAATATTCTATAATTCTTTAATTTTATGATTAGAAGGAATTTAAACCTTTATTACCCATAAAAAAGTGGCAATCTTGTGAATCTAGAGAGTGAAGCTGGAGAGGTGATACAAGCCTTGGCTATCTGTGCTTACATGTCTGTAAGACTGAGTTTTATTTGGATGCTGGAAAAGGCACTCTGTTAGCCATGTGAGAAAATGACAACCTTGAAAGTGCCTGCATCTTGCTGCTCGGCCAGACCTGCCCATGGGAAGAGCAGCAACTGCATCTGTCAGGCTGGGATGGGAAAAACCTCCTGGGTTTGAGATTACACAGGCCTTAGCTCTGGTGGGTTGAGAAGGAGGGATGCTTGAGCTCCTAAAGCGCATTTGATTCAGCCACTTCCTAGCAGTAATGAAGTTTAACTTCAGACTGATGTTGAATACATCCTTACCAGGATTAGCAACAAGAGGCAAATATCAAGAACCACTTGTCATATTTCTGAGGACTCAGTAGATGTGCCTGGAAAAATAGAAGTCTCTTCCTGCACACACAATGTTTTTGGTGCAGCTTTACAAGACTTTACCAACCCCAAAAAAGATAGATTTTTCCCCCATTTCATTATGGAGGGAAGAGCTCTATGCTTAAATTATCAGTCTAGCAGAAATGGGAGAAGTACAGTAATAAATGCGGCTGTTTCATACTATTTGCACAGCTTCTTTGGCACTCGATGATTTATATTTTGTTGTCTTGCTCTTTTTTATCTGAGTAACAGATATTTATTGCCTCTATCGGGATCCATCTGCACAAGGAAGAAAGATTATTAGTAAATGGCAGGAAGGAAGTCTACAGCTTTTAGATATGTTTGTCTGGGGATCTGAAATTTCCTTCAAAGAAAAGAAAAGGAAAATGGGATCCAGAAACATGTCAGGACCCAGATTTCTCCTTAGAGATCCCTTTTTGCTCTTTTCCCATTATGTTTCATATCTTTCATTAAGGAATTTGTTACAAACTCATGCCTATGGCAGAAGACTGAGGAGAAGAAAGGGGTGTTAAGTTACAGAACACATGTAGAGTATATGAAAAATTGAAATTATAAGGCAGCACATTTCTTTCTTGTAGCTGAAGTGGGTAAATATGCAGGAGATGGACAATGCAGAGCAAACAGGGAATTTTTTTCTTTTTTAAACCAAGATCCCCCTTGTTTCCATTTTGCATATGTCATCTGTTGTATACTGGGATTTACATTTCAGGACAGTGATGTGAAATTACTAGATGTAGGGAGGGAATAGAGTGCATAATAAAGGGATCTGGACCGGCTAAATCAAAGAGCAGTCATATGAGGTTCAACAACGCCAGTGCCAGGTCCTGCCCTTGGGTCACAAAAAAGCCAAGCAGTACTACAGGCTTGGAAAAGAGACTGGAAAGCTGCCTGGCAGAAAAGGAACTGGGAGTGCTGGTGGACAGAAGTAGATGCCCCTGGCCTTCCAGCCCACCTGGGCACGCTGCCTGCTCACATCCAGCTGCCTGCTGCCCAGCACCACGGGCCCCATTCTGCTGAGAGCTCTCAATTCGCTCTGCTCCAAGGCTGTAGCAGTGCGGGGGGTTTTTGCCAAACAGCAACAATCCTTTCTTACATGCGCTTCTTGCCTTCAGGAACTGCTTTTGAATGGCGTTGTAACAAGCCCACTGTGACACAGGTTCTGGGGATTTTTTCCTCATCTTGCTGCTTATCCATCCAGCAACTCTGCCTTCCTTGGGTACGGTGCGATGGTTTCCAGCAGCGTCACGAGAGCTCCCACACAAAAGGGATGAACTCAGCTCTGTCCTGGTAAGACTGGCCATTTCTATGTAGTTTTCCTGTGGATCCCCTGCAGTTTCTTATCTGCAAGAAGAAAAGATGTGTGAATTCCCTGTATTGAGCACAAATTGGCTAAAATCTAAAAGCCACAGCTCAGTGGTCTGCTTTCCCAAGTAATCATTTATGTTCTGCAGTTAAAACAGTAAAAATCTTGCTGTCTTACAAGGACTTGAAGGCTCAGGGATTGAAGCTGTCTCTACCATGATAGCAGGGAATAAGTTTGTGGCAAAGAGGCCTCACAGAAACAGCTGTGTGCTAAATTAGAAAAATCAGTACCTACTTTGAATACATACCAACAACTAATCAGGCGGGAATTCATGAGCTACCTGAAACCTCTGCAAGCGTAACTATGAGACTTTGTGTGGCAAATACATAAACAAGATCCAGAGTATCCTGACTTGAAGGCTACTTCTCCCTTAATGTTGTCTCACAGGATGTACAGCTGTATATATAAAGGTCTTTTACTGCTTGCCTAAGTTTTCTATCTGTTTTTTTACTGTATCTAATTCATATTTTAAATTCTAACCACTTGCCTTTAGAGTTCCCTAAGTGTTTTAATAATTCAGTGCTAAGCAGTGGGAAATAGAAAGATGTAATTGAAAGTTCTGAATCACCTGCTGCAGGAGGTGTAGGCCTTGTGCTTGGCCTATTGTCAAAGTGCTAATTGATAATGGTAATATTGCCTAAGCACAATTCAGTTAGGGGGAGGACGTGGGGGCTCAAAAGTGGAACTGTGTACCTTTTGCCTATTACACTGTTTAACTCTTTTTTAAGCTTGTGCATGGTGTAGAAGGAAGGAGGAGTCTCAGAGAAGAGACACAGCATTTTCCTTAATAGGTATCAAAAGGAAGGAACTAAGAATTTGAGAACAATAAAATCATGGGCTGTATTCTTTAAACCGAAAAAAGAGTCTGCTCTCTGAAAATTACTCACATTGAAGATGGGCATGTTTTTTTATGAATTGGTAACATGCAATATATGTAATTTTGAGCACAATCATGTACATGTAGCTGAGTTAAGAAATTCTCTTGTTTATTTGTGGAAATAGCAATGACACACAGCAGAGATAGATTTTCTCACACAGAAACTTTCTACCTTATGACATAAAACAGAGTCACAAAGAAAATTATGTTTTCCTTGCAGCAGAAGCATTCAGTGCAAACAAGAGCTTTCTCTTTCATCGGTGTCAACCATATCGTAGCAATAGCCTTTACTCTACACTTGTAAATTTTTTAAAAGCTACCCTTAAACCTTGACCTATGATGTGTCTCCTATTCTGGAGATGTGTCATAAATAGCCACAAAGCTGCTTCATTATAATCCTTAAAATTCCCCTCTACTCACAGAAAACCTTGAACAAAACATGTTCCTGATATAGGAGGATAGTTGTCAATCCTGGTCAGTAGAATTCCATTTCTATCTAATCCAGGAATCATTTCTTTGTTTAACCAGGAAGCAGGAAGTTCTATTTCTTTGAAATATCCATTATTTTTCACAGAATCCACCTGTTATCTATTGTCTATCTGGTTGTGGAATCTTTGTGCCAGAGACTGTTTCTCTAAGTTGTGTTTGTATAGACTCTAACACATTAGTGGGTTAGTTCTTGAGAAGGGATTTTATCCATAGAGATAATATAAGTGAGAAATAACAAAATAATTATGTTGCTTTATTCTTCCATTCTCTATTAATTGTGACACACAGACTTTAAGACCCTGTCTTCCATCTTGCGGGGCTGGTTTTGCTATTAAAGACTGAAGCAAGGAAAGCATTGAGTACATCAGCCTTTTTCTCCTCTTCTGTCACTATGTTCTCTTGGCATCCAGTAAAGGATGGAGATTCTCCTTAGCCCTCTTTTTAGTTACTGATGTATTCGTGGAAACATTTCTTGTTGTTTTTCACAGCAGTAGCCAGATAAATTTCTAGCTGATCTTTGGCCCTTTTAATTTTTTAACCTGCATAACCTCACAAACATCCTTGATGTCCCAAGTTGCCTACCCCTTCTTCCAAAGGACATAAACTCTCTTCTTTTCCTGAATTCCAGCCAGTCCAGTCTTGCCTGCCAGCTCATCTTTCAGCTGGGGGACACCCTTCTCATGGAGATACCCTTCTCCTGCGCCTTAAAGATTTTCTTGAAGAATATCCAGCTTTCCTGGATTCCTCTGCCCTCAGGACTGCACCTTAAGGAACCCTGCCAGCCATTCTTCCAAACAGACCAAGGTATGCTCTCTGAAAATCCCCAGTGGCTGCTCTACTACCAGAAAAATGGAATTCAAACTCTGGTTTTCTATGCTTTTGCATTAACCTTTCCACCACAGTGCTATTCTAATACAGAGGATAAATTCATACAGCCTCTAACACAGATAAATTTTAGCTATTTTAATGCCCGCAGAATGATTAAAAAAATCTTTCAGGAAATGTGACTGAGCTAAAGGAGAATTTTTGAAAAGAAAACACAACTTATAAAGATGCTATCTAAACACAGGGAAAAAATAGAGGTAGGATAAGGCTGGAGGTGAAGATGGAGAGTGGCAAAGGAAAAAGTCCTGACATGAAAGTAACTATGAAAGAAACCTGTAAATACATGAAGCCTTCACCTTCTTCAGTGGTTTTCTCTATTGAGACAAAATTGAACTATATATAGTGGTGGTGTTTCCTTAAAACTGAAGTTTAACAGGAAAATTTAAACATAATTATATTGAGCTACTTTTGGTACTTCTGTTTTACAAAAACTTAGAATGGATTTTATCACATCCCTGGACTTATCAGAAAACTAAAGAAGGTAAATATTGGGCAGACTATACGATCTTGCTGATTTTCCCAGCATACTTGTGCTGTGCCACTGGTGAGAAAGATGCCAGACAAAGGATCCACTATCTTATTAGTGCTTTGTTGTTTGTACCATAAATAGAGCTTGTTCAGAAAAGTCATTCTATCCTGAAACAACTCATTCCTGAAGAAGAAATGCATTAATTTCCTTAAAAAATAATTTTAAATATTACTGCACAGCCAGGAATGGGAGCTGAGCATTCAGGCTACATTATGCTTGTTACCTGTCTATCATGAGACATCACTAAGCACCAAGTTAAGCAGCAAGAGGGAATGTGCCCCGTTAATGTGGCCCTACAATTTCCATTGCATCTATCTGAGAGCAGTGGCAAGTTCTGAACGGAGTTAAGCTAAAAGCAAAGTCAGAACTGGGGAAGATATACTGGGTTTGGGCTATCAGAAGAAAGGAACATCACTCGTGCAGAGCTGCAGTGCTAAAGCTGATTCAGGTGAGCTCTCAGTGCAATGTCTATTCAGCTGTGTCAGGCAGAGCACAGGCAGTAACATAAAAGCTCTGAAGTGTCAGCCTTTGATGTTCAGGAGACAGACTCCCCTTTCAAGCTGAAGTACAGAACATAGTTTTGGTGGTAGAACATGCAAAACTTAGTAGTCTGAGAGTGGTGATGACAAGTATTAAGTGGCATGAGCATTGTTGAACAGAAAAATATCACTTAAACATTTTGGCTTTAAAAAAGTCTTAGAATGCAGAGTTGACATAGCATTGATATTTCTATTTCTATCTATCAGAAGGAATTCTCTCCTGAATGATATCAAAAACTAAGACACAAATTAAACAATGTCTTGGTATTATATTATATACTAGACATATATATATATATATATGTAAATTTTAATGGAATTTACTATTTTATATAAGCAATGCATAGTTAGAATGTTTGCTCTAAGGAATTGCTTTTTTATTCCTAAAGATTTTTTTTTCAGGTACACATAAATGTGAAGTAATTTCATGGTAATTGTAGACCATTGAAAGTTTAATTCTACAATACATGCTCCAGAGAGATTACTTGTGCTGTTTTATCAGGGTCACTCCAGAATCTTGAATTGTTATATTAGTGTAGCTTTAAATGTAATTTTCCACTTGCTGCTAGCATCAGTTTGAAAGATTCAGTCTTGTTTCTTTGTCTTATTATTTTATGAGCAGTTGAATGTCAAGCATCTCCTGGTGTCACTAACAAGAGCTGCTCCCTTAAGTTAGTGAGAAAAGTAATGACCCCGTAAATCAATTTATGTCTGAGTATGTACTGCTGTGTATTCATGCTGCTACCTGATTGATTCTGGTTGTGAAAGTCACTGGAGAAAATACTTAGCTGGCATTACACATTGACAGGAACAATTTCCGTAAACACAAACACCCCCAAAGCCCCCAGACAGTATTCAGAAAGCTCCTCATCTTTTAAAGGTAAAGCATTGCATTTTTAATACTGCAACACATAAAAGCATGTCTTTTAAAACACTTCAAAGCAACCTTGTCTCCAAACTGACATGAAAGCAAGCACAGAGCTAATTTAATATGTGTGTAGATATTTGATGGTTAAAAGGTATCACTTAGAAGAGCACATCAGCATTTTTCAGGAACACTCAGCATCAACATTCATAGGGCATAGAATGTTTCTTGTTTTTTAAAAAAAATTATGAATTCAACATTTCTGACATTAAGAACAGCAGACAAGACATTCAGTAGAGGGCAAAAGGACAGAAAGTGTGCATAGTGTTTTGTTGAAGCAATGAAAACATAGATCACACAGAGGGCTGATAGGAGTCTGAATAGCGTGGTAAAAATCACGTTGATGACTGAAAGCCATGGCACAAATTACCTTGATTAAGAGATCATTGATGGCTTCAGTAGGGACATAAAGATGAGGAAAATTCTTATGATATTAAGACTCTCAGCTGTTTGTGGAACTAGAAGACTGTGGAAAAATAGGGCTTAATCTAGGAAAGAAGAAAGAAGTTTTTGATGCCAAACTACAGTTGCGGCCTTTCGTGATGAGGAATTGGAGAGAGAGAGAGGAGAAAATGTATGGTGGATGGACTTGTCTTCTGGGTGATGCACTAGGTTGGAGATGCCCAGAGACTTACTGAGGGAAGGGTCTGTAAGGGATGAAAAGACCTGAAGGAGGAGAAGGCAGGCCAGCACAAGTTGCTCTGCCTTTAATTATATGGTGGTCTCAGAACAGACACAGAAATATTTCTTGTTCCTGCATGCATCTGTAGGATGGGCTGGGGGAACCAGCAGGACCTGGAACTGGTAATTGTTAATCTTTGCTCTAGAGGGCTGACAGTTCTGGTTGCTTGAGTTTCCAAGACTTCCCTTCGCTCCCCTGGTATTGAAGGAGACCTTTTCCCAACAAAGTCTCCACAAGCCATGGAATCTGTTGAGAGCTACCACAGTGGCAAAGTCTGCTTTTGGGCCACATAGAAAAAATTTGGGCTGTTAGCTGTTTCTGGAGCTCAGTAGCGTGAGTTTTAAAAGAGACTCTGCAATATCCTGTAGGCAGCTCATAACTATGTAGAATGGAAAGAAAGCACTCAGGTAGAAATTTTTGCTGTGGTTTAGTTGCCAGTTTTAGAGATGAAGAATTAAGGGGAAGGAGAAAACTTTCACAAAAAGATATTTTTTCCCTGTCATTTTGAAGTTAATATTTTAAAAATAAGCAGAGGGGGTTTTTTTTCCTAGGAGGACAGTGGGCAAAAGAAGGGACTAGCGCTAACCATCCAGATGTCTATTGCCATTGAAAAGCCATGTTTTCTTTGGAAAAGCCATAATCCCAGAAGGATTCACATGACAGAGAAAGGGTGAAAAGTAATGGAGAGAGTCTATACATTTGGATTTCTTCATACAGGAACCTCATTTAATGACTACTAAGGAGGTTAAATGAAAATTAAGGTATCTATGGATTAAGACTGTTGCTTGCCGTGCAACATGAATTACAATAAAATAAAGGCTTTAAAGATGTGAAATAATTTCTAATTCACTGATGCTAAGATATTGACATACAAGCCCTAAAAAGAAAGGCAGGAAGCATAAAGTAAGCAGAAGACTTTTTTCTCTGCTTATAACAATATGAATCCCAGCTGTCTTCAGAATAGAAGTTGAACATTTCCTTTATATTGTTAAAATTCTTTCTGAAGCACACAGGGAGGCTTTGAGCTTAGAAGGATACTTGTGTTTAGAAGCTAAAAACTCAGCGGAGTTGATTGTGGCATTGCTACCTACCTTATAAAGAGACCTCTGGTGGTATTTGGTTCTCAATAGCAAATTACCTGGTTGAAATCTGCAGCTGAAGAAATTCAGATTCAAAAAAAGGTGCAGGTTATCAGTGGTAACATTATTTTGTTTATCAACTTCCCTAGAAAAGTATAATATCTTGGATTAGTGGAGTAAAAGAATACAGCTCAGGAGTGCTGTAGCTCAGAACAGTATTCAAGGGTGTAGATCTCATTTGATTCTTGTTTGCTGTATAGCACATGAAGTGCAGGTTAGATGAGATGGTTTTCATTCTCCTCTTCAGCTTTAACAATTCTGACTTTATAAAAAGTGGCCAGACTGGCAGCCCTGGAGCATGAGCATTTCTCTTTGTTTGCACAACAGGGACCACACAGTGAGCTCCAGTGCACACATCCTTCTTAATAACCCCAAAAACTTCCTGTAGGGTCCAATTCTGTGGAAAAGAGGGTGATTTCTTGAGATGTGTCCATCCTGCCAGGGGACAAAAAGGTGAAGGCATGCCAAAAAAATCTAGAATACTGTCTATCTGTGAAAGGGAATAATTTATCTAGGATTTAGACAGAGGACTAATTCATATAGCCACTAATAGTCAACAGATGGTAATTACTACTGGCTACTAAAAGCTAGGTCAGATTTGAGCCAAATGACCCAGAACTAAAATGCTCCATATGCCATCACTGTGCTGTCTGGTGTGCTCACTAGTTGTGACCCTCCCACTGAAATAAGGCCTTTCCCTTCAAGCAGGAAGCTTTGATGTTCTCAGTTAGATGAAACAACTGCCTTGACATTTCTGGTCCGCTGTTGATTTCAGCTCTTGCTTCATGCTGTTTGTAACACTTTAGTATTAACCTTGGGGTGACCAGGGAAAACAAGACACTGTGAAAGAGAGGAAGTCATGGAAATAGTAAAGATCCTCTTAGAAGAGGACATCTCCCTAAATCCCTGCTAGCCCATGAACTAGAAATTAGGTTGGAGTTTTTTCCTTCTCACTGTGCCCTTCAAGGCCTTTTCCAAGGCCTCGGGTGTTAACCAATTGTTAGCTGAGATCAGTCATCTTGGGTGGTACGTTTAATTACATATCTTTCACTTAATTTAGACTGAAACGATCTGGATTTAATCAGTTAGGTATAGTCTGATCAGAATCTAGCTGGGAGTTGTTAATCAGCCACGTAGCAATAAGCAAAACAGCTTGCTGTGTCTGGAAAAATATGAGTGTTGCTTACTATTAGGACATGCAGGACACATAGCAAATTTATATACCCAGTCATTTATATGTTCCTCATCGCTACAGCGTCTTGTGTTTTATATGCATATATAAAAACTCAGTGTTCTCAGGCATTAATTTTCTGCAGATTAGGAGTTGGATGAAGTTGCTCTGTAGTAAGGATTAAAATGTTGCTACTTCAGGTGACAAGAGGGAGGGAGGTTTTCTGTGCATAGGAGATGAACCACGCCTCCTCTGTTTTTAAGTTCCCTGTCGAACAAAACACAGTCTCTGCTGCCTACTGGAACATCCACAAAGCTTTTGGAAGTCCTGACCTAGGCTTAACAGTCACTCTTAATTACACTACAGCACCAAAGTAATACATTTATTAATGCATGGGTTCTTTTCAGTCTTCTCAGGAAATGGTCCTGAACTGTTATTGTATTTATGATACGTCATATACATGATTAAGAATTTCCCTGGTAGGAAACCATATTTCTTTAGCTGCAGATACAGGATTTACTTGGATCAGATCTGCTGAATGCAGGCTTTCTGAAAAATGTGTATTGAACCTTATATATAATTCTGTTTCTTCTAGATATAGGAGGAAATTCTTGAAAATGCATATGGTGTCTTCAGGACATTGCTTCTTTCTTTGACTACTGCAGGGTAAGCACTTCCATTTTTATTATTATGGCCTATTTCATTATAGTGTAAACCCCAACCTCTTGAAGAAAAACTTGTTAGCAACTACATAACAACAAGGATGCTGTATTTTATTTTTCTAATTTATTATATGTAGAGTCCTAGCTATGGGTTAATGCTTCCTTGTGTCTGTGTGGTGGCTAAATGGATAATTTTTTATTTTATTTTTTTTCCTTACGAAGCTCATAAAATATCAACTAAAAGGCCAATATATGCATTAATACTACAGTAACATAATGCTGTATCAGCAGGTCTTATTTCATAAATTAAAACAAAGGAAACAATCCAAACAAAACTCTTGTAATACCAAATCATTTTTAGATGCTAATACATAAGATAGAGCAAGTGAACTGCAAAATCTGCAGTTTTATAAATGAGGAAGTCAGCAATAGGATAATAAGACACAGAAGTACTAAAAATAAAAAAAAAAAAGAAGAAGAAAACAATGAAAAACTCAAAAACATTTTTATAAGCACAAACTCTAATTTCAAGAAGATGTATAAGAATTTAAAGTTTCCAGAAAAGTACCATACAGACATATTGGATGAAACACAAACCAGAAAACCCAAAGTTATTTGTGACTGTCAAAATAATGTGTTGAAATTCCATCTTCTTCTCTTGAGTACCACTGCAAGACATGTGCTGCATTGCTTTCCCTGGACTTATTTTTTTCCACAAAAAAGAACATTACCTACCTGTACTCATTAGCAAACAAATTAGAATTGGTGGCTAAAGGATGTACAGATAAATGTGTCTTGGCTGAACAGTTTATGTATTTTCAAGCAGTTTTAATTGATACCTTTAACTATGGAGAAGGTCCGTGCTGTCACACTGCTATGACATTTTGTCCACCTGCTCAGTGGTAAAATATCTAGGATAAAACCCTTGTCCCAGTGGCATTACGTAGATACACTTCTGAGGGTAGGACTAAATTTTGCTTCTCTTCTCATTTGAAAACTCCCTTTGTTTTATAATTTTCGTTACTTAGGAACCTACAGCAGTCTGTATTTAGCATGAAAATATCTTGCTGGGTTTTCTTTTGTTGGAGAAAAGAAACTCTTGAATAAGACTGATTCATATGTCTGATTATAATCCTTCATTGTGGCTTATCACAAGGACTCTGAGTGCACCATCCGAGAAACTACTCAGACAATATTATAATTGCATATGTGTTTTTGTGTAAGGTTGGAGGCTGTTGAAATGCAGCTCACTTTTTTAGCAGAGCTATTTACACCTTTCTTCTATTAGAATATTGAAGTATTATTCATATCAATCACTGACCAACTTCAGTATTCACAGCAGTAATTGTTCCTCCTGCTACCTGTGGTGTCACTTAGTATCTTGTTATAAAGGATCTTGGGGCTGATGTCTCAAGCAAGGCAATTGTCAACAGGTACCATGAGCGAGAAAAAAACAAGAGAGTAAAATAAAGTCTGTGATTCTTTGAAGGAAATTGAAACATGCAGTCACTCAGGAAAGATTAGAATAATTAGAAAATGTTAAAAAACCCTCCACCACCCACCCCCACACATATGTCACTTTGAATGACACCTGAAAGATTTTACTAAGAAGACTTTGACTTTTCTGCCTTTTTTGCCTTTCTTTTATTTCTTTTTACAAACCAACGTTTTAAATAACATTAAATCAATTAATAGAAATGTCAAAGTAATATTTTTTATATGTGCATACCAAACATCAACTGAATCACAAAAGGCTTGGCTGTCAATGAGCACAACTAAAATACTAATGGATATTGTAATGCATAGCATATTATTCTTCATGTGCTACAGCTGGGTCTTGTGCATGGGCACAGATTGATAGTTAAGTTAATGCTAGATTTCCACTCTTCCACTGATGTCTTAATTCCTCATGCAGACTGAGAGATAATTACTGTTTTGCATGTCAGCTCATTCCAAAGCTGCCCTGAATTCTGGGACTGGGCGAAACAGAGGGAGGAAAAGGAGAGGGGGGTGGTGTGTGCTGTGGCTTCTCTGAAACTGCAAAGGTGCTGAGTTGAAATTGGGCATCCACAATGGAAAAAATATGAACAGAGAATAATTAAAGATGGCATTTTGGGGTTACAACTGTAGAGTGTCTGTTCTAACCAAAATAAAATTAAATTAAAGCTGAAAGAAACAGCTGCACATTAAGCCCTATTTAATATTGATGCTAACTGAAGTATGGATTTGAGTGAGTCCTTCCTCAAGGTCCTTGCCTCGTATCACTGCCTTATTGTATAATAAAAAGGATTTCTAATTAAAAAACCATCGTGATCACTCATGTATATGTCCTCACTATACTTTGAGAAGGAAAAAATCTTTTTCCCATTGTAAGGCTCTTTCATTGATACCAAAATAGTTAGAAAGACTCAGTCAAAAATTAAAGCAAAGTCCCCATGAGCAAAATACCCTCTGTTTTCAAGTAGGAGAATGAATCTCTGTGGTTTACTTAGATCTGATACTTGAAAAGTAGAGAATTCTGTTGAAAATCCTTTTAATCAAAGCTGTTTTCTCAGACATATTAATTTGCTCCACATGTGTTAGCTTGTTTACACAGGCACTGTTGTTTTTTATTTGGTCAGTTAATACACTTAGATGGTGAAGGATCTTGTCCTGACAGCTTTTCGTATTGAAAATCTGATATCCAGGTAGTTAAAAAGAAGCATCTTGAGCAGTAGTTACTTGGTACTGGTTGGTATGTATTTAAATTAGAAGCTGTTGCTTTGCAGAGATCTGCATGTACTCCCTAAAAGAAATAAAGCAGAAAACACATTGTGCTGAAAATAATAAGAGAACCTTCTTTCTTACTGCAACAATAGGAGAGGAACTTTTTATTTAGATTTATTGATGTTGGTGGTTTAGTTGGTACTTTCTGTGGCTTTCCCATCGTCTCTGTGTTGGTCATCTGGTAATACAGTGCTTTTCACAGCACAGTTTCAGGTCTGACTTGCTCTTTTACTAGATTAGTTGTATTTGTAATGATGATGAAGAAACACTTTTACCTGCTGTAGCAGCAGTGCTCACACTAGCATTGTGTTTTCAAACCTAGTTTCTTCTTCAGCCACACAACCCATGGCTTTTTTTGCATCAGGGAAAGGTGATTGGCTGCATAAATCTGATCCCTTCAGAGGAAAATGTGCTTGAAGTCTTGTAGGGCAAACCCAGCACATGAAAATTAATGTTCAATCTGCAACACCAGCCACAGCCCAAAGGTGCGTAGCTGAAGTGGTCATTAGCACTATCTCCGCTGTTCTTCAGATCCAGTTCTGATGAGCTGCAGCTCCTGTTAATGTGCTGTGGCTATTGCTGGCATGTCAGCTGCCTATGCAGACCAGACAAGAGTTACCAAGTGAGAGACAGAAAGATGCCCTTGATCAGGGAACTGCTGATGAGTTATCTGGTATCACAAGGTGGGTGAAAAAGTCACCAATGTGCACATTTTTCTCACAATATCAAAAAGAACAATAGCAAACAATTAATTCAAATTTACCTTAAACATTATTTGGTTAAGTTAGTGGAAGTCATAATGACAATATTTTTGGTTGGCATTAATGACAGGGCACATGTGGCCTTTGGATGTTTTCAGGGAAGCCAAGTAGACTTTGGACTAAGGTTAGGAAATACTGCCCTTGAAAGTGCTTCTGGACAACTGTCAGTCACATCCTTCCCTGTTCAACATGACTCTGAAATCACTCTGATGATTATTAAGGATGGCATTGACTGAATTTATTGGGAGAGTAAGACAGTATTTGGATTAAATAAACTGAGGGTTAACTGCCTTAGGCTCTACCCAAAGTACATTTCCCTACATTTGGTACATTGGAAAATGGAAAATAAGAAGAGATTTGTATTAGTTCTATGATTAAGAAAATGAACATATTATGGTGATACAGGTTCAGAGCATACAGTCACCACATGCCTGGCTGCAGCTAAAGTGGTACACGAATATATTTTACCATTCACAGCTGGTGAAAACAGTAAAAATTTCCTATGTTAATTAGATAGGGGCAAATATTTCTGTCCTGGTAACTTCAGCAGAAGAATATACCTACTTGCAGAAGGAATAGCCTGTCTCTAATGTTCTCAGACAAATTTTTCTACCTAATCCTTCTGCCTCCTATACCTGTGCAATGCCACGGAAAATAATTAATGATTTGATTTTTTTTTAAGGAAGGAAATGTCATTAATGGATGTTAAAGTATTCAGTGCTACTGTGTCACCAAATACATTGTTTTAACAATTTTCTAAAATTTTCTGATTTTGAGGGAAATGACTTTCTGCTTTGTGTATTATTTTCCAAGGTATCTAGATTTACATGTATTTAAAGACCTAATGAAGCTAAGAAAGAGATGAAGTTATGTGAGGTATTATTTTTTCTGCTTTTGCCTTTTACTGTCTTTGAATTCCATTATTCCATTTTCTAGCAGTGTTCTGGATTTTTTTGCACTCTTATCAAAATTTTATGAATAAAAAAAATAACCCAATGAAACAATGAAAATTCTCAGTTATGGAACTAAGGGTAGTCTCTTGACAATAGAGGCTGGTAGGCTGTGCAAATTCATTTATTTTATATAGTAAAAGGAATCTTGGTCCTTTCTGCTTGTCTGTCTCATATTGACATGTATCAAGGAATGTTTATAAGCATTTCCTCAAACATTTTAGGGAAAATAATCTGGGTTAGTATAAAATACTTAAATTTTGAAGACTAGCCCAGCTTATTTTGGCTGAGGATATCCAAAACTATTAAAGTGAAGGGATGGAATGTTCAACAACAGAGTGGTAAACAACTACTAGAGAGGAATTCCAACAATTTATACACTGGGAATCATGGGGGATTTATATAGTAAGTAAAAATTTCAATATTAATGTGAAATAGCCATACCACTATTCTTTTATTATTTGTATTTTATTATTTTCTAACTAAACTCTGAGGGTGATTAGACTTAAGAGATATTTATTTTCATTGAAGGTGATCCAAATGTCCCAGTCCTCATGTTTTCTTTTCAGTCATCTTCTGTTGGAAAAATTATTTTCCTAAAGTACATGCTTGCTGTTTGTAAAGCCTTTTAGAACACTTAAGACATCTGATGTTTTACAGAGCTCTCCATTCACACACATCTTAAAAATGGTGTTGTGGTTTAGGTACAACTTCCATTTGTGGGACACACAGGAGACACGTGTTCCTGAAAGGAATCCAGGTAGATATCTGCACTTTAATGAGAGAAAGAGGGCTTTGCTATATAGGACACTTAAGAGCCTTGCAAATCTATTATAAGAGCTTTCAAATTCCTCAGCCTCAAGCTGCCATTTTACAGGTAAATGTACTTCAAAGGCACAATGAGGTCAAACAAGTGCTAGAAGCTAAAAATCCCTCAGATGTGATTCTGCTGCTACTTGCAATTTACTGTGTGAAATTCACTGAGTTGTTCGTCTGCGCTTGAAATTATTCATCCTTACCACAGAGATAAGAAAACATACAACTTCCAGCTGATGGAAATATTCCAAGACTTAATTAATTGTGCAGTCCTTGTGCAGGAATACTTTCAAGGTAAATCAAATTAAGAGTAAGGTGCTTCCATTCCAAATAACTAAGCTTTGGACTATTTTTATGTACAGACAAGCAATATAAACATCAGTGTCTCATGTTCTAATATTATCAAATGAGATGCAATCAGCGATTTATATTCAGAATTATATATATGGTTGAGAAACAGGCGTTGAACAGTAATATTGTAAAATCATATAAAGGGTGTTCAATGAGATTCTTGGAATTATGAATATAATAATAATAAGCTAAGCATAATGCAATATTTTTTCAAAAACATTATGAAGCAGCAACTGAAGGGTCCTCTGGACATTGATGTGTGTAACATACTTGTATACGCTGTGCTTTGATTACTAAATATTTTAAACAAAAAACTGTTAGTCTGTCCTTAGGTATCTCTTTCAAAGTCCTTTCCTGAGAAAGAGGTGCCAGCAGACTAACTATAACATTTTCCTTATTAAATAATCCAAACTAAACTCAGTCGTTACATTGGATTCAGATTTCCTTCCTCTCCCTGCATTTTAGAATAGTAATAAATTTTGGTAAGTGGTACAAAATATAAGGTATGGTCTGCCACTGTTGGTCTCCTGAAAGCCCTTTCTGTGATAAATTGAACATTGTATCATATCTCAGCACAGTAAATCTGTTTCACAATCAGCAATGCTTCAGTTTATAATTTATCTATTTTTTACCATGGTGCTTTAGGTCCTGAGATATTCTGTGATTCTTAGTTGACATTAGTAAAGAGTATATTGAGCATTAATTCAATTGAACTCTCTCCCATATGCGAGTTTTGAGACATTGTAATTTCAAACTTGGAAGTTCCCAGAGTATGTCACACATTTTCTGCTTCTGCTATCTCCACCTTTCAGAAAACTTCTTTTAGAAAGCAGCTGTTTACCTGGAGTTTTAAATATATGAAAAAATACTTGCAAAGGTTTTTTTCTAGTTACAAGATTAATTTATTTTAAAACTAGTAATGTTCTAGGATGTTCTGAAACAGTTTGGGAATGTGGAGAAATACTTTTTTTTTTCCCTGACTGATTTGAACTCTGAGCTTTGAAATGCAAATCTGATTTTATATTTTAGGTGGTCGAAACAAATTTAGGTTGTTTACAGTTTTTGTTGCATGTGGGAACTCTTTCATGACGAGCCAGTATAATGGTCGTATTTGGTTGTAATAGTACAACATAGATAAAACTGGGCTCCAGGGCAAGGAATGAAATCCTGTAATCTGTTCAAGAGGGCTTGATGCTGAACTTCTGCCACCTTCATAATCTGGCAGCTGGCTCTGGCCTGTAAGAGCTCAGAGAGGAGCTGTATCACATATGAGAGGACTCATTTCTGTGGGCTAGTGTGTAGGGGAGGGAAAGGTATAGGATGCATTTGAGCATGTTTTTTTCTCTAAAAGATTTTCCTTAAAATTTAGGAGGCAGGAGAAGGAAATCTTTAACTGGTATGAATTATTATGGCTATAATGGTTGTTCCTCTCTGGTAAGAGTTTAGCGGTTGCAGCAAACACTGGGTTGCCACAGAACAAAGAACAAGAGTGATGCAAGAATGCAAATGGCAGGGAGAAAACATAAAATGCTTCTCAGAAAATAGCTGTGTATTCCTTTGTGACAAAAGGTACATACTCAGACCAGTTTTATGCACTGTATCTCTGAGTCACTTATAATTTTTCTCTGCATGAACCTATAGTCAGCCCCTTGGTTCTTTGTGCTGTTAGCAATTATGGTTTCTTTTACAGCTACAACAAGAATTTTCAGTCACTATCAGATTAAATATTAGCATTCTCTTCATCAGAGACTTTATATTCACTTTTGATATCAAGACAAAGGCTATCACTGATCCATGATACCTTTACAAAGACTCTGGTGGAGACTTTGATTGTCAGTAGACTACAGAGGGAGGGACTGTAAAGAATGTACAACACAGAGCCCTGACTGTTTTAGTTAATCTAATCTAATCTAAGGATGAACAGATGTTGCATTAACATATCAACAGATGTGTTGCAGTAACATTGTATGTTTTTTCCTTTCTATCATTGCAGTGTGGAAAAGGTAGGACTCAATATCTTGTAAATATGTAAAAGTACAGCAAGGTTCAATTTGTCTGCTTAGTATCATAAGGAGAACTGTCCTTTTGGGAGTGTGAGCAGAAAGCAGTAGCTCTGACAGTTTTGTTCACTAGCATTTGCCTGTGGGTAGTGATCAAAAGTGACTAACATGCCAGAATGGATATTTTCTGCACCAGTTTTTTGGGTTTTAGCACTTTGGGCATTTTGGAATATTTCTTCAGAGGTCCTGAAAACTGGATTTTCTGTTGCATTAAAGTGAATTCAGCGGTGCAGATGCTAAGGGGGTAAATATAAATACTTCATGGTTGCTCTGAAGCTGATGAGAACATGCTATGAAGTTGAAGATAACAGATAATATTTCCGAGGGACTGTCAGCCTTGAATAAGCAGAACAAGGTATGCCCCAATCTCCTTACCTTTTAGCTAACATTTCTGCAGTTACAACTTCATCACACAGAAATTGCTGTCTGGGAAATTTGGATCTACAAGGCGTCTCATTCTGTATCAGGGAAAGGAAACAAAAATCCTCCATTATCTCTTCACTTACTCTCCACACCAGCAAATATAAACAAAGGTCAAAGAAAGAAAGAAAGAAAAACACCATTAATATCCTATGTTTTCTTTGGATTGTGTCTTTTCCCAGTCCCAGTCAGGTGTTCAATAAAAAAACAATATAGGGATGTAGTGAAAATTAGGTCAGGAGTTCCTGTCCTGGCATTAATCATTATAGGGTGCAGGATAATTTCTCATTTCCAGGTCATAGTGATGCTGCCTGCTCAGCTGGTGTGGTATAACAGTTATTCTCTTCTCCTTGGCTGTGGAGACCTTGCTGCAGAAAGCTGGTCACCCAAAGTGTGCTTTAGGGTGGTGACATCTGTCTCTTTGTGCCAATTCTGCATATGAAAACATATTTGCAGTGCCTGTTTCAGAAATATGTCTTTCCTCCTAACAAATCCAGCTGTATTTGTCATCATTTTGACAGAAAAGTTGAAATATTTGTCAAATGACATCTCAACATTGATGCTAATTAAAGGATGTTGAGAATATGATTACAAATTCCCATTACTGTTTTGTCTTATAACATCAAATCTTTGCATTAAGTTACCAAGGACAAATTTTTCCAAGGAAATAAAACAATCTGAAATGCAGGCATAATAATGCTAGGGTTCTTAATATCATCCAGTGAACCACCTCCGTAGACTAAAACAGCACAACCCATAGTAGAGAAAAAGCTTTTCCCTGATTACCTCACTTGACCACTGTGTCTTCACAACTGATCTTCAGTCTGGCTCTTGTGGGTTGATTAGAAGGGGCCATTTCTCAGTTTTACATTGATTTACTCTGCCAGGAAACAAAAAACTGTCTTTGGTCCCAGGAAAGTGAAATGAAACTTGGAGTATTTTGCTCTTCCCTTATATTATAAAATGTGAATCACCATCATTTTGCACAGCTATATTTTCTTTCTGAGCAATTTGTTGGAGTTTTTTCCTGTGCCTTTAAAATACTTTTGAAAACTGCTTTCATACCTAGGATATGAAGGATCATAGGAAAAACTTTACTAAGGTTTTCTCTCTAGTGGTATAAAGAAAATTCTTGCCACACTCTTGTTGAATCATATTTAGGAGTCATAAATGTAGACAAAACTATCTATTTGAAAAATTGGACAAATAGTCATGAGGTTTTATCATGAGTAATATTAATACTAGAAGTGGGTTTTTTTGTTATCCACAGAAAACAGAAATACTCCCTATTTGTCTGCTCAACCACGTTATGTTAGTTCCAGACAGCAAGTGTTCAGTTGGCTTCTCTCTTACATTTCCATTGATAGGAAGGATATTGGTTGTGAAAATATTAATGGGTGGAGGACCTTTATTTTATACCTGCCATCACTTCTTGGGAGGCACTTAGCATCATGGAATATAAGCTTAAACTTATCAGAAGAAAATAATTGAGTTCCAAATTCATATTTTTGTAATGCCTGTAATTTACCAAGATAGACCATCTGTGTTCACAAAATGAAACTCAGCACAGCAGTTAATTCATGACCAACACAGATTCTATTACAAAGACCTGTTGAATACATTGTTATAGTGAGATGCAGTTAATGAGTATAAATTACTTGTTTGCTAAAATAAGAGAAATAGTATTTTCAGAAGGATTAATTTCTCAATCTCAGTGCAAATCTTGGTAAATCACAACCAGAGAACAGCAGTTTCAATCCATGAGTGTTCTGAAAATACTCTGTAACTATGATGCACTATTTCTCTAGACATAGGGAGATTCTTAGTGAGAAAATGTTACCATAGATATTCTGAATATTAGATACCAATTTTCTATTATTAAGGCAGTAATTTTATGTCTGTCTTCAAATTTCATTTCTGTATTGGTTTTCAGATATAAATACATAGAAGAATTTTATGAAAGTAATATATCTGAGACATAGAACTTCTCTGAAAAGTGCTTCAAAGATCTTTTACAGACTATTATCATCCTGGCATTTTTGTTGAGCATTTCATCACATCTCCTCTCTTTCAAACAAAGACTTCTGTTTTCAGTCTGTAACACAGACCAATCAGTAAATAATGAAAAATAGAAAAGAAAGGAAACTTTGATGTAGCAAGAGTTGTTGAAGGGTAAATTTGTTTTCAAATAGTATTTGTTGTTCTGTGAAATTGAAAGGGAAGTTCTTTTGCCAGATTCCTTTTACTGCTCAACCTGTGATCTGGTTTTTCTGATTTTTCCTGGGAGGCCAATTGCGTGTGGTGATTAAAGATGCACGATTACTTATTATTCCCCTAAGCAACAGGTTCCACACACTGAATATTGGTACTTTAAAAAATTTTTCTATTCCAAGGCTTCTCTACCTTTCTGATGACTTTGGGTACTAAGACTTCTTCAAGTGCTCTTAGTGAATATGTAGAACCAGGTTTTAGCAAGCTGCGTCTACCACTTATGGCCAGGTACATTTTGGGTGTAACGACAAGCCAGAGTTACTTTCATGAAGTAAGGTGACATAATAAAATAAATGAGTGAAGGTAAATAATATCTCGCTATAAACATATTTTATCATGATATTTCAGTTACAGATTAACTAATATTTGACATAAATTTTCATGCCACTACCAAATTGCATGCTAACCACCATTAATCAGCAGTATGCTTCAACCTTTTCTTCCTGATCAGACATAAATCTGGAGTTTTATATCTATGACAATATTTGTTTTTCTTATTTCTATTATTTGAAAGTGTGCCTTATATGTTTTTCTATTCCTCATTTTGCACATGGATATGTTAAAAAAACTTCCAACTATTCAGTTTTTTAAAGTACTCATCATTTTCCTGACTGAAACATCAAGATGACATTGAATTCTGACATTTGTGTTGTTAACTGCTTTGACGATGAAAATGCAGCTCCTACCTTAGAAAGTAAGTGATCCTTTATTTCAGTATTTGTGTCAGACCTTTACATCTTGCTTTAAACCAGACCAGTTGTAAATTATTGGATCATATCATTTTAGTTGAAATACAGCAGAGGAAAATGAACATATTTGCGTGTCCTTTTTCAGATTAATAGCTCAGCAATTTACTCTATTTAGGTAGTAATTGGGATGAGAGTAGCAAGTTCTGAGTTCCATGCACTGCTAAACCAAATTCTTCAAGAAACAATTGAGGTGCACATTCTTTCAGAAGTCAATTACACAATCACTAAATTTAGTTATGGTTGTTTTAAATATCAGCGCATTTAAATTTTCAATTACAGTTAAATTATGTTAGTGGAAAATAAGGCTACAGTTGTACTCAGTATTCTATATAGTACTGAACCTGGACAAGCATTTTTCAACAAAGGGTATATATTTTTTTTCTCTAATTAGAAAAAATACCAGGCAGTCCAGAAATTCATACTTCAAGTTTTAGAAAGCTCAGACAAAAGACAAGAGCCCAGTGACCAAAATCTACCAAGCACAAAAACTGTGGTGTTAGAAAACAGTTACATAATTATTTTCATTTGCTTCTGAATTTCCTATCACTTGGGAAATCTTCTAGAAGCTGACTTCTTCCAGAAGCTTCTATTACAGCTTATGAATTTGGGTTATGTCTTGGTTTGGAAAGACAGGAGTCTGCTAAGGAAGGCAGGAGCCTCTCCTGAAATTGAGAATGTAAACCCTCCCCACCCCTCCGAATTGCTACAATTTAAATTAAGGGGCTCTCAGGCAAAGATATGGGAGCAGGCAATAACAGTTCTTTAATAGGGAAGAAATAAAAGGAATAAAATAAACAATACAGTCCACTGGAACAACACTGACAGAGTCAGAACCCAACCTGACACCCTGTTGGTCAGGGTGTTGGTGGCAGTCCGATTGAAAATGTGGCTGCAGTCCTCTGAAGTATCAGGTGTGGTTCTGTTGGAGCAAGGGGGTTCTGTAGAGAAGGATGCAGTCTTCCTCTGAAGATCCAGGAGGAAAAGGTAGCTGCTGTTCCTCTGGGGAATCTCGTGGAGAAATAAACTGAAACTGCAATTTCAGAATCTTGGAGTATATGGGGTAGCAGTGCTTGGCTCCTCCCTCTGGGCGGAGCATCTCACAATGGGATGTTATAGTTCTTATCAGTCATGCACCGATATTCAATAGTCTGTTATCAGCGGAGGTCCCCTCCCGAGGAAGGTGTGAATGTGGTCATTCAAAGAGAGAGAGATAAGGCAAACTGCTCACTTGACAAGGTAATCAGCCATACAGATGGTAATGGAAAACATCTTGCATGCAATCTTCAACAGGTTAGAAGACTACCATTAATTCCTTGCAAACTGAATCAAGTCTCTACGGTGTTACTGTAAATAATAATAGGTTTTCAGACTAATTCTGTCAAGACAGCGAGGGGCACTCCAGTAATGTGTCAGATTTATTATTTTGTACTGGCCATTGTCCAGATTATTGGGGGTGGGGGAGGCAGGGGATGGGAAGGCAGTGATGGGGGGACCAGGAGAGGAATACTTTGCTCAATGCATATTTCTGCCATTACAGGAAATGTCTAATAAATTGGGATGGGTGCACTGATATGTAATGCAGAGAAGAAAGAAAATTATGGCAGCGTAAGTTACTAGTAATGGGAGTAAATCATATAGCATAGATATGTTTAGAAGTTAAACCTAAAAGAAGTATCAGAAAAGATGGGAGCTGTTTTAGGAAACACTTTTCTAATTACTTTACTTTGTAGTCACATGGCCCTTATAAAATAATTGTAATATTTTCATCAAGTTTTAGCTGCTACAACTAAGTTGCAGTCTGAATGTTTTTTCCATAACTTGGTACTTTATATTTCAGAAATTTTAATTTAAACCAGAGAACACAGAAGAAGCTTATATATAAACATGTGTATGTTATGAACTTAATGTGGAACAGACTTTTGAATTGCATTCTTATGTTTGATGTTTATTCAGTGAAATGTTTGTTTTGCCAAAGCATGAAGTCTCTCTCTGACTCATAAAATCTTTTAGAGCACAAGATGACAAACATGTTTCTCTCTAGTTTTTCAGTAGCCATCATGACCTATGTGATCAAATGCAAGTACTTGAAAGGTTGTACAACAGAATAAAGGTGAGACTAACACTTAATGTAATCTGACTTTTTCTTGAAGAGTCTGCATGGGATATTGGACAGTTGAAGCACAGAAAGCAGCAGTAACATTTCATTGTGAACAGTTAGCCTTTCATTTCCAATTTTATTCCATGAAGTATGTTTTCATTATTGATTATCAATTAAATGTAGTCATATTAAGAGCCAGCTTAATTACACTGAGAAAGAACTTGAGAAAATAGTTCACACGTTCTCTCTTTCTGTGTGGCAAGGTAATTCTGTGTGTTTCAGAAAGCCAACTTTATCTCATGGGTGGTTCTCTAAATAGAGAGTATTAACAAGTAAACCCACTAATAAAGCAGCTGAACTGTGATGGGAAACCTATCTGAGATTCAGTACTGTGCCTCATAAAATTGGTACTCTGGTACTCTGACATTTAGCTTAAAAGGTGAATAGGCTTTTTAGAAATATCTGTGGAAAAGACCAAATCTTGATTTTAGTGATACTGATATAGGTCATGATAGTCTTATGGCCCGAGAAATATGCATGTCTCAGAATTGCCCAGAACATTTCTATAAAACTCACAGGATTTGAAAAAGAGGAGTATCTTTTGACTATCTTATATTTTGCTTGATATCCCTTTCCTAAATATTCTTTCTTCTGGTTTAGGATATTATCTTTAATGCGCAGCATTTGAATATCTTATCTGTTTCTAGACAGATAAAATAAAAATATCATAGTTGATCTGTGTTCATTATCTCTTGATATCAGACATGTTTGATGAACAGCACCAGTGCTCATTCTTTGCTCACTTTTTACAAGCTTGCAATGTATAGAGTTTACAGTGTAAGCTCTGATGCTTACATTTAACACATTTTACTTCAGTGAAGCCCCCTAGCAATCATTTGGCATCCTGGACTTCAGGTAGCTATTTCAAAATGTGGTTACTGTGCTGTAAAAACTGCAGAAATGTGGGGTTTTTTTAAGGTATTTCTGTTCAGTCTTGAAAGAGTTGCCATTTAAAACAATATCTGTGAGGAAATCACAGTCATTGTATCATACTGTGTATGACATCAACAGTCTCTCATTAACAGCATATATGGAATCATAGAGATATCCATGCATATGTATTTTATTGCATGGAAGAAACCAGATAATTCTTAAATTAGTCATCCTTTTGTAATCA
The DNA here is from genome assembly GCF_901933205.1 of Camarhynchus parvulus. Taxonomy (NCBI): domain Eukaryota; kingdom Metazoa; phylum Chordata; class Aves; order Passeriformes; family Thraupidae; genus Camarhynchus; species Camarhynchus parvulus. The sequence goes on along the minus strand of NC_044574.1, from coordinate 38,739,570 downwards.
TTCTTTATTGAGGATGTTTAATGAAAATTACCTGCTTGATAAAGAGGTGCAGTGCCATATGGCCAGACCAGAATTTCTTTGGGGTACTGCCTAAGTACCCTGAAAATACTTGGATGTGTTCACCACATGGAGAAGCAGACTAAGAATATCTATAACCATAAACATTAATATTTATTATTTGTATGCACAACTACTGTGATTTTTGTGTGATTTCTAAAATTACATTTTCCAGCTAACTTCATTTTGTAGATAAGAAAAACCATAAAGTGATGGTAAACAGAATGTCACTGTCAATTATTTGTGTCAATCACATCTTCATGGAAGCCTAGAAGGAAGACTCAGGAGGGCAAATAACATTGTGTATCAGTTCTAACCGTTTCTAATTTTAATCCTTCCCCTCAAATTTGCATTGTAATTTGCATTCACTTTCAACTCAGATGCTCCTTTTCCTTTTGAATAGATATCACTAAAAGGTAATAAAGAATATGTAAATCTGCTGTGTTATTTTGTCCTAGGAGTGTAGAACAAATCTAATTTTTATTACTCTTATAGTTGTACTATAAACATTTGTAGTGTTTATTTTAGCTAAAGAAAGTTGACATGACTTATGTAAATTAGTTAGGAGAATGTTCTGTACAGACCCTCTATAACATCTGTATTGCTAGTTCCCCTTCTAGACCTCATTTTACGTGTATAAAATTTACTCGAAGTTCTGCAGATTAAAAATTAGGTATGGATGAATCTCTTCCAAATACAATACTCTAAAAGTTTTTTCTTAAACTAATTCTCAGTGAATTAAACCAATGTCCTTTTCTCATTCCTTTCTCTGGGAGTTTTTTTGCATTCCTCTCTAAATTGTCTAAATTGAATTTATCTTGCACTCATCACAAGCTCATAGAATGATCAGGTAAAATGATCTGTATATGCTGGTCTATTCTCAGTTTTTGCAACTCCACTACTGCATCATTTAGAAAATATTGTGGCAAAGCTTCTGACAGGGATGTAGATCTGATGTTAAAAAGAGGTTCATCTCAATGCAGCACATTAGATGAGCTCTAATTATGATCAACTTTGAAGGCAAATTTCTGAAGGTAGGGGACTTGTTTATTAACTGGATCTCTGCAGGTTTGCTTCCAACTTGTTGCTGCTTCTGATGGTTGTATAATGTCCATGTAGCTGCTATGTTTAATATTCAGGTGCTGTTTCAGTGCTTAAGTTTCTGTTGTAGATTCCTACTTGCTTTCTACTGGCTAGGCATTTACATGCCTGGAAATATTTAACTTTAGATGCTGTTGGGAATGTTGTACTACGTCAAGTAAGTGTTTTAAGAGCTTTGGTTTTTGGACCCCAGACAGTAAACCAGAAGCCAGTGTTCTGTTTGTCCAGATGCTTGAACTGGCATTTTTCCCTTCTGCCCTGAGTTGCCCCAACTTGACTTCTGTTCAGGATTGGCAAGCTAATGGCAATGCAGTATGCCCTTAAACTAAAATGCACTATGAGCAGGCTGCAGTGTGGGACACCTACTGCAGATTCTCTTTGCAATAAAAGATGGGCGTGTTGCAACATTCATCTCTCTTTCCCCTTCATTTGCCTTCCCTTTCCCCTTCTAGCACTTGGAGGGATACAATACCCAGGCAAACCACTTTAGCTGTCTTCCATGAAACCATTTGCAAAAGACAGTGAACTCCTTCTTATTGCAAAATAGAGATATGGAAATGGAGGCATGATGACACCAACTAGCAAACTCTGGTCACGCCACTGCTCTAGAAAGCAGACAGGACTGTATTGCAGCACCTTCCCTTCCAGAATAAGTTTTCTGACAAGGTAATTAAACAGATGAGGGAAGCAGCTTTATGCTGAACCATGGGCAAAAGGCACAATTTGCAGAAATACACCACAACAATAGAAAGTTGATTAACTGTTTTTCAGTTTCTTCTTTTTCAGTTTTCCTCTGCTGTTTTCCATCTGAAGCGCACTAGTTGCTATGGAATAGTTGCTATGGAACAGTTACAGTGTCATTTACATGGGTCTAAGCATTCTGACGTCCACTGATGCAGTAATAAGCCAATTTATTTAATGGTTAGGAGTATACCACATGTACTTGGGAAATGCAGAATTGGAGACGGTACAATAAAATGCAAGGATAGCAAGGATCCTACTCTTCATCTTGTAAAGGAAAGCAAGTCATAATCATTTCATATTAGAAAAATTGCCTGAAATAAATGCCAGGTGGAAATAAACAGGACAGTATTGTCCTGTTTCCACAGAAATAGTGCCAATAACTCATTGACCTTGAGTTTTGATTTTCATGGTTCCCATAATTATAACTTACAGCAACAACTTCCAATGCAGATATTTGCTCTGGGAAGAAGGTATTCTACTTCTGTGATCTTGCTGTGTCAAGATGCTTTGCTTTTGATAACCTCTTACTGGCATGTTCTTCCCAGAAGCTTGCCTCATGGTGTTATAAAACTTGTTCCATAGACAGATCTACACTGCTATATGGCTTTCAGTTGGAGGCAGCCTTGGTATATTCTTGAGGCTATTTGGAAATATAAACAGTGGAAAAAATAAAAGTTACTTCCTAATCATCTGTACAAGGATTCTACAAAGAATTCTTACTGGATTTGACTGTATAATTTACCAGTTTAAGAATTTTCCTTTCTTTCATAAATCATGACATTGTGTCTGTTGATAAACTCATAGAAATGAAACTGAAATTTAAAGAGTCACTGACTAGAATGTCATGCTGGGTCACATAATAACTCTACCAGATATATGGTCCAGAACATTTTAAGTGTTTTGAAAGTGTGTGTAAGTGGGGTGTGTCTCAGTTACATCTTATGTGTGTTTTGCATGTAATCTCTTAATTTAAAAATGTAGGCTGTTATCCAATTTTATTTCTGCATGGGGTTTGTTGTCCACATTTTTTTTGTTTCTACTCTCTTTTAGCATGAGATGGTTAACTTTTAAAGAATCTTGAGTTATCTAATAAGTCATGTACAAAGAAAATGTTATGATTTCATTTCCAGCTTAAAAAATAGAAATTAGAGGATAATAAATTTTCATCAAAATAAGTTATTAAAAACAAATATGATTATAAATACAGTTTTAAAATCTGTGTGCTAATCATTCAATATAAAGAGGTCAAGTAGAGGATAGCACCAAGTTCCACTGAAAAATTAATTTTTGAAGGAATTAATTGTAGATTCATAGGACATAAAATACCACACTTAATATGTAGAATGAGGTTTCTATTTGTGAAGGAACCTCCAGATGTAAACTCATTATGTCCTGTTAAGGAAAAATTGTAGGTCTTGTCATTTACATGATGAACTTTGACTTCATAAATGTTTTCAGAATTTGAGCAATTAACACAGTGAACTTCAGTCCTTGCTTCAGTTGGATAAAATGCATTTGAAATAGTAACTTATTTGCATTTCATTGGAAAGGTTACCATTTGATGACCCAGTAAATGACACAGGTCTGCTTTCCAAACTGTTGATCTCTTTTGAGTACATTAGCTTCAGATGTTCATCCAGCTGTAGATTGTATTCAGCTTATTTACATTGCTGGTTTTATGTGAGGGAGAGTAAGAATATACGTGGTGCTATGCCGTATGAATTAGAAAGAATGCTAAAATAAAGAACGTGTTTAAGGAATTATTAACTTGATAACCCTATGGAATAGTAAAACCAACATAAGCCCATAGATTGCATTTTAGACTATGTGCTTAATACAACAATTATTGTGCATACTTCGATCTGAAGTCACATCAAACTTAATTTCATTTAGTCCTCCATTTAGTGTACAGTAAGCTCTTTCTCTCTAAGCACATGTATTTAAAACATTATTTTTCACTTTACTGGCTATGTCTCTGTCAGTTTTTCTCTGTTTTTGTCAGTTGTCTTCACCATAGTTACTACTCTTTCCTCTCTCACCTCCCAACATCTCACCTTTTCCATATACCTTAAATGGAATTTCCAATATCTTGTTTCTCCTGTGCCTGAATATGTTCTGAATTGTTATGAGTGAAACCCAAGACTGTTAATCCCCTATCTCTGGAAGAACACCTTTAGGCAGAAAGACCAGCATCAACCCTAAACTTCTGATTGTATGGCCTACAATTAACAACATTTTCTGTAGAATACCTAAGGCTCATCAAACAGTTGGTATTCCCTCTCAGGCTGTTGCATTATTTAGAGAATAATTCTCTCTTGGGACTGAATTTACATTTTTAGACTGAAAGATCTTTACATTAGGACCATTTTCATTTACATCTGCTGTGGAACTGGACAGCAGTACCAGGTGGCCATTTAATAAATTAAAAGGATGCATGAGAAAACAGCAAACTTTCGTTATAATCCAAGCTGAGTACAGCTTCATATGAAAAGCAGCTGCTCTAACTGCAGCAGGAAAAGAACTTGAGATGACCTTCAGTGCTCAAAGGTCAACTAGAAAAATAATTTCAAATCTTAGCACTGGAAGCTCAGGTAAGCAAGTTCCAAGCGCAACAATGACATTCTGTGACAGAACCTTGGGTTCAGACTGAATGAAAAGAAGGAAAAACCCAGTTTCTGCAACATGTTGAACCACTCAGTAGGTATATGAGATAATTCATTTTATATGGCTCTTTACTTTGACTATTAAATGTTTTCCTTTTCTATCCAGTTTTCCAAATTACTTAGATGCATGTCATACCATTAATGGATGCCAAAAAGCATTATTATTTTTTTTACAACAATTGAGGTATGATTGTTGAAAAATACATTTTACCTTTTAAAGAAAATAAGTTTTGTGACAGTTTTTTTGTTTTTTTTTTGAGGGAGGGGAAAAGGTAAAGTTGCAGGTGGTGTCATTCATGTTTAGGTGGAGTTTGAATGGCTTTAGTCTTTAACAAATGTTAGAGGCATGAAAAGTAATATGTATTTCAAAGTTAGTGAAGCAGAGTTCAGGTTTCAATTACTATCTGGATCTTTCCTTTGTTTCATGTCTCCCTTAGAGAATACACCAAGCTTCTTCAGCATTCCTGCCCCTAAGATGTGCCGACAGTTTCTCCCTGGTGAACTATATCCAGTGCATGAACTCCTTGTATAGCAAAAGTCATTCTTCTAGTATTTTGCATTTATTTTTTTATTGTCCCAGATATTCTTGCAACTATTTTTATCAAATGCTCAGATTTCAGCTGCTGAGAGAGATTGTGCTAGGTTACAATGCAATTGAAAAGCTGACAGTTGATTAGGACATTTTGTAGAATCAACTATTCTGCTGGTTGCTGTGCTATACTGATGTCAATCAGAATTTTATTTTGTTAGACTAGGATATCGTTAGATAAGAAAGTCTTCAACTAATTTGTTGATACTGAAGATTTCACATCTGCTACAGAATATTGCACCATCAATAGAACACATTCTTGCAACTATTAGCAGTAAAAACCACTACTGTGTTCCGTAATGTGGCAGCTCTTATCTGTGCCGTGTCACAGATAACATGACTTGTAATTCACATTTATGGTGTGGCCCAGCAGTGATTTACTGGAATCTCCTATGTTCTTCTGCAGAGCTTGAATTGCCTTTCAAATGTCAAGAACAGTGCAAATAAATATACATGTACAGATAATGTGTAGAAGTACTGCAAGTGACTATTAACTATGGCATATTAATTTATAGCTGTCAGTGTTTTCCTGTGTGAATTCCTTAGTCTTGCTGGATCAAGAGAAAGAAAATTCTTTTTAGCTGTAAAATCTGTACTCTACCAGTGACTCCATGTAGGAGGCTTTTATGCATAATGCGTTGACAGAGAACAATCTGCTGCAAAACACAGCTGTGCTCATTAGCGATAATGTTTTCAAAACAATGTTCCAAATAACAAAGTTGCTCAACAGATCCGAGTTACAGATTACCAGAAACTACATTTAGCTTTAGCGTCCTTTCTTTCCTAGATCATTATTTTCTGCAAAGATGATGGGATTCATTCTCAAGGAAAGCTCTTCACTCCATGTTTGATTACCTCAGTCTGTAGTTTGATATTTAAGGCAATAGGCTTCAGCAACCCTTCTAGGAATAAAGTATTGATCCAGATAGAAAACCAAGGGGCAAGACGTTTTGTTCCTAGGTTATTGCTAGAGTGTGTCCATCTTCATCTGAAGCAAGAATCTGTTTCAAAGAGGTTGGTACACTACTCTTAAGGCCTTGATATCCATCTGTATGTTATATGACTAGATAAAGATACATATCAAAAGAGCAAGACTGGCTACTAGTGCATTCTTGGTAAATCCAAAAGTGAACGAGGAAGGATGGCAAAAATGGGAAGAAAACGTGAAGATACTCTGAAAATGTTCATTTTGCTTGGATTCAAAACATTCCTCTGTATGATAGTAGTGTTATTCAGTTTCCTTCTAGAGGGATAGATGGGAGAACAGCATATATCATAAAAATTGTAAGCATGGTCAAATAGTACAAGTAAGCCCTATATTAATAGTCACAAGCATATACCATAATGCTGGAATGACCAAGACAAGAAAGAACATGAAGAGATTGTTAAAATAGGTCATGATTCACAAGATAAAAATTAGTTTTAGCAATACATTAGCTCCCTTTGAATAAATATTTCTTTTCTTGTGTTTGTTTATAAGATGTCTTTAAATGGAACAGAAACCAGGGTTGTTACAGAAGAACCATTTAGAGGCTCAGACTTGTAAATTTCATTTAATATTGAATTCTGGACTTACAAAGATATTTATACCTCAAAGATAGTATCTCTTCCTATTTCACCCTTTGGTCCTATCCAAAGTAATAAAAATGTAAATAAGTGCACAGTGCTATCATAATTTTCAGTTAGGTGCTTTGTAAGTCAAGAAAATCAGCATTAGATTGAATAACTAGTTGAATTTTTTGAATCTTTCTGTCTCAACCACAAGGAAAAAAACCCCAAAATATTAAGGTAGTTCCCACTTGTTTTTTTGTGCTCATGAATTATTCCTTTTTAATACTGAGCATGCAAAACCAAATGCATTCCTCAACTCGACACTTATTTGCTATATGAAGCTTCAGCAATAATGTGTTTTCCTCTTTCATTCTACTTGAGTTGATTGAAAAGTTTTACATATTTACCAAGCTCACAGTTTGCCTGAGTTAATGAATTATGCAATTAACCATGAATGCAATTTCCTGCATTTTACAGTAATAGCTTTAATTGTGAAGTGTGATGCTATATAGAGAGAGCTCATTCATAAACTACAGAACACATTAGAACAATTTCTTACGTGGTTGGGTATTCTTGGGCAAACATCTCAGATGAATATGGTAATTTGTCTAATAAACTATTTCTAGTCAGTTTATATGCAAGGGTAGCATTCTTTAGCTACCATATTTTCAGAAGCATTTTCATCAGGTTAAGTATGAGTAGGAAACCAATGCTATCTTCATATGTATATTAGAAATATTCTAGTAAATTCCTTTTTTCTTCCTTATGGTAGCTTTATAAATACACATGGATATGAAGAAAGTGCCAGAGTATCATATCAGTAGTTGTTTAGCCCTTATAATTCGGCTGTGAATCATTTAGTGTATTTATTTTATCTTAGCTTTTTGTTAAGTAGTAAAAAATGCTTTTTATTATTTTTTTTTTAAATGGTATGAGGCGGTATTATCTGTTGTTTAATCATTTAGTGTAGTTATCATCAATGATACTCAGATTATTATACTGACAGTACTAAATTCTTTGTGTTTTAAGCTAAGAACTTAATGAGAAGGAGGTCACAGAATTGTTTCTTTTGTTACTGAACAATTCTAATGCAGTAATACAATTACAAATCATTAGTATTTTAATTCACATTGCATTTAGTTTGAAACAAATCTGTGATCCCTAAAAAATGAATAGCTCTGAGCACATTGTTTACACCAAGAAAACGGAGAGATTCATGCAGGATTCAAGACAGCAGGGAGCTAGGCCATCATGCAGTACAATGGAAAATCTTTTATTTCATGTCTTTTATTTTCCTTTTTGCAACATTTATAACAAAATGTTCCTGCGCTAATTTTGGCCAGCCAGCTTTCTTATCTTTACCTGGCTTCCATTTACTCAGTGTATAATTTAGAGTTTAGACTTCAATGCTTTACCTAATTTGCAGAGTTGCACTTGAGATTATTATCTACAGCAGGTTTCTCTTTGTATCAAAGTGCTCACATGCTCACCTCTTAGATTGTATTTTGACTGATCTAGTAGGTCTTTGTATGTTTTCTGTGATTAAGAATATTTGATTAGAAGTGGTTATAATAAATGTAGGAACATGGACACACGTGTTGTGCTTGGAACGGTCAAACAGCCACTTCAGAAGTGCTCCTGACACTAGCTGAAATGTTGGGAACAGCCATCTCAAAACATCTTGTCTTTCACTGGTGTCTGTACAGTCCAGCCTGCTATTCAGCTGCCTGGCTGTCTGATTTGCTCTGGAAGCCTCTTGCCTTAATGAGGAACTAGGGACTGGACCCCCTTGGCACAGTACAGAGGCCTAAACAGAGACATTTGGTGTCATTTGGGATGCTTGGGACAGCCAAGAAGTCTGCATGGTAGTCAGGCAGGTGAGTTGTGGAGACCTGCATGTTTCCAGGTGTCTCAGATGACCTTGCCGAGGTACCAGGGGATAGCTGAGTCCAAACACCATCTCTTTGTGAAATACACAGTGGGAATTTGTGACACAGTGAATTAAAGGGCAGCTGAAGGGACAAATTGGAATGGGACTCTGCAAGATGGTACTTTTCTAAGACCTAGCAGCCATGGATGTCCATTTGCAGGCTGCCTGTTGTTTACCTCATCCATATTGGAATACCTGGCTATTTAGAAAGCTTTTTCCTACTGACATTTCTTTTCCCCAGGCTTCAAACCTTGTTTTAATATTGCCCATTATGTTTTAAGCTATTTTTCCTTTGTGGCATATGAAGTGAGCTACAAGTACAAAATTTGCATTCGAAAGGAATAAACTTTTCTTTATTATTTTTATGCAAATAATTTATGAAAATTCCACCTTTTTTGTTTGTTTGCTTGCTTGCTTTTAACAATATCTTGCTTTAATAATAAAGCAACAGCTTGCAGTGAATTTCTGGTAATTTTTGGTTTATTATTTTGTGGCCTGAGGCAAGACTGAAGGTAGTAGACATTCTTCCAAAGCAAGGAGGAGCTGCATTAATGATAAATCTCTTCAGTATTACTGCTTTTATGAGCCATTTTCAAAAGTTTATGATGCAGGCATGCAAGCATGAAAGCACCCAGATGTGTTTAAAAATAATTTTTTATATATACATATATATATAGCACATACATATATAACAACCTTTTGTAAAATCCTAATGCTTTCCAGCCTACATCTGAAAAGAATTGCTTAACTATTTAATATTTTTTTTCAAATCTTAGAACATGCTTCTCTTCCTTAAGCATTAGGTGTTTCTCAGGCTCCAGATGACTGTAGAAGAAGCCATTTTATTATTTTATCCCTTTACTTGAGGATGAATGCATGGTAAATACCCATCTTTGTTTTTCTGTAACCATTACCATCACTCCCTCTGTCCTCTTAAATCTGTGTGAAATCGCCTAAAAATTTTCTTTTTCATGGTAGCTGCATTAAGTTTAGATTAAAGTGGGTTTTTCTTGTGGATACAGGAAGAGTCTATTGAAAGAAAAAAATTCTGCAGCCTATATGGTCTTCAATATCTGAATAAACTAGCTTGCATAGTTCCAGTCTGAATGATTTGTAAGGAGCAAAATTCTGTTTAGCTCTGGATCTTTTCTTCCTGTCTTTTAGACAGATGCATATCCACTTGCTCGTTTTTGTGAAGCGCTCCATGTGGTCCACTGGTCCAGCTCTACAGTCTTTATTTTGAAAGTTGTAGGCTGTACCGCTGTACCGCACAAAAAAGAACACTTTAGAGAGGAACACTTTTATAATGTATTCTTTTTTAATGTACTCTTTAGCGTATTCTTTTAGTCTCAGAACCCTTCCTTGATGAAAGATCATGTCAGTTGCTAGACTAAAATTACAAACAGAACAGATTTGAGCTTCATTAATTACAATGGGAAGTCAATATTTAGCGCATGTAAAAAGCTGTGAATCTTAAGGTAAGACAAAATCTTACTGAAACAGTGGTAAGACTGGTTTGGTCTGGTCTTGTATTTAGGCCCTCAGCCTAAATCCATGTTTTTAAGTATGTATCCTTTCTTTTGTTCCTAAATGAAGGGTATTTGTTACACTGGTCATATTTTTGGTTCTTCTGCCTACTTCCTTTTGTTAATTACAAGAATATTGCCTGTGCAGTAATTCTGTCTCAATCTGTGTTCGCATCTTCTGATTCCAAGATCTCAACATTAATGATGCTGCTAGGTCATTCTGAACCCAGCTTTCTTCAGAATTCTCCTCTGTTTTTGCCCATAGCAAATATAAAATGTCTTGGATTAAATTACCTTCTCATCCTTTACATCTCTGGGAAATCTTTTAGCAACAAGAATGCATTTACTAGTAAATGCAGTAGTCAGTAACTAGGAATTTATTCTGTGCTGAAGTATTCAGTACTATAGCTATGTTTGGCTACCAAATTTTGTCTTCATTTAATTGTTTTTATTCCTTTGTCTAATTCCAACGTCTAGATGGTTTATTTTAGTTCTTAACTTTTATGCATGCCTGACTGACTAAACATTGATTTCTGAAATGTTCAAACTTCCAAAATCTAAAAATACCACACCCCAGTGTGAAGATCATTCTTAGACATGCTCTTTTTTTCTTGCTTGTCTCTGCAAATTCTTTCCTCTCTGCTTATGTAATGTGGTTTCTAGCAATGTATCCGATGTTATTAGAGAAAAAACAAGTACAGGTGACACTGAAACTGCTGAAGACTTTAATGCTTCTAATATAGCTGATTTAACCTGTATTCATTCCTTGTTGGATTCTGATGGGACTCAATCTCTTAATACTAGCAGGTTTGAGCTATATGAGTATTCAGTCAGTCTGGGCTATGCCTAATTTAGATTTAGATGATCGAGGAAAACAGCCTGCTGCTGGAAGTGATTTGAACACAGTGAGCAGGGCTTGGGTGGTTACCTGTCCCTTCATGTTCTACTCAGACTTTCAGCAGTCTAAGGTTTTCCTGTAATTATTAGATTCCCAATAAACTTCCAACAAAGTACTGCAGGGAACAAGTTACCATGTGATGACATATCTTAATGCAACTGACCTTTATGATCATATATGATAGATGAGTTACAGAGATAGTTTTTTAAGCAATTTAAGTTAACAGGATGTTAATATTCAGTACTCTTGGGACAGAAAAAAAATCTACTGAATTACTTGTAGATGAGTTACAATTTTTTTGCAACTGTCATATTTGCTACAAGTTGTAATATATTAAAGATTTTTTTTTTCCAAAATATTTTAAGGTATGTATTTTAACAAGCCCCTCACATCTGCTGCCATGCAATGTTAATAGCAGCTACCAAGAGTATAAAATAAAACACTTGTGAAAGAGCAAGTGTGATCAAAGGAGATCGTTGAAGCAGCCAAACTTTTAACATAGTGAGAAAAGTAAGTCATTGTAGAGCAAAGATATTTTGGTGAAATAGTGACATACTTAAACAGATTCTACTATTCACCTATGTAACAATTTGTGGCACATCTCTAAGCAGGATTCAGTGAGGCAGGTGACAGCACAGAGCAAAACATACTCAAAGATCAATGAGAAGAATAGATGTGCCTGAGAAGTGGATGCTCAAGAGTGGTGAGAATTTTAAAACTTGGATAGCTTAGAAAGTTCATCCCTTAGGAGGAAACATCCACAGTTAATCTTGTATGCTCTGGGGAAAAAAAAGTCAGTATGCTCAAAAAAAGCAACCTAATATCAAAACAGCTAGCAGAAGCAGTGCTAGAAAGATCTACAGAGAAACCTTACCAGAGTCCTGGTTCTCAGAGTCAAGAGGCAGAGTGATCTGAAGTAGGAGAAATAAGAAATTAAGCATTTTAAATGCAGCGGATGGAAAAGTAGAGCTCAATTGTATTTTTCAATTGTGGTCTGACCCACACACCAATGTAGTGCACAGGGAGACCACGGCCTTGAATTCTAGAAGCTTATGGAAGTGCTTGTGAAGGACCTTGTAATAGGTAATGATGACATTAACATCATCTATGTGGTAACTTGGTAGCCAAAAAAAAAAGTAAATTGTTCTCATCAAATAATAGGAATTTTATATGAATGCTATAAAATTCTGAATCTAATTGGCAAAGGGGCTCAGCAGAAGTATGTGGAATGCTTGCATGTTATTAAAAAAACCCCAACCAAACAGGTTAGAATGTTTCTATCTGAATTTTTCTTTAATGATTATTTATGGTATTAATGGTTACTATGGATATTAATGATTAATGCAGTTTTGGTAGGGAATAATAAGTGTACGCAAAATTTCATAGCATGAAAAATGGCTTTTGTAAAAGAGATGGAAATTCAAGTGCTTTTTTTTTCCTCTGTATAATGGAAAGCAATCCTGGGGGTGTAAGATGGAGAAGAGATTTGACTTTAAGATTATGACTTTTAGTCATAAAGAACGCTACTCAATCCTGCATTCCAGCTTGTTTTAAGAGAAAAAACCCCAATTTTTGTTTTAATTGTATTAAAATTATTGTATGAGATTTATTCCAGCCCAAAATTAAAAAAAAATAATTTTCAGAAGTTGTCAGGATGTAGAAGAGTGATTTTGACTATTGTTATTGCTGCAGTCATACACATGAGGACTCAAAGCAGCACAACTTGCCGTCGGGGTCTAGAGGGAATTTATGTGTCTTGCCTCTGTACAACTCCCTCTCCCTTGCTATGCTTTGGATGAAAACAGCTGAAATAGTTTGGTTTCCTTCTAAAGCTGTAGCCAGTGCAGCCTGGAGACAGCCTGCACTCAGAAAGCAGAATATCAATTATGCTGTGCAGAAAACCTGTGCTCAGGAAGCTGTAGAAATAAAAAGAAAAGTGAACTGCAGGAGGAAGACTGAGTTACATAGCTAGTTTTCTAGCAAGGATGGTAGAAATCTTAAAATACTTTAAAGCAGTATAGAAACAAGTGCTATAGGTTCTGCAGAAGGGGTCTGTGAAATAGACTGGTGCAAGGTCCTTTAGCACTGCAACAGCTAACAGCAAGGAGAGCACTTAGGAATGAAAATCCAGCCAAGTGAACTTCCAGGAACTGATAGCAGTAAGATGTAGACAGTAGTGCACAGTAGCCCCATAATCTCTACACAGGCCTTTTACTGAAAGGGGCAGCCAAGTGTCAGTAGAATAACATACTGAAGTGGTGACACTTCAGCCATATTTTCTCCATTAGAATAATTCTTAGAAATAGGTCATGCATCAAATAGTACTATTTCCTTAAGCTTATAATTTCAATATTTATGAGCTGATTTGAATCCCAAAAAAAAAAAAAAAAAAGTGCAGTTGTGCAGCTGCATCAAACAACTAATCTGATGCATAACTGATTGCCTGGAAAGGTTCGGCTGATTTCCTTGCCTCTCCTTCCCCTTCCGCTTCATTGCATGATTCCCTATGCATATAAGTGGGAAGCAAAGTTTCTAAAATATAAGCAAGTCTCATAAATTCTGCTAAATGCTCACAAATCAGTTTCACTTTGAAGAAACTCTAAGATATGGAAAACCACAAAATCAGTGTGAGATAACTGCCTTTAAGTTCTTTTCTTGTTCCAAGAACCCTGACTTTTGTTTACACTCTGCAGCAGGTCGTCTCAGGTCTTGTTCTTTTCTTGTTGTTTTTGGCCATTTCAGTTCAGGAGGGACAATGTGCTTGGCTCTGTTTCATTTTTTTTGTTGTTTTTGGTTTTGGTTTTCCCTGTTATATAGCTTTAGTTGGTCCTTCTATCTATAAAATATTGCAATATTTCTTGTTATGTATTTTTCAACTTCTAGGTACATCTCTTAACTTTTAAAAAACATGATTTTATCCCTATGCAAAACACAAATTCTATTGTTGCTTAGTAAATGGAAACGGTTCTGCTGGAGATGGTAAAGAGGGGAAAATGGCAGCTCTAAATCACTCAAGATTTTTTTTATTTCAAAGAGTAGGATTTTAAATTCAGGTAGTTTGAAGTTATATATAGAATGATTTCACCAGTATTCTTGCTAGTGAAGCTTCAAAGAAAAAAGTCACTGCAGTGATCTTCTCTTAACCAGAAAGGTTTTGTTTCACCATGGAGTGAAAGACAAGAAAAGGTTTTATAGGGATATTGGCTGCAATTCATGTTGATTTTCTCACCTTCTCTATTGAGAAAAATAATTTTTAAGATAATTGAATAGATTATCTTAATTATCTTGACTAGTATTTCACTGTATGAAATTTCTATAGATAAAATTCCCAAGACACTTTTTGGGAGTTAAGCTTTTGTTTGTGGTTTAGTGTTGTTTGTTTGTTTTTTAATTTAAGGATTCAAATGCACTTCTATCAGTTTCAAACATCTTTAGGAAAGTATGACTAAAGAAAGAATAGGGGGAAAGGAAACTGTTTTAGTATATTTTGCTTTCTATCTCTTAGAGATTTTGAATTATGGAGGGAAAAGGTGTTGCTGACCTTGAGGGGGCAGAAACCAAAGTAGTCCTTTCACCCTGTAAGGAGAGCTAATCTGTCAAAAGAGCAAAGTGTCGCCAAAACAGACACACTTGATAGAAGTGTCAAAGAGTTACTAAGGGATATTCAATATGTTGTGTAGGGTAGGTCTGACTGTGGACAAAGAACTATCATAATTGCCCAGGAAGTTCGCATTCCTGGAGTTTGGGCTGCTTTGCTGAGGAAGGTATTTCTCACTTTCTCCTGGAGCAATTTCAATCCATGTTTACAGGTTGGTGCTAGACAAAACACTGTTGCTATTTTTGTTTAATATCTTAGCACCTTGTATTCAGGGCTGGGATTTTCTGCAACAGCAGACTTTTCAGACACTAAAGGAGCTGCCATGATACCCATCCAACCAGCTTATTGCACCACCCTGAAAGCTCTGCAGTCTTTCTGCAATTAAAGTTAAGTTTTTTGGAGCTTGATAAACTTATTCCTAAAATCCTGCTGACTATGTGAGAGATTCAGCACTTTGATTTATGCCTTGACATTTCTGTCAAAGCATACATCCTTAAACACAAAACCAATTATTATTGATTCACTCATTTAAGGTTATTATTTTCCTTATAATTTCTTGGCAACTTTAAAAATAATAGCATTATTTAAACACTTAATAGTTATTTAACTCTGTAGGGAAATCTCCAATATACCTGAGTTTCTGATAGCATAATTGTTTCCATGACATCAGTGTTGTAATTCTTAAGTTTTACCAAGTGCTAGTGAGCTGGGTAGCCTGCGGGTTAATTAGATTTTGAGCATTAGTTAAAACCTGTTCTTATGTCAGAAGAACCTCATGTCCATGTGCATTGTGACCATGAAAAAAATCTATCTTTAAACAGCTATTTTTTAATTTAAACCATGTCTGTAGCTAGTACCTAAACCCAAGGCAGTCACCCAGTAGTTTTTAGTTTTGATAGCCTTCTTTGTAATGTTCTTGCAGGTATTTCATTGGAAGAAAATAGATCTATACTACCATGGATGTCTGGATTTCTGATGAATGTTGGTCAATAGTACATGTTAATAATATTGGCCAAAACAGCCAAAGATTAAATTAATTCTCTGCCATATAATCAAGCACTTAATTTTAGTTGTTTATCTTCAGAACAACTACATTTCGAGGCACATGTATTTTGAAATCAGATATACTCCAGTTTTGTGGTAAAGATTTTTTGTATTTAGTTTTTAATAATGGGACTGTAGTCATATCTATTGATCTAAGAAATGATAAATCCTTTCCTAAATGTCCATCATTTCAATAATCACTCAAGAATTTATGTAATTGTTCATTATTGATAAAAATGGTGTGGAGAAAGGAGGGCTAGGGGTTTTATTAGAAAACCATAAAAATGCTACAATCCAAGCCTCTATTTGTAAAACTACTGCTTCTCAGTATTTTTATTTTGGGGATTTTTATGTACTATTCTAAGGTGACCAGAACATAAGGGCACATAAGTGGTTTAGGTTTTGCTATGGTTATAAGTTTTCTTTATGTGATATATTGGAATTCTTTGGAATGCTGTATTTCCAACAATTAGATTAACAAAGATCACACTTATTGTCATGCAGAAGTGATATGTCTCAGATCAGTGGATTTGTGAACTAAAGCTATACCCTCTACTCTGAAAGTTCAGAAAAGAATTGGACCTTTTTTTCCCCCATTATATTTAAATAGAAATATTAAATTTCAAAGTTGCATTCCTGCTGTCTTGGCAGAGAGTAGGCAAGGGACTCTGGGAAGGCTTAGTGTGCCAGAGACTCTACAAAGAGTTTGCAGCTTTTTTCCAGAAACACATTTCTAACCTTTATTTTGACCTTATGCTCCTCACAGATCTCTTGTATCTGCATGTAAAAATCCTTTTGTTTTAAGACCTTTGACTCTCTTTAACTTGAAGGGATCATTATTTCTGCCTTTTGAAATTGCTTTCTGTGTTTGAGGCATTGAAAACTATATTTCACTAGACTACTTCATCCAGAAACAGGTAAATATAAATGTTTCTATTATAGTTCCAGGAGCAAACATTGTTTATTTAAAAGACTTCATTCTTCACTGAATATAAAACAGCCCTTTAATGTTAGCTCTTTTGCATCTCTCTTGAGCAAATCTGATTTAATTTATGCTAAACATAATGGGACACCTGTGTGTGCTGGATAAAAACTAGAGTATGTAATATTAGATGGAGAAATTTCACATCCTAAGCACAGAAAACAAGTAGCAAAGATCTGGAATGTCTTTTAACCTTTTTGTTGTAATTTTGAAATTAAGAAATCTCTGAGAACAAACATCTGTAGGACAGTTTTAGCAGGTAATGGGTGACCAGTAAAGAAGTAAGAAGTATAAAGAAAGAATTTCTATGCTGTTTTGCCAAAGCATGAGATAAATTTTTTAACCAGTTTCTCATGTGTACTGAAGTCCATCCCATGCAGTGAAACCTAATGGATAGACTGAAATATTAAGAATAAAGTAATTGACTTCTGATTACTTTGTCAATCTCACAAGCAGTAAATTGGAAATGCCTTGAAATGTTGCACTGACGGTGTATCAAAGAAAGATTATAATAGAACCATCTGACAGTTTTTGATTTTTCAATGAGAAAATATGTGGCTTTTTTAAGAGTACAATATTTGATATTTTCAAATTTCTTAATTTAGATGGAAGAAGAGATGAGTATTAGATCTGCAGGCATGGAATCAGTTACAGGTTGTGCTAATAACGCAGTTGTTTGAAGAAAGACCTCAGTTTTAACTTCCATTTTTGTGACTTTTTTAAGCCTCCCTTTTTTTGGCTTTTTTTTTTTGTTGTTGTTGGGGTTTTATTGGTTGTTTGATTGTTTGGGGTTTTTTTGTGGGTTTTTTGTTTGGTTGTTTGGTTGTTTTTTTCTGGTTTTGGGTCCATTATACTGTTGAAATTATATTCCTATATTATCTATACAGGGGAGCCAGAATACACCTTAGGAGAATGATGTGTAAAAGAATGGTGATAGGATAGAATTTCGCAGAATCTAAGATAAAATATGACAATTTATTTGAGATGGGATACCTCAACAAGGAAGAAAGGCTGACTTTCCTAATGCATCTAGGAGTCAACAATTGGATCTAGGCTGAGAAAAATTAAGTATGACCCTAAGACATATCGCATGTGAAGTATCTCCACTGGAGATCAGGGACTACAGCCTCTATTAATTATGGAACTAATAATTTCCCTGTACTATTCATTTCTGAAGGAAAAAGAAAACAAAATAATCAGCCTGTCTTACAGGCTGAAATTTAAAGCAATATAGAACTGAGTTTGCAGAAGAATAAGGGAAGTATCATTGCTTCTGTAGCTACTGCAAATGGATAAACATCATGAAGGGTAAACAGCTATTTAAGGTAAGGAACAAAGACTGCATCAAATAAACAAACATAATTATATGAGGGCTGAAAACTGCAGAAAGTTTCTTCGCATCAGAGGGAGATGTTACAGCTACAAATAAGTGGAGTAAAAGCCAAAAACATTATTTGTTTTTAAGGGGGAGTTGAACAAATTTACAAAAGGCGGTATGAGACATGTTGCCTGTGAAGGAAGTTGTCTGAGCTCAATGCAAAGGAGCTGCCTTCTGATCCTGGAGCAGTGGGTTGATGTAATCCTCAAGGCTGCTGTGGACTTCTCAGAAAGAGGAGCATCATAATAACACTTATGCAGTTACAGAGGCTTAAGTGTGTCAGAAAAACAAATGTAAGATGTTTTAAAGTGAAAACGTTCCTTGCAGATCATTTTCAGCAAAGGAAAAAGGCACTATGAGGAAAAGACTCAGCTTTTCCATGCTTATACTGTTAGTTGTCTCCATTTTTTCCTATTGTCACAACTCTTGGAGTCCTCTTGGTGGAGCTGGCTGTGGATGCAATTTGGATCTGTTGTTATGGTGAGTACACAGAGAACTGTATGGGGGAGAAAACTGAATTTCACATAGGAAAACGCTGTAATTGCATCTTTCCCTACCCTCTCATCCAGAGCAAAGTTTTATTATCAGCTTCAATGAGAAACAGGTGGATACCAAGCTCATTAGAAGTAGGGCTGCAAACAGCTGCTTTGGAAAGGAAATAGAGAATATAAAAAAGAATAGTGTTGTAAACAACAAACTGAATAATTGTTTGAGTGGGATCAATACGTGCTGGATCCAGCAGTGCTAAGGCGAAACACAGATTTCACTTCATAAAGTTTATTAGTTCTTCACTCCTTTTTACTTCCTAGTAGTAAAGAATTGATCAGTTGCACTTGGAAAGATGGACAGAAATGAGCTGGCTTACCCCAGCTACAGCTGTGGGTGGTTGCAGCAATGAGAGTAGGAATTGACTCCAGTTATGGTCAGGTCTCTCACCATCTGGCCTTTTGGCTCTGGAATGTGCTGACACTGCAGCATCTTTGTGAACCAGCTGGCAGACATTGCTTTGGCTTCTACCTTGCTCCCAGGAGCAGAACCTGTCAGTTTCCAGCAGTGACAGGAAAATACAGAGATGAGTTCTAAAGCCATTAAGATGTGCTAGGACAACTCAGTTCCTAACATACTTTCTAAAGTTCTTGAGATGGGATGTTCTCATTCTACAGCTCCTCATGTATTTTCAGTGGATATATTAAAAGAATGCTTAAATGCAAAGCTGGTGAATAAAGAAAAGGTAAGTTTTCATATTAAAACAAAAAGGTAAGGGTGAACCTGGAGTATGTGGAGTTTTGTGAGTGGGGGCAACTACAGTACTTAACATGAAGATAAGCACCACACTTTCAATTTCTCAGTAATAAATATCTCATGGGGATATTATAAAGCTTAGTTAGTTAAGAGTCAAATTGCCTTCTGTGTTTCCCCTTACTTCAAAGTAGTTTTACACTCTGTCAAGAGATTCATAGTTGGGAAAATATATATTACTGATAAAACTTTACCAACTGAACCAAGAATCCAGATGGCCTAGCTCAGAGAAAATGCTTGCTTCATCCTGCCCATGAACAAGATCATTAGACAATGCTCAAGTTGTCTCTCAGATGGTCTTTGAGATACAGACAGAGCTTGTAACATATGGAGCATTGTACTCAAGTACTTCAAGCTCAGAGGACTCTGTGCAATATTAAAATACTGTTGTTCTCATTTTACAACTGAGAAAAAAATTAACTGAATTGTCCAAATTAGGCAAGTATTTTTATTTTAGACTAAAGTACAATTCTCTTTGGCCTCACCTATGGTCTATGTACAAATCTTCCTAATCAAGAGTAGTTGTGGTTTTAAAGGGTTTTTCAGGCCAAAACCAGTGTTAAAGTTTTACAAAATTTCTTCTTATGGTTCTTAATTGTCAGTTTAGTTGACTAATGTCAGTCACTCTGTATTCTTTAAATATATTGTTTATAATTAGAAAAAGTGTTTTCCTATTTCATGTTAGCTAGATACACAGTGTAAATAAATAATGTTTAAATCAAATTAATCTGAAGTCTTGGAACATCTTAATCTGGTTGCTTGAAAGCAGTGAGCACTTTAAGAGGCTGATATCATTCATTGGAATTTAACTCATTAGCGTGAAGAAACTGAACAATATTAGAACTGATAAAAACTTCATTATACCAAAATCATAATGATGATCCAAGGGCTGGAGCACCTCTCTCAAGGGCTGAGACTTGAAGTTGCTCAGCTTGGAGAAGAGATGATCTCTAGGGAGAGCTTACAGCAGCTTTCTGTTACCTAAAGAAGGCTGCAAGAGCTGGAGAGGGACTTCTCGCAAGGGCATGGAGTGATAGGACAAGAGGGGCAAGATGAAGGAAGCTAGGTTTAGATTAGAAATTAGGAGGAAAACCTTTCCTGTGAGGGTGGTGAGGTGCTGGAATGCATTGCCCTGAGAAGTGATGGATGCTCCATCCCTGGAAGTGTTCAAGGCCAGGTTGGATGGGGATTTGAGCAATCTGGTCTAGTGGAAGCTGTCCCTGCCTGTAGTAGGGGAGGTGGAACAAGATAATCCTTTTGGTCCCTTCCAATGCAAACCATTCTATGATTTTATGAAAATACTGATGCCTGTATATCCAACATAGAATCAAAAAAGTTTTCTGTTGACCTTAGTGAATAAACCCTCTCTCTAGTCTTTTTTGTTTGGGGTAATAAGGAATCTTATAGGCCCCAAAAATTGCATGCTCTAATGGCTGATACACACTCAGTATTTTGTGCTGTTACATTGGGGAAATACCTGTCTAAATAAAAACACACTCTGACATTCTGATGAATGACTGAAAGGACAAATGCAATGTGTTATGTTGGCCACAGAAAAAAGTGATGTCTTAACTGATGTGTGTTATGTGAGGAGGATGTTAAGAAAAGAGTCCAAACTGTCCCACTTTTCCATAATTCAGGTAATATTGTAGACATAGTAGGAATATGAGTGCATTTCATGGGAGATTGATGTGACTTTCTTTCTGCACAACTGTTTAAAAAGGATGTGGCATATTTATCAGAGACCAATTCACACTAGTAAATATGATTACATTAGAACAAATTAAATATATTTGAAAGAGGAGAAGGGACCTTTTTCTGTGACTTTTCAAGAGAATCTATTTATTATGTTGCAATGATTAATTGCTGTGACATCAAAAAATATAGAATAATGCCAAATTTTATCTACATCTGGGCATGGATAACTACAAAACAAATCTCTAGAAGCACTGGAGAAAGCAATGAATAAACACATGCAGAAAAATACTTGTCATTCAAAATGTCTGCTCTCACTAATACTAAGTAAATATGTTGTTAGTGGTGAAACTATTGAAAAGTAAATAAGGTGGAGGTAATAATCCACAGCCACAGCAGGATATATTGAGTTACTTATTATTGATCAAAACTAGCCACAAAATAAAGTAATTATTTAATAATTTTACCTTTTAATTTATGAAGGCTGTTCTCTTCAGGTCTTCTATGCTTTACTATTTTTTTGCACAAAGTGGCAGCACTGAATTCTCATGGAATATTCTTACCATAAAGTCTTAAAAACCATTAATCAACATTTTGCATAAATCAATTTTTGTAATGTATTCAGTTCACTTTTTCCTTCTAGATTCTTCAGTTATTTGGAGATAGATGTTTCATGACAGCTTCTGTTTCTTGAGTTCTGCTTTCTGTCTTTATGTGATAATTGAGGCAGTTATGATGCTGTTTCTGTAGAAGACTCATTTGGGGTTATCTCTCCCTCTCTCTGTATAGTTTATGTATTTATGCTTTTCCTTGTTACCATTGAGTATCTGAAATTGCGCTAATCTGTATCTGATGGAACTGTATACTTTGTATGAGGAAATTCAGGCATTTTCAGATTCATATCTACACCTGACAAAACTTTTCTGCAGCTTGTTTTGGCATTGTATTCCCCAAACCCAAGAGATTCTCTAGATTTTCTTGAACATGAAACTGTTTTGAAGTCCTAAAAAACAAGAGCATTTTTACTGATCTATACCTAGAATTTTGCGCATTATGCCCAGTGAGACCATTACCTGGAGCTCATTTATTTCTACTAAGATCAAAATAGAAAAACAACAACAAAAGAGTAAAGTCCACAGTGCTTTCCCAAAGTATTCATAAAAGGAAAAATGAATGGTGACACATCTCACCGGAATCAAATCTATATCTCAGATTCTCCTCTTGCCGGAGAATTTATGAGAAATTTATATGGCTTGAGGGTCTCATGCTGATAAATTATAGATGGACAGAGCACAGAAAGAGCAGCAGATATTATGTTGAGAAATTGGTTTTGTTCTCATTGTCAAGAGGCTGGATCTGGGGTGTTTTCTTGTGCTATTTGGAGGGGACTATTTTGAATAGTATTGAGCTTTCAATAAATTTCCGGTAATGTGCAACCCTCCTCACCTTTTCATTAGATGCAATTATGTGATAGAAGTATGAAAAGGTGTGCAGTGTTGTGTGTTACAGGAAGTGTATACAAAGGATGTAGCTACATACAGAGTGGAGGGGAGTTTAGGGGAAATAGGACAAGCATGTGCTGACAAACCACTTGAGAAGTGAGAGTATAGGAAGGAGATGTAATTGGCCCTCAGTCTCCAGTGTGCTCTGCATCCTGCATGAGACATGCTGACAAATGTAACTGGAGGGAGCCAAAAGAGGGATTTTTGTGCAGACTAAGCCCTTGCATTAAGACACCAGCCTTTCTAGGGTTCTTACACAGGAAGAGGGAGAGAGGAACATTGAGAAAGTAAAAGAAGGAATTTTCTTCCAAAGTGCAATTTACAGCAGGGAGGAAATATATTCCCTGCTGTACTGTAACTTGGGGCATAAACTAATCACAGTGTGTTTATTTTGATGTGGCATTTTTGAAACTATGTAAAAGTTTTCAAGTGAGTTGCAACTAAAGACTTTCCTCTCAAAAAATGATTCCTTCCCCTCACCTGTATATTTGATCATGCATGTATTTCTCCTGAAATATCATTTTACACAAGTGAAACTGTGTGTTGGTTCTTCATGTGGGTATCCTCTGAATGTTAGAAAAAATGATGACTAAACCTTGACAAAGGCCTTTGACAGTGTTTGTTGCGAACAGCATACAGACACCCTTCTGATCCTAAAGGGGACGCTGCAGTCATCTCCTTTCTGATGAGTTGAGAGGTATCCCACTATTCCAAGGAAACGGCTTATGTGAAAAGTGTTACATGATTTAATGTCCCTAGTTCCACATAGAATTCACTTTGAAATAATTGACAGATTCCTATACCCAAGCCATAGGTCTGGCTCCCCCCACTGGGCAGCTGCCAAGCACTGCTGCTCACTGACACTCCCTAACTTTGACCTGGCCAGGGAAAAGGCACTTTGCAGGAAAGAGATGAGAGAAAGGACATCTGAAAAACTATCCTGTAGCATTCTTGGAAATGACCAGTTTGGTTATCTGGCCCAGCTACTGGCAATGTTTGTTCAAAACAGTGAAATATTTTATATCTTTTGCTGTTTTGCATCAGGATTTCCTATGCCTTCTGCAGTTCAGCAGCAGTAAGAGGTGGCAAGAAATCCTTAGAATAATGTCTGATCTCTTTCCAGATCATTCTGCTGTAATTTTTAGCAGGGCCTACTTTGTCTCTCAAATGATATTTGGAGTTTGAAGGGAAATTAGAAGCCTCTGAAAATGGATTGTCATGCTCTTCCATACACAGTAAGTTACCATTCATGAAGTCTGACAAATCACGTATCTTTTATATTATTAGAACAGTGAGTTAAACATTATTTTCAAACTGTTTTCAGTATCTTCGTACTATAAACTAAAAAGAAAATGGGCTTGTATTCTTGTAAGCATCTGGGAGAGAGAAACTCTTATGCTTAGTGTACCTGAAAAAGCCATGCTGTTGCAGCTATTAAAAGAAAGATAGGGAGAAGATGTCATGTGCAAATTTCACTTGTATAGTTACTATCAAAACTTATTTCTCTGTTTTTATTTAAGAATCTTATTGTGTAGTCTTATACTACACTTATCTGTGTAGTATACCCTTCTTTTCAAAA
The DNA here is from genome assembly GCF_901933205.1 of Camarhynchus parvulus. NCBI lineage: Eukaryota > Metazoa > Chordata > Aves > Passeriformes > Thraupidae > Camarhynchus > Camarhynchus parvulus. Next base: position 38,715,434 of record NC_044574.1, on the reverse strand, counting down.
CTATTGCTTCCTCTTTATAAAGTGATACTAAGACTGCAATCCTAGTACTCATTGGAAAGCCCAATAAAAGCAATATTTTGGCAATCATGCACCATAGTTTTCTAAATTGCCATTTACTAAATAACATCATGACAAGCTGTTAACAAACTGAATTAAAGACATATGGTAGCCTTGTCATATTTAACACATTCATCCATCATCACATTCTGCTATCATTTAATCCATTATGTCATGTTTGTAAAGTCAGTACAAATTTTATATGAATATATATATATACACACACTAATTATAATTTTATAATTTGAAGGCTCTTTACTATCCAGAGTACATTGTCCTTTTTAATAATTTTTTTGTTTCCTAAGGGTTGCATGTTCTGTTACTGATAAAGAAGTTAGCATTTAATTTTTGGAAGTTCATGGTGTGCTTAATTTGTTTAACCAGTACTGACAAAGCCTTGGAAGTACAAATGTTTGTTATACTTGTATAATGTGAAAAAAGCAGTAACACTGAATACATTAATTGATAAAATTAGCCATGTTAGCCTCTTAAAATAAGCCAGAGGTGGCTGTGCTTCTTAACGCACAGTCCTTATATCCTCCAGTAGAAAAACAAGTTTAAAACCACTATTTACACAAACAGAAAAATAAATTTAGTTCTTATTTATGGACATAAACTGAAATGATCATTGAACATAAAGTCCGACAAACTGATTTCTTAAATTTTCCACTTCTCTGTTGTCTTCAGTCTGGACTCAGTAGTATAGATTATATTATCTACAAGAAAGCAAAACAGATATATTGTAACTCTACCACTTTTCTTTGATTTTTGCCTTTGAATTTAACAGATAGGAAATACAGTCTGGGGCCTGGCATTGCAAGAAGGACATTGGGGTGCTGGATCATGTTCCAAGAAGGGCAACAGAGCTGGTGAAGGCTCTGGAGCACAGGTTTTATAAGGAACAGCTGAGGAAGCTGGGATTGTTCAGTCTGGAGGAAAGGAATCTCAGAGGAGACCTTATGGCTTGGCTCTCTACAACTGCCTGAAACGAGGCTGTACTCAGGTGGGGGCCGGTTTCTTCTCCCAAGCAGCAAAATATATCATAAGGGGAATTGGCCTCAAGTTGGGCAAGGGAAGATTTAGACTGGATATTAGAAAAAATTTCTTCACAAAAAGAAGCATTGGAATGGGGAAGCTGTTGAGTCATTATTCCTGGAGATTTTTATAAGATGTATAAATATGTCACTTAGAGCCATGGTGTAGTGGTGGACTTGGCAGTGGCATTTATCAGCTGACTTGGTGATTTTAGAGGTCTTTTCCAACATAAACAACTGTATGATTCTGTACAGTGTAATTGATTCAGAACTGAAGTCAGGAATGGCAGTAAAATTGCTTTTGTTTTTCTCAATGCAAAAGAGGTGGAAGTAATTGTAGTCTTATCATGGTACATATTAATTGTAAAAAACCCTATTAAGTCTTCAGTTATAAAAGATTTTGAACTTTAGAGTAAAAACAGTTCATGCCTCTTGCTCTGCAATTGTTTATCGGGTGGTATGACTTACACATCAATGCATGCCAACTTGTACACTTCTGCCAAAAGAGCAAAGACAAGAATTAGAGCACTCTATCTCATCAAACAGGGGTGAGCATGCTCTCCTAGTCCTTAGGACTGAGTGTCAGGCTCAGTCAAATGTTTGCCTGCTGCCAAACTCTGAAGCACCACTGACACTTGAAAAAAATTAGCCACCGTCTGTAGGTAAAGAAAATATGAAGAATTACATTTAATTTCTTATTCTGTACTCACTGCACAAGATGTTTTAATGATGAATGCAGATGTATTTTTCTTGTACATAGTTTAAGAAACATAAAAGTAATGCAGCCTATTCCACTAGGTTTATTACTGTTATTCAAATTCCCTCTGGGAATTTTATGCTGGAGTCCTCCTCTAAAATCCTAACTTTCATTGTATCTTGCTCTAAGTGACTGCCCAGATGATTGTACATATTTAATATAGGCATATATGTACACACACCTATGTATTTCTATACACTCTATATAGCTGTATCTATAACTAATTTTGGAAACAAATGCATGACTCATTTCTGGTTTTCTCCCTTTAACTCTTCTTTATCTATTTTGCCATCAGGAAGCTGTTGGGTTTCATTACTGCACTTAGAGACAAATATACAGACATTTGATATGGAAAAGCAGAGGTAAATATCTCTTATCTCAGTTCTGTCCCTTGGGCTATTTCTGCCAGAAAACTGGACAGCAGCACAGATGCATGAGTCGTCAGGGAAGAAAGAGTTTCTGTACAGTCATGGGCAGCCACATGAGGGAGTCTGACCTGTATCATTCTATCTACTTCAGCCTAAATCATTCATTCTTTATTCAACAGCATCTAAATAATGTAGGATACATCTATCTTGTTGTACTTGCTGGGAAAACCTCCATTTAGCATCTCTCATTTAAAATGTAAGTAATAATCTGAACAGAAGCCAGAAAAACAGAAAACAGGAAAAGAAAAACAGAGAACAGAGCAGGGAATGGAAGCATGGTCATTATTTTCTTCCTCCTTCAAGAGAGTGAAAAACACCCACCCTTCAAGAGAGTGAAAAATACGCATCTTTTGCTAACTGACCTCATATCTTGAATAGCACACCTTATATATTTTTCTTTCTCCAATATAGTAAAGTGAATTGATGTTCATTATAAACAATAATGGAAGTGCATGTAAATGATCTGAGTCCTGCAAACACTGTGATCTGCACTATTTCTAGCGTCAGGCTTTTGCTCTGCTTGGGGACTAAAGTGTCTTGGTATCACAGATATGTGTGTAGAAAAGTAATTTTAGCAAGTTTCTGTAGTAATCGAGATCTCTGCAATTCCCACTGTAACTGGGATTTTTGGTCTGGTAATGCATTTACAGATAGAAAATAAGTAGGGCATAACTGGAAAAGGCTGTGAAAATTAATACAGTGCAGTAAAATGAAAACTTTTTGCATACATCTCCTCCTCTCAACTCTGCTTGCTTTGAAGATGTCAAAAGAATTTATGACTCTTTCCTCTGATCTTGTCATTCCTTCCCTTTGAATTCCCTTTAGAGTACCATGTACCGTGTTTTCTCCTTGCTGTTTAATCTCAGTCCTCCTGATAATCACTAAGTTGCTAGCTAAGAACATGATTCTTACATGCTTGATAGATACTTTTACTCCTTCTCCCACGTTGTCATTTTGGAGCTGTGGGACCACTGTGATTATAAAATATAGAGCTACTTGCTTTGTCCCTGCAAAATTGTTTCAAAATTCCTCTTATTTGCATTGTATCCAAAAAGCAAATAATGAGTAGACAGGTGGTGAAGAGAAGCATTTAATTTTATGTATTTAATAAAACAATAAGGAAATTTAACTAAGGCAAAGTATAAATGATGAAGTTAAAAAACTCCATGCGCTTCCTAGTGAAAACCTTCTTACATTTTGTTACGTCACTTCCTTCATGTTGATAGAATGTAGCCAAGATTCCTATTTTTATGGATCCTTTCAAAAAGAAAAAGCCCAGCAGTAAATCCTCAGCTTTAATTTCTCATGTGTGCCTTTGCAGGAAGCACCATTTTCTTGCATGCCTTGTGTGCATGTAGCCCTGCCTGACCCGGCCGCCACTGGCTGTGCGATGACACATCTTCCTTCCATTTCTGGTGATGCAAATGCAGTCAGTGGAGTTGGAGTCACTGCTGGGAGCCACTGGCTGTTTGATGACTACCTGTGTTATACAACAGGCTTTCTCCTGACCTGCTGGGGAAAATAAACAGGCTGCTTTTGGCCAAGGAAAAGGAAACGACATCCTTCTCTCCCTAAATTGTCTATTTGCTTTTCCCCTTTTTTTCCACCACAGGCAGACTACTTTTTTTTTTTTTTAAAGCCCACTAGTGAGACACAGAAAAAATATGCAAAGTGAATACCAATGGGAAAACATCAGTTCCTATATTTTTAACCACACAAGTTTAATGTTTGATCCACTGTGGTGGTCAGGTCTGTCTGTTCTCTGGAAGGTTATTATCTTCTGCTGTTAAAATTTATACTCACATACTAAAGTACAAAAAAGACAAACACTTCAGGCAAAGTCATACGTAAAGCCTATTATTTCTAAGTCTTTATTTTAATATTTCTAAGTTTTCACTTGTAATCACAGATTTTTTAGAAGAAAATACATATTTGAGAAGAATACTTAATATTAATTGAATTCGTTATTCTTAATAAGAGTAGATGAATGCTAGCTTCTTGATATTTAAGAAGATAAAGAAAGGCAAAAAATTAAAAATCAAGAGTTTAATCTGATCTTGCCACAAAATGTTTGTTAATGATAAATACAATCTGCAGCTCATAAGTAAATGGAACAGCAAACAATTTCATGCTATTGCTAAAAAATATTTTTCACTGTAAAATTCTAACAGTTTCATTTAAAATTGTGACATCTGTCTTACAAAGGGGTAGACTGAAGAGTATAGCTAGAAAAGATAATGTAGAATTGCAAAAAAAAAAATAGAATTCGATGTTAAAAGGCTGGTAAAATACTGTAACAGTGGCTCTTATTTTTATTTTGTTTCTCATGAATCCCAGGGTAATATTTTAAGATATAATTATTTTTCCACAAATATCAATATATGTTTTGTTAGTGATTTTAAGCAGAATCAAAGTTCTGTTGTAAAATTAGTGATTCAATAGCATTTGTTTTGCTTCTCTGTTAGATCAGGCCCACCATGGCATTAATGAAGACACCCCAAGGAGGAAGAGGCTGGTGGGTACCACGCAGAGGACTGTCAGTAATGAAGATCAGTATTGGAAAAGGGCATAGGGTCTTATCTATTGCTGAGTGTCATCCTGGTGGGTTCTTGGGTAGATCAGGATATTTGGCAACTATTCCTTATTAGCAATGTCAGACCAGCATCTTACTGGGAACTGACATGCTGCATCTTCTCATATCATAGCTCCCTGCTAGGAATCCTAAAGAGCATCTACCTGTTTTACCTTGAAGGCAGAAGCTATTTCTATGTTAAGATTGGACATCTGAGTGATAAGAAGTGTTTCCTGAGATTTATATCATCATCTTCTACATGCAGACAGTGGATTACACTTTGTGTTAGCTACCTAGGGAAACTGCTGGGAAGTCAGGAGGAATGAGATGTTGCCTGCAGCCCATGGGTGCAGTTATCTAATCTCAAGGACACATTCCTTTGCCATTCTACACCAGCTTTTGCGGTGCCACAGGGTGCACTCAAAAGCTGTGGCAAAATATGGCCAGGGAATTTGTGTCCAGTTGCCACTTTGGTGCTGTGGACTGGACCCCGGATAGGAGGCATCTGTGTCCTGATCCCCTTGTGGCTGAGGTGGCTTTCACAGGACCTTCAGGCAAATTCTTCATGGAGTTACTTGGCCCTTGGATAAAGATTGCAGAATTTTCTGTGAAACAGTAACTCTGAGCAAAGAGTTTGTATTTTTTTAGGCAAAAGGACTGCTTATTCCTTTAGGCCATGGCAAAACATAGAATTTTTTTTTCTGTTTACAGAGTATTTTCATGCATATGTTAATCACAGCCATTACATAGTATTCATGAAGTTTATCCTAGGAAGTGAGAGCAAGTTTTTATAATATTCCTCACTAATATACAGGAAATACTCAAATTCACATCTCTGGAATAATTTTTTGATAGTAAAATGATCTTTTTATTCACCCTACAGGAAAATTTCAGTCTAAAAACAGCCTCATTTTTTGCCTCAGTAGTCAAATTGCAGTCATATTCTGGATTTTTCCATAGGAGCATATTTTCTCATGTAGGAATAGAACTAAACTGATCAATGCTTTCTAAAATAATGAGAACCTCACCCGAGCTTACAGGTGAGGGACCATTCCCACAGGCTGGCACGAGCAGACTTTACTGGCCTGCCAGCTCTAGGATTGCACAAGAAACCCTCAGACCAGCTGAAGAATGCATGTGGAGTGAAGTCTTCTGATTTTGGGGCAGCTGATAACAAATGAATATCTTCATCTCTGCAGGTATTTTCAACCTGGCTCTGGGGCTAGCAAGGAAGCAAGGAACCCAAACAATCAGCTCATAACAGCCTGACCGGAACTAAAGGCTGTTGTTAGTCCACCATTTTGCCAAAAAGAGAAGAATAACACATTTATCTCAGAAATAGTATAAGTCAATATGTTTCAGCTCAGTATCCCTGAGACAAAATTTTCTGAAGATATGTGTTTGTTTTGCTATTGTGCATTACTCAGTCAGAGAAAAAAGTATTTCAGAAAAGAACATTTATTTCCTGTCTATCCCTCCCTACACAGAACTTTTATTTTACTTTGGTCTCTACTTTTAAAGAGCTCTACAAGAGTTAATTATAAATGTCTTGAAGTACATATATTGTCATTTGAAAATTCAATCTTTTTTTGGCACTCATTCCACTATCAAGGTATAAAATATTAACAGCATGAGCAGATTGCTATTGCTTTCTTGGCTTCAAGAACATATTTTTAATTTTTGAATAAGGGGAAGAAAACAAGTGCAAGGAAAGTTGAAGGTTTTTTCCCTAAAAAAAAAAAAATAGAGAGAAAAAAAGGTCAAGTAAGCCATAGGAGTATCCTCATATGATTATTCTGACATTTTCTGACTCATAATCTACTGGGTGTTCATTCACCTCTTGCAACTTGAAAGTGTCCTTGAGATCTGTAACTTCATCTACATGCCAGGCTGCCAATTCTATGCTCTTTAAAGTGGAATTTTCATTTATGCCGAGAGCTGAGCTGCATGGGGAGTAAAAGTCAGGAAGTATCAGAACTTTAAAGGATATAAAAGAACAGAATTGCCTTTGATTTGACACTAGAAATTAGGACTTGATCTATGCATGATCTGGGATCCATGGTGGGGGTTTGGGATCCATGGTGGGGGTTTGGGCCATGGGGTTCAGGCCAGAAAAATAGAAGTAAGCTTTTTATTCCTGAGAAAATTACGTACTAGAAAAGGAAAGTACTTGTTTGGATTGCTTTCAGCTTTCTGAGGGGTTCAAATCTGACTGAGCAGCAGCAGGAACCAGAAGGTTTAGAGCAGAAAGAGAGTCACAAACCAGCAAGAAGCATGGCTGTGGGCTCCTGCTGACCTTCAGTAGCCTGAGGAAGGGGCGTTCTACAAAACCAAAAAACCATGATGGAGGTTTCATTTGTTCTCATCCCCTCCCTCTCAGTTTGCCTTTTGAAACATCTGCTTTCCTCATGTAGCCTGACTTAGTTGAAAAATTGAATGGCCCTACATGTAGCTCTGATTACTCACAGGCAAATTATAAACTTATCAACCCAAACACAGGCTGATTAATAAAATTATATTACTGCTACAGATCCTGTTTCCAGAACCTGAGCTGCATTAAAATTCAGAGGAGATGAATTAGGATTGCTATCAATGGAATAAACTGCAATACTTCTGTGGAGGCTGTTTTCAGGCTCAGATTTATGATATTATTCCACTGTTCTAATCTTCAGAAAAGTCAGTAATGAATCTGAAGTTATTGATTACACACTGAAATTCAACTCTTATGGCCCTCCCCCATTAAAAGCTTACCTTCTTTACAAGGGTATCTTTAAGATGCTTTTATTCTCACTGACTTGTTGCAAAAAGTTGTGCTTATTGTCACTGACATAGACAGAAAGATCAGTCAATATTTGTAATGAAGATGTGCATTTATCAAAGCAGGTTATTTGCACCTTGTTTGCAGTAGGAAGGTAAACACAGGTTTATAAACATCACCACCCCCAGCCTCCCATCCCCGAACAATTAAAAGTCTAGATTGTAAAATATTTCTCTCTTTTACAGTTGTCATCTGCTGGTCATAAAGAAAATTAACGTGGGCATCCACTTATATTCAAACAGCATCTGGAACAGAAGGTAACTTTCTCAAACATCATTGATCTTAAAGGAGCCTTGCACAGGGGTAAATAAATGAAAGGGTTCAAATATTTTAGTATGCTATATTTCATTTCAATAACCTTCTAAACTTAAGTGCTAACTACTTTTCCTATTCAGCAGCAATAAATGAAAAGTTTAATGTAACTTTTAACATCCAAATACCTGTGTGCACACAGTGATCAAGTGTCTGGGAAATCACTTGTTCCTACTACTTAGTACAGAGGAGTATTTAATTAAAACATAGAGTTATCTTGCACAAATAAGTGGAAGAATCAACTATAAATATCCATAAGGACAGTTTTAAAATAGCGTATTTTGAGGGGTGGGTTATGTACACATCCTTAGTGGTATTTAAAAGATAAGTGCATGAGGTACTCAGAGCTGTGGTTTGGTGGTGGATTTGGCAGTGTTAGGGGAATGGTTGGACTCAATAATTTTAGAGGTCTTTTCCAACTTGAACATTTTAAAATATTCTATATAAAAGATCATAGAAAAGTATGTGTACAAATCACTGTCTTGCTCATGATATGCAGCATTAAAATTTTATGGAGCTCTGTCTGAACATGTGACTGCCTGCTCTCACCCAAGTTTGGCCTCCTTCCTTTTTCTGTACCCTCTGATCCATGCTTTACTTCTAACATTACACTGCTCAAATGAGCCCCACAAAAACGTTTGAAGAGTGAAATTACGCAACTACATAGAAAATCTGAGAAGTTTTTTTGGTTCATTTTCCCCATGCAGTTTTTTACATCTGGTGTATGTGGAAAGAAATCTATGGTCTGTATCTTCAGTGTCTAGAAAGCTAAGAATAAATAGATGTTGATTTTAGACTAGGGCATAATTTTTCTCTTGCCTTCTGTTGGAAAAAAATGCCATGAAATAATTTAAAAGATTCAGGTTCACTGGAACATATTACCATTTACAACATATAGCTGAACAATAGTGATGAAGCCAAAAAACACCTAGCAGACTCAAAATGTCTTAATTTCCTTAATTTTAGAATTTTCTTCATTGAAATTTTACTTCAGTTCTAAAAAATTAACAGATGAAAACAAACCTCATAACTGATACAAAACATGTGATTTTGATTTGCTTGAAAATGCATAGACTTGCTTCTGTTTTTCTCTCTGTGGTCTTTGTCAGATTTTTTGACCTTAGTTTGTTTAACTTCTAATTACATAGATGATAAAAAACATTCCCTTGAGAAAAATGCCTGAGTTGAATTAGTACAGTATTAGCTGTGAAAATCTGCAGACTGTAAATGATGGGGGACAAAAGGAGACAGTATCAGAATAAATGTAACTTTTTGTTGTGCTGTGTCACATGAACTCTATCAAATCAGCAGTCCAGAGCAGAAAAGCAGAGGAGACAGCAGTGCTATAATGCCTATTGACTGAAGGAAGAGACTAAAGTGAATTCTTTTCACTTTCACAGGGAAATGCTGAGAGGGCTGACTTGCACACCTGGGCCAGCATATTGCACGTACGCAAGTTACAAGGTGTGAGGGTAGGCAGGCTCCTTATTCCTGTTTTTCTGCATGCTACAAAGTTTTTTGAAAGTGGGGAACTTGAAAATAACCTTGACTGGTGCTGTCACACCCCAGTATGACCTAGATGCTTTGTGTCTTTGGTATTTGCATTCTGCTGAGTTGTTTTGCCCTTCCAGATCTTCACTATCTGCAAATTTATATGACAGCCCTGTCTTGATCTGGATGGAGCTTCATAATTTACATCAACTGAGGATCTGATAGGTTCAAGTTGGACACTGTCATACTTCTGCTGTAAGTGTTAAGACCAAGAGGACTATTTACATAAGGATGCAGGATATGCATCTCATTTCACAAATTCCAGGGTAGGTGTAACCTCTGCGGTTTTGTTGAAATTATTTTGTCTTAAAAGCATTATATATCCATTGCTGAGAGAGTTTTTTTTTAAGACTATAGTATAAATATTTAAATATTTATATAACCTCAGTCTTTTGTTGCCTGTAAGAGTTTTCAAGGGTCACTACCAAAACTTGATGAACAGGAGACTTGTGCATTCGCTGCAGAGGTTGGTCTCTACTCCCTGAGGTCTGCCTGCTGAAGAAGTGCAGTCAGTTGTAGCTCCACCACCAAAGTAGCCAGGGAGAGAAGAAGCTCCACACTGGTTCATATTTGCAAGGGCCATCTGATATTCCAAGACCATTTTAAGGCCAGGGAAACAGAAGATAAAAGGCCAGAGGGGGTTTTTGTATAAGGAGGCAAACAGAGATCTCAGGGAATGCCATTTCACTTGCTTCCTTCATCGCTTTGCTAAGACAAATGTTTTTGAGAGAAACAGAGTAGAAAAGCGGATTAATCACGAGCAACTATTAGTGTCCTTAACCTTGTCCTTACTCACATACTATTCCTTTGATCTTTATATCAGTGATATGCCAAAGGCTGACTTCAATGCAAGAAACTAGTGAGTATTCACAGAACAGTTCACTAGACATGTCAAGAGCCATAACAAAAATTTGAACAATGCCATAAGATCCTGCCTTAAAAAGAACATCCATGCTTGAAAGGATAGGCTGGAAACACTGCTGATATTTGGTGATACTATAAGCAGGAGGCAGAGGCATGAGAACTTTCTCAGTGGTAGTGACAAAATGCTTCAAATTTGTATTGCTTGTCTAGATGATTGTCCATTGACACAGCCTTACTTCTATTTCTTAGACAATCTCGAAAATCAAGCTGCTCAGAAACATAAGTGTTGTGTGGCAATGTAACATCATTAATTATGAATGTCAATTATTTTTTATTTAGTTTGAAAGAGAAGAAAGTGATCATTCATTCAATCTGAACAACAATTAGAGAAGGGCTGAAAAATCACATCTTTTAACAGCAGCCTACCTGTGGTTGTCAGGAGTAATTATTGCTGGCTTGTTTTCTCTCTTTTCTTTTGTCTTTGACTTTCTTACCAGTTCTGTCCTCTAAATGCTATGAAACAAAAGGTATAATTTTCTTGTAACTCCACATTGCCCTTCAGTTCAAAATCTAACATAAAATCACAACTTTCCATGCCCAATTTCAAAAAATTCCACTACTGTAATTAGTGTACTTGTGAAGAAGTTAGGAAAAGCTGGTGAAAACAGAAACAAAAAGTAGTATTTCCAAGACAGTGGGCTGGTATTGATTGATTTGTGCTATGTATTCATGTTCACTGTGGTCTTGTTTCTCTGTTCATTTTTCTTCCCTGTTGAAAAGATTTGCCTCTATGGTAAAACTAGTACATTTGGAGCATAATGAGAGACAAAGTGACAACTGAAAGAGTAAGAAGGAAGAGGCCTGCAAAAGGCTGTAATTTAGCTCATTCACATCCAAAGTTAAGGTTTGAAAATTCACAGGAAAATTATTTATTCTTCTACAAACATTTAAGAGAACTTGAAATTTTTAAAAGCATATGTAATATTTAGAGTATTTTTATACATCAAAAACAGTTTGCAGGTCAACATTTGGGAAAGTAAACATTATCTTTTACGCTTCTTCATATTCCATAGTTTTATCTGAGGTTTTTTTATGGTGCTAATGACTTTAATCATCTGAATTTAATATATGGGTTCAATGGACACAATATTAGCGTAATTAAAGTATGTGTATAATGTAAAAGCTATAGTGATTGTGCAGTACCAGCCTGAGGCTAAATCTTTTTTTATAATACATTGTGTTGAAAAGGCAGCAATACTTAGTTCACAGTATATAATCCTCTGCAGCTATTACTGCATTTCATAGACAAATTCATTGACTGTTCACGAGCGTAATTCTTTTGAAAATTATTTATATGGCAGATTGCAATATTTCTACATTATTTAAATGACTAAATTTATCCAAGTGTTTCTGGAATTATAGGTTGGGTATATTTCCTTCTTTTTTAAGGTGGAAATAGTTACATAGCATAGTTCCAATTCCAATGGGATGCTAATTGCTACTAGTGAAATCACCATACTATCTTGCTTCAAGTACAGAGCATGTACAATCAAGCATCAAGCAGAAAACAATAGTTGTCAAAATGTTAGCAGAAAAAAAAAAAAAAAGCTTTCCCTCAGATGTTTCTAGAACCTTGTCACTCGACTTTCCGGTTTCATGATCAATATTTTCTGTCCGCCCCTGCTTAAAATAAAAAAGGGATGTAATAAGAACAGTGAAAAACAAGTTATAAAAATTTATGTACTGGTTAATATTAATAAAGTGCATAAAATCACCTAGAATTAAACAGTTTCTCATAGCAAAGCTGTTTTGCAGTGCATGAGAAAGGCCAAGAAGGCAATGACTTTAGAGGAACTGACCTGCTCTGTAACACAAGTAGTTGGACCAACAAATGGTAAATAGTCCTTAGTCAGATGCATAACACTCCGTTCCTATCTAATCTAACCTGTAAGACTTCCCATTTCGTCTACAAAACATTTTTCTACCCATTGGTCATGTTGTTTTAAACAGGGCAAGAGAATTGGCCTTCAAGCCAAAGCTTCAAGCCACATCTCACAGAAACTTCACAAAAGCCAGTCTCACAAAGTTAGAGAAAATGAAGTTCACAGTGTCATAAATATCTGGATCTTTTTGGCACAAAAGACAAAGAAAAAAAATCTCAAATCTTCATTTTCAAAACTACATTCTGAGAAGCCAGAATACTGGAAAAAAATCTGGAAGGACACTTGGGGGCTGGAAGATGGCAATGAAGATAAAATCCACATCAGGCTTGGCAAGGGCAAGGAATGGGGGCTCAGGGTGCTGGTGTACAACCAGCTGGACATGAGCCAGGAGTTGTGCTCAGGTGACCAAGAAGGCCAGTGGCTACTTGGCGTAGATGAAGAATTAGTGTGGCCAGCAGACCAGCCTGTCCCCTGTACTCAGCACTGGTGAGATCCCACCTTGAATCCTGTGCTCTCTTCTGGACCTGACTACAGGACAGTCACTGAGGTGCTGGAGCGTGTCCAGACAAGGACAACAAAGATAGTGAAGGGTCTAGAAGGACTTCTCATGTGAGGAGTGACTGAGGGAACTGGGGTTGCCTAATCTGGAGAAAAGGAGGCTCGGAGGAAACCCTGTTGCTCTCTGCAATTGCTACTTCTCTACAGTCTCTATGTTGCTTCCTTCCTGAAAGGAGGCTGAATTGAGATGCGGTTCAGTCTGTTCTGCTGAGACTCACGTGAAAGGATGAGCGGAAATGGCCTTGAGTTGCACCAAGGGGGAGTTCAAATTGGATATTAGGATTTTTTTTCACTGAAAGCGTGGTTAGGCGCTAGAATAAATTGCCCAGGGAGGTAGAGGAGTCACTGTCTCTGAAAGCATTCAAGAAGCATCTGGATGTGGTACTTGGGGATATGGTTTAGGTTGATTATGGTGGTGCTAGGCTGAGGGCTGACTTAGATGACCTTGAAGGTCTATTCAAACCTTGATTATTCTGTGATTTAGGCTATTTTACATCTTTGTAAATACTTTACATCTTTGTACATCTTTACTTCAGTGTCTCTATTTCCCTGTTGAGAGAAGCGGGTGTTTCAGTTAAGTGCAGTTATCTCTATGCCTGCATAGTTTCTTGTCCACTAAATATATTTGGAATGAAAAGCAAATATTTGGTAATAAAAAGAGAAATCATAGGGGAAAATAAGTTCTCTAGTATCTAGTAATGGATTAAGAAATCACTTCGCTATTACTCAGCTCAAGTATAATAGTCTACAGTACTTATATGTCAAAAGAGAGTTATGTGTTAATTTCTCTTAGATTTTTCTTTACTATATTTTTGGGTTTTTTGTTTACTTTTCTATACTTATACTTAACAGTGGATTTCAGTCATATATTATCTTTAATATGACAGAAAAATCCTGAATCTAATAGACTTGCCTAGAAAAGTGAGTGTTAATATCCCATATTGTCCAATTAAGCCCTGCAGAAAAAGACTCCCTTTTAGAGAGAAGATTTTATTTTTTATTAAAAATGATTTTTTTTTAATTACAGAAACATTGAGATTTCCTTTGGAAATCCTCCCTTTTCTAAAGAAAAACAAATAAGCTACAGACCCTGCCTGTGGGCAGAAATGTATTCTAAACATCCAAGAAAGTCAAGTCAAATTGGATTTGTCTGAAACGCCTATGGTAAGTGTGATTAAACAGAATACTTAAAAATAGAAAGAAAGTTTGATTTTTGATAGAAAAACATTTAAAACACTGCACCAGCACTCTTATGTATGTCCTAATCCCTAGTCAGGGGTTTTTTAACTTATCTTCATTTTAGTGTTTTTGTCTGGCCATGACTTAGCTGCTGGGATACTAATGGGGTGAAAAAGTCTTCAGCTAGCTTTGAAAGATTCATCTGAACAAATCTTATCCTCTCCAAAATCAATTACTACATTCTCGATTGTCTACTGAAAAATACATAAGTGCCCCAAATGTAATTCCATTGATGTCTGGTGATTTCTTCATTCCTGCAAAGGAGATTTTATTTTTCACTTTAATAACTCATGATTTATATTAGTGAATAGATCGTTTCTTAGTCCCCAAAGAGTCTTTATAAACAACTCTGGCCTCTCTGACCGCACAGTTCTATCCTTATCTATTGCTACAGCAGCGCATTAACGTGCTAAAACAATGGTTCATAGACACCAGTGTTGCAGCAGAAGTGCTTTTATGTGGTTTAGTTGAAAGATTTTCTCCGAGGGATAATTATATTCCTAGACATTAAGAAGAAAGAAAACGAAATTAAGTTCATTGCAGCTACATTGAGGTACAAATGAAAAAAATGGAAAGAGGGACTTCTCAATAGTAGTTTGCCTCCAATAAAATGTAAATTTTGCTTCACTAAACCCCACATTTTCCGTAAATTACTGACCCATCCTATGTCAGAAGTAGAGCCTTCAGGTTTTTTGGTTTCTGGTTAACTCATTTGGTGTCATGGGAATTTCCAAGTATATTAAGTCTCTTTTTTAGGAAGAGAAGCTCTGAATAATCAGAGCGTGCATACCCAACACTGAACAAAAGATTAATGCTTAGTCACTTTTCAGACTAATCAGTAAACTGGAATCAGGTGTCACAATATTGCTGACACTGTGCTTGAACCACGTCCCAGATTATTTAATAATATCCAAGCTAGACAATTCATTAACTGTGCAGCAACACCAAAGGACATCAAAATAATTCTGAAAACAACATACCAATCAAAGGGAAAGCTAGTTAAAGAAATTCAATGAAGATGTGGGAGTGCCTTAAATCCCATCTTGCCCCAGAATTTCAGCATCTGCCTGTAGTCTGTGGGAGAGCTGTACTTTCCTGCTGTGATGGTTTCATAAAATAATTATTACCTGTCATACAGGCAGTACTTGCTTAAACAGCTGAAAGAGTAGGAAGACATTTTCTCTTTCTGTATATATTACCAACACAATCATGGCTGCAGCAAGGCCCATGTGGGTTCTCTCTTCACATAATTTTTCTGTATTAAGACTTATGATATTTATCAGATGTATTGAAATGATAACCATTTAGAGCTTGTTAATAGCTCACTAGAGTGATGTTCTGTAAGAATTTGGCAGAATTATAATTTATTAAAGTGATGCAAAATCCTTGATAATGCAATTTATAAAATAGTTAAATCATTGTCTTTGAGTGGTGGGTGAAAAATAGCGCCAATAATTAAATTCGAAAGATGGCTATCGGAAAACTTAACAAGTTAGATAATTTGCAGCTCCTTGTTAAGTGAAACCCTTGATTAACATTTCCCAGTTAGCTGCCAAGAACATTTATAAGGTTCATTAGAAGAGGCCATTCAGAGTAAGAATACACTGAAAAACAAACTGGAGAGAGTAGGATAGAAAATTTCAATATTCATTTGCATAAAAAGCAGATACTAGCAACACTGCAGTACATTTCTGAAAAATTACAGCAGGTATGGAATAGTTTTCTCCCATCAATACATACGTGTGAACACACACAGAGGAGATTATCTAGCTGTCTTTGTTGCTATAAAATATGCAAGCTTCAGTAATGGTTCACTGGAAAAAGATTATACCAGTGCTGCTATGGACCCAGCAACATAAGAAAATAAGTAGTCTAACTTCTTGTGATTAGGTTTAGGAAGCTGATGTCCAACCTGATAATGCAATTTATGTATTATGTCCAGAATTTATCTGTCAGTGGATACATGTGTCACTGTATCTAGTCTGGTTTTAAAACAAATGTTCACATAAAGCTAAGGGGAAACGTCCATTACTTCACCTCTCCCATTACTGCTTAATGTTATTAATTTCCCCTCTAACCAGATTTGCATTGATTTCATGATGAAACCAATATTATATCCTTCCTCTACATTTAGTTAAAAGAAAAGGATACAACTTTTCTTTCCTTGTGTTCAAATTGCAAAAAGAAACTTTGATTTAGTTGCCTGTAGATAAACTATAGCACATTTCTGAACCTCCTCTGTTGATTATACTTTGCTTCATTCACCTGTGCCAAAGATTTAATTTTGATGAAACAATCTTCATTCACTACAACAAAAATGTTGTTTCAGTGGCTTTATTTGAACTAGCAGTCATAACTTTTTTGCACTGTAGATGAATGTACAGTCATAGAGTGAATTGCTTATATGATAAGGAAATGTTTTTAGTCCAGAGCCTGTCCAAAATTGGACACAAGAGAACAAGTTTTTATTCCAAAGCAAACCTAATGAAAAGAAACAAAGGGAAGATCTACTTTGCGATAGTTCCTTGGTTTTTTTTAATGCACAGCAATAATTACTATAGAAAATAGCAATAGCATAAAACATCATTTTGAGAGCTGCTTTATCATTCACAACTCTGCCTATTAAAGTAATTGAACCCAAACAAAAGTTTGTTCATCACAGCCAAGTGCTTTATCTATGGATTTCCTGAATGAGTGCAGGGCTTTGGTATAATGAGATACTGAGGCTGAGCCTAACTGATCGGAATGACACTATTGCTGTCATGTGACAAATTTTATTTAACTGGTCCAAGTGAAAGAGAGAGCTAAATAGGAAGCCTGCACATTTTTTGTAATCTTTTCCAGTTAAATTACATGAATCAAAAGCAGAACTTTACTTGAATTAAAAGGTTAAGCAAAAAATTAAGGAGGTTAGTAAGTGATCGTATAATAGTAATAGAAAATGATGTTTTGTCTGAAAGCATAGAACTGTTTGCAGCCTTCAACAACATTTTAATGCACTGCATATGTACAAGGGAAACAAGGCAGATTTAGGCTGAATTTCAGCCTCACAAAATAGCATGTGGTTGATGGGGATCAGAAATTTGTACTGTGACCAGATATGTGCTACCTGTGCTCCACTAAAATTTGTGTCTGACCGTGCAAAGTTTTTGGTATATTGTAGGGCCAATGTAAAATTGAACAGCTGAGCTGACTGCGGAAGGATAGCTTCAAAGGGTCTACCAGTCAGAGGTGGTTCAAGAAGCTCCTGCTCTCTCAATTGCTTGTTACAAACTCTCAGCTGGTTGACACGAGTAGCTGGGATTAGCATGTGCTGATAGACCAATGAGGATTCACGTAATAGAAAAAGCTGTGAGCTATAGAAAACTCTCCCAGCACCCTAGGCAAGCTTTCAGGTTGGGCTAAGAAAGCCAGTGCAAGACACTCTCCCCCCAATAACAGCTGCTACAAAGAGGCAGAGCTTTCACAACAGCTGTACACAAAAACATTAGATGGAGAAATGGGAAAAAATTCTAAGTTATAAAAATCAGTATTTGAGGGCATAGGAGTGACACATCATGTGAAAAATTTGGGTTGATAAGGACGGGAGAACTGAAGACAATATCTCCAAGGGCATAATTAAGAGGTTGTGAACATGACTGAAGGTCTTGTAAAACACAGCCAGAGATCCAATTTGTGGATAATTGTCATCTCTGTGGAGAACATATGAGGCAGCATGATTTATTTCATAACAGAGCTTTTGCAAGGGTTGTTTGGAGCAGAAACTTCTCCCATCCCTACTGGAACAAGGGAAAAACACAGCTTTCTGTATTCAAAGCCATAAAGTACTGGTAAACAGCGCTGTAATTATTTAGACAAGAGCTGAATCTTGACTTAAGAACCCTGCACACCTTGGGGTAGAGGAAGAAAATTTTCTCAGGTATGGACCCATAAATCTTCCACATGTCTGAAGCTGATGGTTTGTGAGAAAGTCTGAAAGAGGCACTGTCTTGAGGCGGATAAAATGCAATGATAAAGGCTTCACTTCCTATGTATCTAGGAGCTAAACCTGAAAAATAATTATTTCACAGTCTTGAAAGTATCTGGTGTGCTGTTCAATAAAATATGATGAAATTCAAAGAGCGAAAAAATTCTTTTTTTCATTTTACTGTAAGGGAGGAATCACTGGCAGATCAAATATGACAAAATGCCATGAATATATTTAGGAACTGACTGAAATCTGGGAAGAGTATTATGAGAAAGAAAAAAAGTGAAAGAATTAATATAATCTCTCTGGATGCTGGTAAAAAGTTGACTGCTTGACTTAGTGATTAAATGCTGCTTTTGCATATTTCATTTGTGGGGCTGAAATTATATTTTTCAGTATAGAAATAGAAACACATAAATGTATAAATAATTGTATAAAAGAACTTTGATTTCAATAATTTTTATCAAGGCATTATTTTATTTAGTTATTATTTGATATTAATTTAAAACTAAATTCCAGTATAAAAATAAAAGACTCCCTGAGGAATCAATATTTTATTTAAAGCAACTTCATCAAAAACGAAGATCTTCAATGCAATATGTATTATCAAGATGTACAAATTGAGCATTGCATTATAGTTAGCTAAGTATGCTGAATCATATTCTAACATCAAATTGTCTTCAAGGTATTCAGATAGTTTGATTCTACTCCTGACATTTTATGTCCTTTATAAGTTTGGTGAGATTTTATGTCCTTTCTAAGTTTAGTGGGGTTTTTCTAATGTGAAAATATACAGACAATTTCATTTAGTTTCACTTTTTTATTCATTGGAAATTAGTTTGAAAAATTGCTTATAGAATAATGTATCTTTTCCTGGGGCTAAAAAAATAGATCTCAGAACTAATCTAGGTTGTATTTTCTCATCTATATCTGCATTTCCTCTCCATAGCCTTGGGGTTCTTCTGAAGCTTTTGGGAATCAACTTTGATAGACTATTGCACCTCCTATAACCTTTTTGTAGTTTCTGTCAATACAGAATGGAAGACTGGAACTTGTATTAACTTGCACAATTGTAAAATTAGTATTTCAAAGTTAAAAACACTGGGGCAGTTGGTATTATAAAATAGAATCTACTTTTCCCTTTTAATTAATAGCAGCTGTTTTGGAACAGGTTCATATATTTTTTCAGGGTATGGAGTAAATGGATCATTCTCTCTTTATGAACTTTTTATATAGAGTCAGTTTTACCTTTGAACATTAAGATATGAATAATCTTCATCGATACTACTAGCAGGATGAAGAATGGCTTAGTCCTAGTGAGGATACCAAAATGAAGCCATAGACATGAACTGAAAATCTTTATTCATGGTCAGAACCATTTTTATTCTTCATGTAATCAAACTGTGCTTGAAATAAACTTGCTGACTAGCAGAAATAACTAGTAAAAGCTCCTCATTAAAGAGTTGCTTATTTACATCAGTTGTACTGAGGATGTTCTAAGGGGTTTTCTGTTATGTGAGTCAAACTTGAAGCAAGGCACAAGGGTCTAAGCATCTATTTAAAGGACAGTCATGTATTATTTATTGTGAACTGATATTAACTATGAAATTGAGCTGAAAATCTTTATATTGATGCTTTACCACATTAGGAAATGAAGGGTTTGGTTTTCACTATGTATTAGAAGAGACCTAAAAGTACTGAGATCCTGCGGCAGGAGTTAACTGGAACATAGTCTGAGAGATGTTTGAGCTTCATTATCCTGCCATAAAAAAGTAATTCAGTTTGAACCTCACTATCCAGAAAACAGAACTAAATGTCTATCTTCCCCATGCTGTGTGAGAGCTATAAAAGATGGAGAAAAGACAGGCCGGCAGCATTCCTCTGAGGCTTCTTTTGGACATAAGTTAGGTACCTTGCTGCTCAGCACTTGAGACCAGTGTCTCAATATGGGAAAATCTGAAGTAGAAAAGAACTGCTTTACCGTGGGAAGGTTAATGCCTGAAAATTTTGAGACTCAGTTTTGAATATGAGTGACCAAGATCCAAGTTAAATCACCTTTAAAATCATTTAAGACAGAGAGTGGAAGATACCCCCAAATGGTGCAGAATTAATGGTTCTGGAAATGCTAGTATGCATGAGTAACTGTATAAATTGTCCTTAGAGAACAACAGAATTATGCTTGTGTACAGATGCTTTATGTCTATGACTTTTTGTATTCTTATGATGTTAAGTAATCTTTAGATGAAGGTTTAACTTGGAAAAGGAAAAATAACACATTTTCACCCAAGAGCTAACACATTCTAGGCTCAAAATGTAGTGTCAGATCAGATTTCTCGTTTCAGATAGTTCACATGGGACAGTTACTTTTATCACAAAATCTGGTTTTTTTCTTAAAATATTTTATTCTATTATCTTACAGACTATAAAATCTTTAGGATTTACTGTGACACATCCTTCTACTTTCTTTATTCAGTTATGTAATCATTGCTTTTTTGGCACTCGAGAAGAAAAGGATTTGCATTTATTATGTAATATTTGTGGTTTTGTTTTGCCAAGTACCATAGAATAAAACCACCAATTGCTCTGGGTGTAGGAGTTCATCTGTCAGTAGTGATACAGCTATCCCCATAACAATGTTATAACACCGCCAGTAATAAACCTTCACAGTAAAGAAGCCAGTATTTCATTGCCTTGATTTAGACTATTCTTGTATATCTTTGCTGACAGTTTACTGGTGGTTGAGCTTCTCAAATTTCCATCTTTCTGGCCAGTTTTATTTCTTTTTCCAACTCCACCACAGTGTTCTTGTTTTAACAAAACCTGAAAAAAACCATTCTTTATAACATGTGTTTGTAATTAATTTGTTTGTCAGATTAGGCCTCTTTATATGTACATCTCAGTTTTCAAGAAAGTATTTTCACCTTGAATTTACTCACCTATTTAAACATCGATTCTGTATATATTTGAAATTTCAATTTCATGTGTGATGATGTTTAGCATCCAGAATACTGTCTTCTAAATGGATTGTACACATTTGTGTTCTTTGAATTACATATAGCAGAAATGTAATTTCTTAATCTTTTCTGGCAGGGAGGTTTCTGCATAATTTTTTAAATTTTTTCTCCACTCCCTAGTGTACCTCTCTCTGGTCAGATGTTCTGTGGGAAGGTAGTTTTAACTGTTACAGATGTGATGTCAGTAAATTATGGAATTACAGCAAATTTACATATGAAGAGGAAGAACACAGCATGCCTTCTTCCTGACAATTTTTCTCCTGCAAAAAAGAAGGTACGTATGTAAACTTGAAGTTGTACCCAGCTGATGCAGAAAAAATTTTGTGGGAAAGGGAGAAAGAAATAGTTCTTTTAAATAGTAAGCTCTAGTTTTTTCAATCCTTTGTGTCTGAAAAAATATTGTATGGCCTATAAAAGAAATTATGTTGCTCTTCGAATAAATATGCTTTTTTTCTGACGGTAGGGATAAAACAAATTAATCGTGAATTAAAAGATCCTTTAGCACAGGTACATTGCAGCTTGTTTTTATCTATGTTCATGTTAGCTGTTCCATCATGAATCTCTAACTATTGCATCTGCCTTTTCTTAATGTAAATCCTTCTCTGGGGTTTATCACATTCACAGTGGTTGATATTTTACAAAGGCATCTCCTGGAGATAAACACACCTCTGAAAATTATGAAGCCTTTGCCAGTTTTTTTTCCCAGCCGCTTCTGAAGGAAAAAACACAACATAAATGTTTTCTACATAGTTTAGCTGATTTTAAAATAGCAGTGTGATTCTTTCCTTCAACTCATATGAACTTAAATGGCTATGTGCATAATGGATGCTGATTGTTGAAAGAAAACACATGTTCCAATATCAAACAAAGTTCCTGTAATAAGTCCTATTCAGACTTCCTGAAATTCAATTATGTTTTCATTTGATTTTAATTGTAACCATTTTTACTGTCTCTTCATGTGTGCAGTTTTTATTTTTGTTCAAGCTACTTTCCATTATGTTCACTTCTACTCTTATTGGTCAGCTTATGGAACAATTGCAATTTTAATTAAATAACTGTAATTTGAATAACTAAAATATCATACATTAATTCTCCTGTCTTATGCAGTAAAATAGATGGCTTATCTTGAATCACATATACTCTGAATTTACCTAATTTAGGGCATCACCACTGTCCCATTTTGACCCCTGTCTCGTAGCTGGGTGCGAAAAGAGAGAGAGGCAGTGCTACTAAAGGCAGAAACACTATTCCTGATATATTCCAGGACATGTACTCCAAACGAGCTGTGAGAACAGGCTGAATGCCACTGGCAGTGGTCATCTGCACAGAATTTGCAACATTGAGCTTTTCTGAGGGAGTAAAACCACAACACTCATTATGCCAGAGCAGGCCAAAGAATAAATCTTATTAGGGTGAGCATACCTTTATTTTTTCAAGAGTGATATGGTTATCTGACTCTCAGCATTAACAGAATTATGTGTGACTGCAAGATTATACTAAAGAGAGTCAATATTATTTCTAGTTACAGAAAGGCACAGTGATGGCCACTAAATCATGTTGTTGTCTCTGGGCCTTGCACAAAATATGTTTTCTGTGTTGGAAGGCTTGTACTTCATCAACATTTAGAATACAAATTTAACAAAGCCAACCAGTTGAATGAATATCAGAAAATGTGGGTATGTATGTAAGGGCTTATGTCTGCGTGTTTTGTCTCTATATTCATGCAAACAGATAGATGGTGCCAGGCAGGACTAGAAATGACTGGCAGTCACACCGGCTCACTGCAGCTGAAGAACGGAGCTAAGTGACTTTCTGCCCTACTCCACATCAGCACAAATATTCTCCCAAATTGCTAAAAGGACAGCCACCTGTATTTATGGCCCACCCCAATGACCGTCCATTCATGGATTTTTAAGCTGGTAAGCAGCCAATATCCATTTTTCTTTTTTCTGGAGTGGAAACCTATCTAAATCAGCTAGCTGTGAATCAAATGTCTGATCTCAACCTCTAAATGTACTTGTCTCACCAGAACAAATCCAGCTGCTGATTCTCTCTCTGTACAAATCCAGACTCTTACATAGATGCCTTGAAAGATGCAAAACTTTTAGTATGGGAGATGTAAGAGTTTCAATTCTTAAAGTGTGATTGAAATATCAAAAGGCACAAAGCCCCAGGAAAAGGTTTTAACAGCTGGATGGATATCGGAGAAGGCATCTGTAAGGATGTAAAACTTGCAATATTTTCTTGCAATCTTAAATGGTGATAGGACTCTTTCAAGAAAAGGAGTGACATTTTCTGTCTTCATACTTAGCATCTTAGGCCTTTTCAAATCTGCATCACTCAGAGTAAACCTGAACTGAAATGAAAGTGCTTTTTGCAGAGACAGATTTTGGAGGATAGCTTGTAATATGATGATTTGCAAGGTATACTAAATATTTTGAGAAGATAATTCTTAAGATTAAGTAACACCATTCTCATAAAAGAAGAAATATTAATCTGTTGTATTCCTTGTGTTGTCTTTTTTTTCAGTTTAAATACCTGTGAGAATGTTCATGGAAATGGAGTGTAGCTGTAATGACCATATGAGATTCTTAAATAGTTCAGCTGCACATTAACATATAACAAGCAACAAAAGCCATTTATTGTTGCTCATAATCTTGTGATAAAGCCTTTAACATTGCTGTCGACAATTAGTTATACACAATTCATATCCTAACATTGATTGTTCTCTTGCTATTCATACAAATCAGAGTTAAAACATGAAAAAGTCTGTGCCTAGTGAAAGCCCAGGATGTTATTTTTGGGGTGGGTTTTTTCTTTCCTCATTTACTTTATAGCTCTCATCTCTGTGGTTTCAAGATTGTAATTAGATGTTATCTGAGCAGGCTGGCCTTGTACTGAAAATCTGATAAATATTCTCATTTAGGAAATCCAACATTAATGAAGTTAGACTTTTGTTACTGCTTTTAAGAAAGTCAAAACCTGTGAAAATTTGTAGTAGTAGCTGCTATTGCTGTCTGCTTTCCATACTTCTGCTACTCACCTGCTATTAGAGGCAGATTATTTTATATTTTCTACATGTAGTTATAATTAAATCACCAATAATTTAGGCCTCTTAGTAATAATATTCTGTCTTAACACAGTACTAGCTTTTCATAAATAAATTTAACTTTTTCCTCTATGAAGATACCTCTGGTTTTCTTTTGGAGTCTGCCTGTGAGAGAGAAGCATTACCCCTGTTGCCTCCACTCTCTGCAGTGTGACATTTCAATTCATGGAGGCCTTTAGGATTTCCTTTCTCTGTCAGAGGTTTTATCCATTTTCTGTTAGCTTTAATTTTAACTCTATGGTCTTATGGCTATTCCTCAGTAAAACTCCAGTGCTTTTATCCTTCTAGTTTATTGGTGAGCACATCTTTCTCTTTGTCAGCCCAGCTTCCTGCATCTTCTCCGTTGTGCTCTCCCATGAGTTTCACCTAAATCCCTTTGATGACACCAAGCACATTTTTCCTTTGCCATTGTACTTCTTCCTTGCATTTCTATTGATGACCTTGACTACTTCTCTATCTGACACATTTGGAAAGCTGTAATCACACACTCTGAGAAATGCTTTGTGATTGTTGTTGTGCAGCTGCTTCTTTTTCCTTTAGTTGTCTCCAGAATCCTGAGAGGACTTTGCCCTCAGAACATGTTCATTATTTTATGCATTTTCCCTGGAGAAAGGAACCTCAGCTCAGTGCACCTGAGACAGCAAGCTTACAAAGCACTCTGTCACTCCATGTGAAAATGGTACAGCTCTATTTGTATGGGCTAATAGGGCTGCCCTGGGAAAGCACCCTTGGAACTGTTTCTGGCATAAGATAAGGCACAAATGGCACTGAATAATGTCAGATAAAATGTTAGTGCAATAGCTGTTCAGATTTGTGACCCCTTTTGTACCTGACCAAAGGGACAAAACTTTTTCCCTGCGGTATAATCCTGTTTCTGCTGAAATTATTAATAAAATGCATTGAGTTCAATGAGGAAACAATTCATGCGGGTTTTTTCCTTTCTTCTCTTTTGTCTCCCCAATCATCATTGTTTCTTGTACAGTATTGTTTAATACTTCAGCTGAATTCAAAGACTAGGGGCCACATAAGTTCTTCAGAACAATATTAATTTCAACAGACTGGAGGTTTGTAGACCAAATAATGGCTTGCACAACAGTGTGTTAAGAGCAATAAAAACAATGCTTTCATTTTGCTTCTTCTGCATTTTCACTAAAGCTTGTAATGAGATGTGCTATTAAGAAAGATGCATTTTAAAATTTTAGGAAGTAGTTAAGTTTTTTGCCTTTATAGATATAGAGCTACATACACATAGATAGAAAGGTAGATAAATGTTGAAATTTTAATCTCATAATGTGAAATATGTAGTTTTTGTGATTTCATTTTGCATCATCAGCTGGAGCACACTTACAGATGGAAGTCAGCAGAGGTGAGCTGCAGGTGAGGTGCATCCCCCAGCTGCACTCCACAAACAACATGCATGCTGAAATCAAAGCTGAAGCAGCCTAATGGCAGGAGTGGGCTGGTTTGTACAATTCAGTCAAAGCCTTGTATGGGTTTTTATTTCTATTTTTCCCTAGTGCTATGCCAGATTTCTCTGTTCACAGTGCTTAATACTTTCCATTGCAGAGCCTGTCAGATTTTGACAAAGTCTCTGTCAAGCTCTGTGTGGTTCATGTGACAGTAAACAGAATTCCTAGCTTTGATCATAGACTTAGTGGGATATGATAGTCAACAGCTTAAATAAAGGGAAAATCCTGCCTTGAGGGGAAAACCCCCAAGACCTCACTTTGAAAAAAACCAGCATACTTGAATCTTCTCCTGGATGTGGATAGAGCTTAAAGTTTTTTCCAAAGTGAATAAAGTGACAGCCTCTATGATGGCAGAGCTTGGTTGGGCTTTGTAGAGTCTGCATTTTGTGACTGTGGACTTATTGCTGAGGCAAATCTCTGCTCACAGTTGATGGATGGTTACTGTTCCTTTTGTTGACCAAGGCTGAGAGTTTCAGCCATGGTATCCACCCCAAGGAGCCTGTTAGTAAAGAGGGGTTTTGTGAATTTTTTTGGGGAGGGGCTAGGTATAGAAAATGGAAGACGATGGCTAAGCATCAACAGAAATGCAAGAGCACAGGAAGGTCATAGGATGCTGGGATGTACAACATGCTGAAAGCGTACTATCCTTAAATTAGATTATCATTTAGGTCCTGTCCAACCCAAACCATCCTATGATTCTCTGAAAAAGTCTGCTAATGACAAATAGAGTAGCAAAATAACCTTACAATACTGAAGGATGCAGCAAGTAAGTACAGAAATAGAATACAGACTCATAAGGAAGGAGAGAAAGGCAGGTGATCCCATGGGGTAGAACAGATGCAAAAAAGAAAAAATCTGGAGAGAAATAAGGCTGATAAATGCAGAGAAAAAAAGTGGTTATTCTTTCAGTCCATGTGGCCTTAGACCACATGGTTGTAGCACATTTCTGCACCTGTCTTCTTGAATGGTAGCAGCTGCTAACAGAACTTGAATATAATTTCTCCCATTTTATCATCTTTTCCTTTAGAGAAGTCTAGACTTCATTAGCAATCATAAGAAAGAAGAGTATTAGAGGTGCCCAGGAATACCATCTAGATTGAAACAGGCAGGTGTTAGGCAGAAATGACTGACAGTAAATCAGATGTAGGAAATTAATTGCCAGGAACAGATAGAAATGGGGAACTGGGGACTGAAAGTTATATGGATGTGAGATGGAAACATATTTGTATGATATTTCAGGTGCTATAAGAATAGACAAGAAAATCAGGATAAGAAAAAATCTTAATAACAACATTGTTGAAGCATATTTCTTAAAATAACAGAAGATATTAAAATATGTAATGCAAGTCAGAGTGTTTTGTGGAATATTTTGCTGTGATAAACACATAAAATATGAGATTTGGACTGCATGTGGATGGTGGGTTCAGTTGTGGAAATACCTCTTCCAAATAAAGATAAGCACAAATTATGTGAAAAATTAGGAAATTTTTCACATTATAAAATGGAAAGGAAAAGTATCAGGAAAAGTAATAATATCCACAAAGAGTGGATATCACAAATCCACAATGACTTTAATAAAAATTAATTAATCTTTTCCACATTTGTGAATAAACAAGTGATGATATACAATTTTACTGAATCAATTATGTTCTTAATATATGGTATAACAGAATAATTTTCTAGAATTATAAATAACATAAATTAATGTACATGTGTTGCAGTGGAAAAAGAAGATGGAATATTTAAAGCTATCTTCTCAGAATTTGCTTAAAATTATATTCAAATAAACCATCCTTAATAATTGCATAGCTGATCATAGTAAATGTTCATCATTCCAACATAGCTCAGGACTTAGAGTAGATTCAGAGGCACTTTGTCACACACAGGTGTTGGAACACAAAGTGATTAATTCTGAAACCCTGTTGTCAACATCACTCAGTGCATGGGGCTTTAGACTAAGTGAGGGGCTACCTAAAATTAGAAAAATTTGGCTTTTTTAGGGCACTTCAGCTAATGACAGTCTGACTTTAAGTTGCTGCTTTCTAGGGTGGAGGTATGATTTCAAGACTGCCATGAGTTTTTCCTAAAGCTGCTGATTTAGGGAGGCAAGAGTAACCTTCCCTTTAGAAACTGAAATGGAAGAGAAATAGGCAAACCCCCTTGGCTCCTCAGCGAAGTTTTTACTGCTGTGAGTTGACTTATCGATTGCTCTTTTATAAAAATTTCAATTACATTACTCTTCTGCACCGAGTTCTGCTGTTTATTCTGAAACTGGTCCTAAGAGAGGGACTAGTAGTGTCCCTCTTTCTCTTTTAAAATTGTGTCATTACAAATGAATAAATGGTATGATTTAATAGGGCAGAAATTGAGTAACAATCAACACAATTCTATAGTCAAGAAGCTAAAGGTGGGAATAATTTTCCAGTCTAATTCCACTTTTGCAGCTTTTCCAATGAGACTTGATTAGTTCTGTATTTATTTTTCCCACACTGAAAAAAATAATGGTGTGCTTCTATTTAAGAAAGTTTCCATTTTAAACCAGTGAAAATTACTGCAATTCTGTGTTTCTTCACAGATGTAGCCCATGGTGGAAATCTGTGATACAAACTTGGTGAATCTGTTGCAGATATGACAGATGGACTTTGCTGGCTTTGGACTCAACTCTGGCTCTGCCCCAAGCAAGGAACTGCTGCTTTGCTCCCCCAGACAAAGGCTGCGTCACGAAAGGTTAAGAATTCACAACGTGTGTTCTTTGCTGTGCTCACTCCAAAGTAATTGCACCAAACCAATATCTTTTTGGCTATTTTCACCTCCTACATATGGGCCACATTTAAGGGTTCCCCTGTGACTCAGCTTCTCCCATGGTGCTGCATATTTGGTAGTTTGGCAGAGGAAAGAAAAGAGGAGTGAAAATATTGTCACTTTCCATATAATCTGAAATCTCATGGCTAGATGAAATTACATTTCAACCAATTTCTTGATGATGTTTGAATAATTCAGTATGAAGGGCATTTCATTAACTGTAAACAAAATAATAAAATATTTAATGTTTCAGAGGATTTCAGTTTGTCAGTTTTTAAAGAATACTTCAGTCACATTGAATAAGACGTAGAGGACTGTCTGC
This sequence comes from Camarhynchus parvulus, assembly GCF_901933205.1. Lineage (NCBI taxonomy): Eukaryota > Metazoa > Chordata > Aves > Passeriformes > Thraupidae > Camarhynchus > Camarhynchus parvulus. The sequence continues at coordinate 38,686,618 of NC_044574.1, read as the reverse complement.
TATTAAACTCAGGAACTTTACATAAAATCTTGACTACTTTTCAGATACTGTCACAGATTTCTTGTTTTTCTTGGGCAAGCTATCTATTCTTGTTCTCTAGGAAGAATCTTAGTGGAATTTTTCCTCTGTAAAACACATTGTCATCTTTTTCTGGTGTTAGTCACCTGATCAAATGATTGAACTTCACTGATACATCCCAGAGGTCTTTGATTTTATGCCCTTGTATTTCAGTAAAAAAATTCTCTCCTCCCAACAGCCTCAGGCCCATCCCCCAACTTGCCTTCAAAGATTTAAACAGAGAGAGGAAATTCAGAATTTCTCTTTAAATCAAACAGAAAAGTGCATCTTGGCCTTTTGCAGCCAAGCCACAGTCACTGTTCACTGTCCAAGACATCAGGGAGTCATGCAAATGCAGATATTTTGGCATTGATCCTGTGCCAATGTGCCCTCCTTCTCAGTAGGCTTTTGGTCTTCTCTTGGTATACCAAAGAAAACTTGCATCTGTTCAGATCACGGGTAGATCAAGTTCCTGTCTGCCACCAACATACTAATGTATAATATCAGTAAAAAACACCCCAGAGCCTTGGTGGAATAAAAGTAGGAGGCATCCTTTTCTTCCAAAGCAAGGAATGCCACTTCTTTAAGAGCAGCTGTAAGTTTATACCTTGGATTCTAATGTAGAGAGTAGATTTATCTGTAGCATACTCCTCAGCACAGTGCCCCAGTGATAGTCAGGGCACCTGGCAAGGTGTCATAGGGAAGATTCATGAATGCTTGCAGTTTCTTACCCTGGTGTTTTTGAACATCTGTTATGACCATTGCTGAAAACAGCATCTTTCATTAGACAGACCTTTTCTCTGACCTAGCATGTCAACTATTTACAGTTGTAAGTAATTAAGAGAATTCATTTTACCTCTTGGTGCACATTTAAACCCCCAGGTTCCCTGATGATGCTAATTTTTTCTGCTTGAATGAATTGACATGGTGAAGAAATACATTTCTTGAGAAACATCTCTAATCTTTAGCAGTTTTCAGAATTCTTAAGAAAGGACCTTCAAAGCTTAGGGCTTATAATTTTGCAGTATCACAATTAAAAGTCAGTGGTCTTTTCTGTTATTTCTTTCTTGACATAAGAAATTAACTAGGGAAGTCTGAGGAGCGGGAGGCAAAACAGAGAACATTTACGGTGTGCCAATAGAAGACAGAGCATGGCTAGATTTGCACTTCAGGTTGTGAGGGAAATACATGCAATACAGAATTTATCCTTTAATTTGGTAAATAACTTTTGCCTTTAGAATATAAGAGTGACTCTAAGATGTCCCTAGCTGAAATACAACATTGGATTCCATAGTAAAAAATATTCATTAATTAATACTGGCTATATAACTGCACAACCCTTTCAACTCTAGATGCTTTACTATACCCAAAAAGCACTCAGTTTAATTGTGTACCTACATGTGAAGTATTAATCACTTAAGACAAATAAATATTTTTTTATACTTGTCAGTATTGCATCAAGTAGTTGTCAAGTACTGTCTCTTTATATTTTTAACTAAATACAAAATAAAACAAAATAAAGCTAATTTGTTTATGCCAAAAGCAAGTTTTTAATACCTGAAAACAGCTGTAATACACCTGTTGCCTGAAAAAAGCCAGGGTTATTACTTCAAAGAACAGACAAGCTTTAAAATGTATTTGAAGTTACAAATGGCATACTTACAAATCAATGCTTTGCTTTGTTAAATGGTTAGTTTCTGAAATTCTACAGCTCTTCATGTGTTTCTCTCTAATTTTATATTACTCCTTGATACAATTTCAGAAGGTAATTAAACAATCTTTAATCAGCAAGCTATGTACATGCATGCTTGACATGAGGAGATGTGCTTTGCAATAGAAGATTGAGACTGAGTGAAATGTTCCTGTAAATTATATCTGGCAGCTGCACTTTAGTGTTTAAATTTTCAGACACAGGCTCATAATTTAGCAATCCCTAGGTTGTTGGCCCTTGTGGTTGGGTCTCCATTTACAAATGGTAATTTATTTTCTTAGCATGATACCCTGCTTTCCTTACTGCCCTTTTTGAGACTGTCATACCCCATTGGCAAGTGTATAAAGCCCTAGGACACAGATTGTCACAACTCATGCAATATCACATTCACTGGCAAGCTCTTGTAATCACTAGTTTAAAAAGGAGCTTATTTCTCTTATTATTCTCTTTCAGTTTATGATGATAAAATAATAAAGATGAAACATAAAGAAACATAAAGATGGGGGGAATAAATGAGTGCCAAGTTAATATATTTTGCCTTAGATTTGTTCATTTAAACTGAATTGTAAAAAACTGCTCAGTGTGAAATTATTTTTCTTTCCTTGCTTCCAGCAGCAGTTTTTGCCTTTCCTATATGCATGCAAAAAGGCAATTCTGAAATGTATGTGTATATCTATACATGCACCTGCTAGTGCATAGTCGGAAATATGATGTGAGGAGGTTTTTCTTTCTTTGAATTTCTGTCCTTGTTTTTTTCTTTTGAAAACTCCTTGATAATTCTAATGTGCATGGTACATTGCAGGAAAATCAATTTTCTCCTACCTTCTGAACTGTTACGTTTATGTAAATAATAGCTCCAGTCTCTCTGTCAAAGGATCAAAGGTTTCAGTTGTATCAGGAACTGTATTTTATATATCCATTGGAAGTAGTGAGATATAATAGCACTTATGCTAATGGTAGTTGCCAAGTGAATAATAGGTTTCTTTTTTACTTCACCTCCAGTTCAATTTAAAATACTGAAGAGTATACTAGAAACTAGAATCAGAATATACTAGAAACAATCTGCACAAATGAAAGATGGAAAATGGTTTTTAGGACTACTTAGTCCTAAAAACTAGGGACTTATTTCCAACTATTTCCAAATTTCAATGTCATAAACCTAAAAATCAAAGGAAATTTTGAAACAGTAAGTTCCTTAATAATATGTGCTGAAATAATTCACCTGGCAACATTATTGCTCAATCTCTGATGCCACATTTATTTTTTCCTTGTAGATCCTGGGTCTATTTCCTCTAACAGTACTGGTCAAAGCAAAACTAGTTATTGCATGTAATAACTTCTTACAACATGTGCTCCTGGTGAAACTGTTCCTGATGACCTCGGAGAGTCACCCACACCCAGGTTTCCAGGGACTTCAATAGATCATGATGCTGAAGATACCGCTGGATTGGCTTGTTGTTAAGGAGCCCAAAATGCCATCCTGTAGCCAGCATGACAATAAATTCTGTCCTTGGAGTAAGTTCATGCTTTGATTGAAGTGACCCAGCCACTGTCCTCACAACATTGCAAAGAATTTGCAAGAGCACCGAGTCTCTGGTCTGAGCCTCAGTGCGAGAGAAAAAATCATTCCTGCCTAGCCAAGTACCCGGATGGCAGAAACTGGACAGCTACAAGGATCTGACACCTCAATATGTGTGGGATTGGGAAAACCTGCCTGAGGCCTTCCAGTTACAGCAGGCAGGATGATTGATGGCTTTATACATCTACCTCCTGCCTTGTACTTCAGTGCTCATGCTTCAAAGGATGGATGGAGCGCATGAATACTGGAACAGATTGAAAGATGTCACTACCTGTACAGACAAAATAATGCCTGTCTCAGGGCACCAAAGAGTGGGTTTCTTACCTTGAAGGGTTTTGTCAGGAAACAGAGCAGGCTGCTCCATGAGGAAGTGCAAGCCAGGAGCCAATGGTGACAGTCAGGCTGGAAAGGCAGTGACCTCACTCTCAGGCTGAAGTCTTTCTCACAGTACACTAAGAAAAGAGGAAAGAAAGGGTTCAATAACCAGATTCAGCTAACAGCCCAGTGATGAAGGGGCAAGTCTGTAATGAGCAGATATTTCTGGGGTCAGGCCAGAATGACAAGTCGGGAAGGCAAAGAAAAATGCAATGCCAGGCACAGCACACCTCCACGATAACTCAGGCTAGAGCAAGAGACTGAATGCAGCTGCAGCTCCTGAATTAATGCTCAGGAGGTTGCATGGGTTGGGGTCCCAGTTAAGACTTCCCACAACTTCACTGTTTCTATGGCATTCAGATCTAAACACACACAGTTGTGCTGTATCACTCTTGAACACAGACAGGTAAGCATCCAGAAAAGGAGAGAAGAGATAAAGTGGAGAATGACAGACAAAGAGTTATTGACTGGTACAGGACAGACTATGCCATTGAGAGTACTACAGCTAATATGACTCCTTGTCTCTTGATTGCAGGTGGTGGCACTGTTCTTATCTTGCCAGGCTCAACCTGCAATGCATCTGTCAGCAGTGTTGGAGTTGTCACCACAGGACTGCGGTGAAAACCTTTAAGTGGGGTGTCCAAGGTAAGTAATGGGAGAAGCTTCATGGGATAGCAACTGAAGGAACTTATGCACCAAGTAAGAGGGCTTATGTGAGGTACAGAAGAATTTACAATACCCTGGGCAAGAGTACCTCTTCATGCGAACTAAGATGCAGTTTGTGAACTCCCAATGAACCTGGGGGTTTCTCCAATTTGGTCACAAGCACAGGTACTGGATGGCTTTTGGCCTCAAGGGTGTGCTTGAGGGCAACACAAGCATTGCCTCTCATTTGGTATTGCATCTTGGATCCCGCCTGTTTGTGCAGAGCTGTCCTCTTCACTGAACTAAGCATCCCAATGGAAGTGTATCACTTGCCCCCTAGCCAGGAGCATCAAATTCATTTGCACACAATGACATACAGCTTCAAGGAGAAACAAGAAGCCGTTTGGGGAAAACCAGTATATTTCTAGCTCAGGAGTCTGTTTTGGGATAATACAACACTGAACTGGTGTAAGCAGAGATGCCTCAGGGTTTTATTGTCTTGGAGTTAAATCACAGAGGCAGATTCCCAAAACTGGTCCCAAAGAGCTCCAGGTTGGACGGCAGAGCTGTTGAAGAAGATTGTGTCTCTAACACTGCTTTTTGTTATGGGGAGACAGAGCTGCTGTTTTCTGGGCTCTGGAGACAGATTGGGGTGGTGTGAGGGGAGGAGTTTAGAAGTGAATAATGTGCATAGTCATTGCCACATTCCAAATACATCTAAAACAGGGATGTTATGAAACAAAGAATTTAAGGAAAGAAAACAGTGGAAAAAGGAGCAGATAAAACCAGCGAATAATGGTAAACCTGAGAGAGGAATGTAACACATGAAGATGAAAATTGTGTGAGAGAGCATAAAAATAAGTGAAGATACAGAAAGATAAACTGAAATTTAAAGATGTTTAAGAGCTGCCTTTTCAATCAGCTTCTAAAATATCTTTGAATTAATTAATGGCAAAATTTTTTGCCCCAGAGAGCACTGTATAGGGGAATATGGTTGGTAGAACATTTACTAGTGCTCATCATTTTGTACAACAACCATATGTGTTCTTTCATTAATTAAATTACTGTGCATTTAGTGGCACAGTACCTTCGAAAATGAGGAGCAATGCCTAGTCCTGACATGACATCTTGACAGTTAACATTTTGGAAAATATTATTAAAGACTAATTGAAATGCTCTCTGGATAAATCATATGAAGATATTATAGAAGGTCACGCCTTTTAATACCTCCAGTGTTTTTCAATACTTTTCCAAAAGTACATATTAGAAGATTGGTGTGTCTCTCCATATATGAAATTTGAAACTCACATACTTTGCTGGAGAATTAATTGTCAAATTTTTAATGGTTCTGAAAGAATATTATTTTTTAACCAATAAAGGAACTGAGGAAAGATCAATTTTTGGCACTGGCGATCTCTAGTTTATCAGTGGAAAAGGATTCACAGTGAAGTATTACATTATATATTACATCTATGAATCAAAACAGCTATCTAATATTGCAGACCTATGATCAATTCCTTAAAACAATCATGTATTTAATTTTGTGTATGCAAATGAACCAGTGGACTGGTTATTAGTAATATTAGGCATGTGCATATGTGTTTGCAGATTTGGAGCTTAATTATTTCCCAATTTTTGTCTTTCAATTTAGGCTTGTTGTCTAGACAACATAGATTTTGAGAGCCCTAAACTAATATAATCTTTCATTTATTCGACAAATGTCTGAACCACTTTTAGGCAAATTAAAAAAACTCTTGAGACTTTTTACTTCCATGTACATCACTGATGTTTTAGCACAATAAAATAAGAAATAGTGATGTCTCATAGCTTCCATTTTAAAAACTCCACAAAATAAGATCTACATAATAATTTTGCAAATGCTAGCTTTCAGTTCTTCAAATTATTTATGCTTCTGTCCTTCTGTTGATCTCACACCTGTGAGTATTTGTATAGCTGCAGAATCAAGGTAATTGGTAAGAATTTAAACCTATTTGGTAACAGACTCTACTGTAGCTCTCACCACAAAGCAACCTTTTTATGATGTTTGTATAATGGCATACTGAAAGAGTTGTTTACTATGTTTTAAATGCTAAAATGGTCTAAAAGTTTTCAAAATACCTTGTTGACTGACAAGGAAAAATCATTTTCTATAATTTAGGTAGAGTTAGTTGCCTGCATTAGGTTGGCAATTATTTAATATGTTTGTTTATAAAAACATGAACAAACAAAAACCAAGCAAAACCACAACCAAAAGCCACAAAAAAGGGCCTGTTAAATGCATGGGTGAGATATTACAAACTCTTTAAACAGTATTGCAGAATACCTATTTTAATAAATTGATAAGTACTTCTCAGCATACATACCACCATTGCATTAGGACTTTAAATGCTTAAAATAGCATTTTTTAAACTCTCAGGCAAATCAGAAGAGTGGTTTTACAACTAAAGTGTGAAACTCCCACCTTGTTTCATACATGAAACTATTCTTTTGCCCACTAAAACAGCAGGGAAACCTGGGCCAAAAAGAAATGTGACTTTTACATGGTTTTCAAAGTGAAAATGTAGTCACATGTTATTGGATGGATAATTTTACATGTTTTCATTTAAGTAAGCTTGATAGTCAAAGTATCTTTAGTCCGTTTATGAGTCAAGCAGAAGCAGATACACGGAAGCAATTAATTTTGACAACAAACCTTAAGCTTTTTATCTCAGTATTCTGTAGTGCATTCCAAGTTCTAAACAGCTCAAACACAAAAATGTCAAGTAGTGAGTATAGTTTGAAATACTAACACAAAGTCTGACTTGCCTTAAGCAGTTCAGATAACATGATGTGCTGTTTCTCAGTAGGAAATGCATTCAGATGGGTTTAGCATCATGCACACGATGCACTGCCATAGCAGTACATTTTGAAGGTATGCTCTGATTTTGCATGCCAGGCGACTGCCACGTGGGCACCTTCTTCCTGTTCTTGGCTGAATGTTTGTAGATCTCGAACTCTGGCTCCAACGTTGTCAGATACTTCTACAGACATTCTTATAGAAAAAATAGTTCCCTTTTATGGTTGAAATGGGCATCACTTTCCTGCCCATTCCTTACCAACATTTTAACCAGGTGCTGAATTAACCCTGAATTTCTGTCTGCAGCTCTCTAGTTCCACTTTAAAATGAAGAAACCTTTGAGATCTTTTCATTGTTTATAAACATTTTTTCATTTCTGCTTTGTAGACAACCACAGGTTATTTTCATAGTTGTGATTTTTGTACATTTAATGCTATTCCATTGGTATTCTTCCCTTTGTGTGAAGTCTGTATGCTTCCTTGCTAAATACTTGCTCTTGAACTTTGTACAGCAGAATCTTTACAGCAGAGCTGTGGATCATTACAGTTAACAATGACTTGAGACTAGTCAATGATGTAGATTCAAACTTAAATGGAGAGATCTGCAGCATGATATTTCTTAATGCACTGGATCTTGGCAGACACCAAGCTTCTTTGTAGAGATGGTACCCTCAGACATAAGAAAGTAACCCATTAAAGCAGCAGAGATCCATAGCAAAGGATAATTAGAAACAATCACTGAACCCGCTTGAAGCCCAAATCGCTTCTCTGTTTATCTTTTTTGCCTGTAATTGGTACAAGAATCACATAACATGATCATAAATGGATTTATGCATCAATTGGCCTTTTCCAGCTTTTAAATGAATCAGATATCTTTAATCAGTTTTTTTCCTTTAAAACCTTGACACTGGTGTAACTTTTTTTCTTCACTCATAAATTCATTCACATCTTGTGGACTGAAGAATGCGTTTTCACAATTTTCCCAAAACAGAGTGAAAGTAAACTTCTCTGGCTAAAGAAAAGCTACCAAAGAGGTACTAATTCAGCCTCATGTTGCTTCCCCTAGTTGTTCAGGAGTCTTCTTTGTCCTTAAATTTATTTTATGAAGCTGCACAGACACAGAAATTACAAAATCCACATCTTGGGGGGAAAAAAGCCACATTTTCTTCCACAATTCTGATGTTGCAGAGGAATCCCCAAGCTGCCATGTCTCCCTAGAGACCTTAGAAGTTGCCTGTATGTTGCATGTTCAGGGACACCTAAACTTGGTAGTCTTGTCTACCAAATGCATAAAATGTCAATATCGACAAGGAGTGTTCCAGTCTCCAACAGAAAGCAGTGCCAGGTAAAAAAAGTACTTTTCAGCATGAAGAGTATAATATGCATCACTAGGAATAGTTCAGCAGTGAAGGCACTGAAGTCTTTAGTTTTATTCAACAGCCAATCAAGTTTACATCTTCATACAGGCTGTTTGCCTTCTTGATTGTCATATTTCTTAATTGCTTCATATTGAAAATGAGTCATGACCTTGCTATCATTTATATCCTTGATATTTTCTCATGATTTACTGACTTCAAATTAGAGCTGAAAGATTTCAATGGATGTGAAAAACTTGTAACCTTCAGCAAAATGCTTCAGCTATGAATTTGTCAAGTAAGAGAAAACAATTTTGACACATTTAGATCCCCTGACCTTCTTTATGGATGAAAATGAACAAAACACTCAACAGTCTGATGGAAAAGACTACAGAGGGGAACACTTGGTAGGTCTCAGTTGTCACTTTATCCAATACATCTCCTTAAGTGAACAAGGAGAATGACAAAGCCATTTGTAGACATCTGCAATTCCAGTTTTAATTAAAGGACATATATAAATTCTACAGATCAACTTGTGGTCATGGAAGGAAATAAGAATTCATGTTGGAATCTACTAAACAGGAATAAAACAAACAGCTTGGCCAGGCATGTAGGGTTGTAACAATCCATTTGGGATCATGTTAGTCTGAATAAATGAAAGATTAATTATGTACATACATTCAATAAATACTTAGCTGTACCTAATCAATACCAAAAAGTAGTTTTTAAAATTTCACTAGAATTAAGACAAAAAGTGTTGATTCACAAAATTGTAATGGAATTTTGTTCATTGGGGTTTTTTTGTTGTTTTGGTTTGGGGTTTTTTGTTTGTTTGGTTTTGTTTGTTTGTTTGTTTGTTTTCTTTTCTTTTTTTGGTAGGGTTTTTTTGGTACAGACATGATAGTCATATTCATAGACTTAAATTTGCTACATAGCAAAACAAATATGAAATTCGTGGCAGAATTTGCATTCCCCACAAGCAAATTTTAAGACCCCAACTCAGAAAGCCTCTAATCCTGCAAATGAAGATTGATAGACATTTTACTCTCAGACCCCAAGTCAACTAACCAATAACCTGGGATATGCTCTGCCATACATTCACCTCAGTTCAGATGTATTTAAACAACAGCAAGTAAATACATAGTAACATCTGACTTTACAGACTCAGCTCATTTAAAAATAGCTTTAATATTAGAGCTGGAGAAAATGTGTACCATGGTTACCATGTTCAAATAGGAAACACTATGCAAAATGGTCACTACTTTCGACAGTGGGTTTCACAGCAGAGAAAGATATTTGTGCTTACAACAAAGCTGCCTTCCAGACAAAGGCCAGGGCATCAGGAAGCAACAAAGAAAAAAAAAAAAAGGCGAGAGTGGATTCATTTAGACAGAGAGTAAGGGGTTGAGATGGGAATAGTTCAAAAGAGAGAAGTGGTACAGGTGTGTGGTATACTAAAAGTGAGTTTGTACTGTACATTTGCAGATCTTGTGCCAAGTGCTTGTATTACTGATATGGAATGTATTGTGGTGTAAATGCATGAGAAAGGCATTTGTTTAAAATTTTGGCTCCTAAAATGAAAGTCTCAGAGAGTCTCAGAGTCCTCCCAGGGTATTTCGGCCACACAAAGCTGATGTTTCATATTTACATCACAGGCTGTTATGCCCTGAGAGCTTTCTATGTTGTTTTTAATGAAGAGAACAGACAAAGGCAGTACTGTAAGTCAAATTCCCCTAAAGACAATGTAACTAGGCCAGCTGACACACTGAGGCCTTGTTGAATAGAGACAAGTGCTGCTCATCCCCCCAGCACACTAAAAGCTGTGTCAAATATCTAAAAGCTTCCTAATTCTCTTGCAGTCTTAATATAGCTCATGTCTGAGCATGCACTGTGTACTTGTGCTTGATGAGATGGACCCTTCAGAAGTTCCAGTTGCTGGAAGATGACATCTACTTTATTTGCAAATTGTAGTTAGTTTTCCCCAGAAGCTCAAAACTTAATGAACTTTAGTGTTCAAAGAAATAACTAGAATCACTTCCTCATAGGAACTTGTCCTCCTGATCCTGCCTGCAAAATATCTAGCGCATGAACCTGACCCGAAAGCTGCTAGTCCCCTTCTAAGGGATTTGGGAGAAAACAGGGAGAAATGCTTGAGAGCTTGCACAGCAGACTGCTAGGGATCTCCTGTGTGTGTGTCCATGTGTTGTATGCATATGTGCATTTCTGTTTCAGCTGTTCTGAACTGATTAATGAGTTTTCTCAGCTACCAGACAGAATTGGTGCTCCAGTACTAAAGATGCGGGTTCAGTTCTTTAGGAAATAATATGTGTCACTGAGACTTAGCAGAGTAAATGCTGGAGAGTGCAGCAAGGAGTGCACCCACTGAGTTCACTGTCAGCATTTCCTAAAGAGCATGTATTGTGAAAATAGGAATGTACTTTCAACTCTCCTGGGTTCTGGTAAATTCCTGAAGGGTGGGAACTGTGCTCCCATCCTGTTGGCCATCAGCATCTTCCAAGAACATACATTCAGAGCAGGAACTCTGATATTAACTCCTTAATTCAAAGTGTGCAACTCTTACAGGGCTCATGGCAACGCGTTGTACACCCTCAGCTGTACAACAGGTATGGTAATGAGCAAGGTGCTGATTTAAAATTCTGTTATTATTTCTATGACTTCAATGTAATCCAAAATGCTGAACTCCAGTTTTCATGGTCTGACCTGTGCTGCACCATGGGATCACAAGTTCCTAGCTGACCCTAGATCTAAATGTACAACTTCTGCTGACAGCTGCAAAATCTGGTGTAACATATGATAGGACCAAAGAGAGAAGGTAGATTTAAACCAACAGAGGGTAAGTTTAGATAAGATGTTAGGAGGAAAAACCATCCTATTATTCTATAAATGCCCTGGTTAGGGCATAAGCCGTAAAAGGTAGTGAGTATAACCAATGCAACTGAAAAATCTGATTTGGTTCTGTGGCAGTGACCTAACAGAGTGGTGCAGAAATGAATCAATACTAAAATTCTGTCTGTTTAAGTATGTAGTATTGCATAGAGGATATGGTTTACGAACATTTTTGGCACAATGAGCCAATGAGATTTAAACTGCAAAAGGGAACTATATATTCAAGATAGATATAAAAAGAAATGGGAAACCTTCTATTAAGGGCTGAGGGACAGAGCTGTAAATATGAATAACATCAGCAGGTTAGATGCATTTTAGAATCCAGCTAATTGCTGTGCCATGCTTTAAACAAGTATTTTTAAACAATGGAGTTTAGAATCATGGAGTTGTTTGAGTTGGAAGGGATGGGAGTTTCAAAGTCTGGAGTTGTTGCTGTAATTAGAAATGACTTTTTAATTTTTTGTTGTTGTTGTTCTTGTACATAAGTGGTTTATCAAGTTTACTCGGTTTCACAAAGTACCCTAAAACTCCACTTTTTTATGCAAGCTACTGTTATGTCCTTCTTCATCAAGGTCTATTTTACAATCTTTGCTAATAGTCTTACAATTTTCTTCACTACCAGACTCTGATATGACAGAGTTTGTGTTCAAGTAAAGCAATTTAGAAGAGAGAAACAGCATTATTAACCTCTGCCCAATGTGTAACATTAGAGTAACAAAGATATTTGTAGTTGTATTATCCTAATTTATTTCTACAGTAATGGAATTCTTAAATTTTCTCACTGACAGAGGGTAAGACCTATGTCAGCATTTAGTCTGAGATTTTCAGAAAAATGGAGGATAAATTTAGGCTTTGATGTATCTTATGACATTCCAATTCATACCCAATATTCACAGCAGTCAAAAATAGCTCCCTAGGAGTACAACAGGACAAGCTCCATAGCAGCTGTCAATATTGCATAGCCTAAATGGGCTTGGACAAGGTGACTGTTCATCACCTCCAGCTCTGCACATATTAAGACTCCTGTCAGTGAAATGCACTCAATTTCACTAGGTGACAGCATGCCTCTGGTATGTCAGCAGAAAAACATGAGTATGATGTAGAGACTTTTCTCAGATTGGCATGGATTATATTTTGCCTTAATAGGTAGCTATCATTTTTAAAGGGATAAATTGCTGGAAATTACTCTTAGCAAAACAGCTCAGAGCAGAAAAAAATTAGAAAGGACAATAATTTGATCAACAAAAGGGAATTATTGAAATTGGACATTTCCCTTTACCAGAACAATCTCTGGGGATATGGGATTAGAATAATGAGGCACAGCAGTGTGAACTACCCTGTCTTCCAACAATGTTGTGATACCTCCCCCCATGACAGTAGAAGAGCACAAGCATAAAATCACTACTCTGTACTTATCAAGAGCACCCTGACAAAACAGTGTGATACCTCAAGGGCAATGCTCCAGGGGTACATAGAGGCTCAGATTCTATTCAGAATACTGATAAACCGCACTGCTTAAATTAGAGTCTACAACTATTTTAGCAGTCAGGAAGTTTGTTGTGAAAAGCTTGGCCTGCACCTTGGAACAACATGAAATTCAGGAAGATTTGCCAAATTAAATGCTTGGATTAGGTTACTCACCCTCAGAAAAACAAGCCAGTGAAGCAGTAGTACCACAGGAGAAAATTATAGTTGCAGATAAATAATTACCATCATTCAATAATGTAATATTTTAGCACAGAAAGAAGATATTATTATAAAGTATGCTAACAGAGTTGCCATATAAAATATATTTCTGAAAATTTCAGAGACTGGAAAAAATAACTTTTCTGTAATAACTATGGCTTTGTTCAGTATTGCAGTTAAGAAGAGAGTCAGTCTTCTGTCCAGTGAAAATGTGTTCCCCTGTTGTACAAGTGAACAAACACTAAACTATATACTGACATGTTATGGCAAAAATTTATGGTAAAGCTAATCTGAAGATTTCCTCATGGGGAAATTTCTACTTTTTAGGATACAACCACAGGAGGTCTACTTCTTTGTAAGGACTGGATGATATTTTTTATTCATGAAACAGCAGAATATTAATGGGACAAGCCACCCTGTATAGTAAGGACTGAACTATAGTCCACAACAGTCACTTTCCCGGAGGGGCACACAGCAGCAATGTTTTTTAATACCATATAGATCATCATCACAATGCATCAAATAGCTAGTGACAGACTGTTTTGTCAATAGAGAGATTGTTTGTAAATAGGACAGCTGGAAGCTGACTGTTATTGAGTCAGGAGTCGCAGAAATCTTCATAGTGAAAGACAGAATTAGAGTCCCTGGCTCTTAATTTAGCCCTTATTCATGAATTACATCCTAAATTGCCTTAAAAATGAATTTAAAAATTAAATGTGACTGCTAATGGGCTTCTCATTTCATGCTGCAAATAAACTACATGAGTGTAAAGAACAAGGTTGCAGTTTAGGTGCAGTTTAAAAAAACAGGCCATGATACACAGAGGCTGAAGTTGTCTCTAAATACTTTCAGATGACACAGATTGTTAATTGAATGAGTGTTTTGCTGCGCATGATTGACAGGACTTTTTCAGAATAATAAAAATAAAGAATTGGAGAGCTCCATAGAATGACCCCCTCTGGAGAACTGACCCAGCTTTTAAAAAAATCTCTTTGGGGGTTCTTGATAATCAGTGGAAATGGGACTTTAGGGACTAACTTCTCTCCTTTTAGCTACTGACAGTGTCAATGTCATGCATGCTTCAGCGACATGTACAGAGAGTTATGCTAGCGTCTGCCATGCTTTCCTAAAAGGAGCTAAGCACCTGGATGAGGATTGTTTTACTTTCTCAGTCCCAGGGAGAGTAATTATTGCTCACTTGCTGATCAAAATACAATCTTAAATCTGACCTCCTGAAAGTAACACAGCCATTACAGCTGGCATATCCATAAATGATGTTCAGACAAGGCTTCTTGTGAATCAGGTCAGTTTTCCTTCAGTAGACAGGTCAGCCCTCATGGCATATCTCCCACGTCACTGTGTACACAGCTGTATGTGAGCATTATTCAGGATCAAATAAACAAGATACTAGCTAAGGTAAGGGGCAGTGATAAATGAATTGAGCCTGAGGGTCAGCTCCCCTCACCGGCTATACTACAGGCAATGAAATAAAAAAAAATTCTTCCAAGTATCCATCAAGAGTAGGTGGAAGTTCTCATTGTTTTGCTCATTTTGCATGCTGTTGGAAAGGAGAAGATGACTTCCTACACAAGAGATTTGATGGAGATTAAGTTTCTGACATGAAGTTTCCCTCTGCATTTAACAGGATTAGGAATCCCAGAGTCTCGGTGGATCTGCTCCATTTTTTGTGTGGCTGCAGTAAAGGATGATACGAAAAGAATTTTTGGGGGACTTAAGGTACGTATCAAAACCAGTTTAGGACTCCTGTCTGATATTCTCATCGTCATGTCCACAAAAGACAGGTATAATTTAGATGTTGTGCTTATTTCCTATACCTAAATACAGGAGAACTCCTACTCCTGTAGAGTAGGTACTCTGCCTCCTCTGAAAGGATGGCTCACAAGTTTTAAGGGCATTAGTCCCTTAGGAGTATAAACTTCATAATATCTACAGGGGTTGTGCCAGAGATGTGTGTACTTCTGTTATGAAGATAATGGCTTCTGTAGTGATTCTAAGTACCTAGTACAGCTGGAACAACAAGTACCTAATTGAAAATACACTTCCTGATTAAAGATTCTCATTAGTACGCAGGAATCTCAAGCGCAGTGTGTGTTGAAGCCAAGCAATATAGTTGTGGTTTTCTTAAAAAAAAACCAAAACCAATCTTTTGAATAGCTCAGCTGTCATAAGGTCTAGTTTCTCTATGGTTTATGAACTGCATTTCTATGGCTCATTTTCACAACACTGCCCACGCTCACGCCAAACGGATCCTAAGCAATTGTGCTGTGTGTAACAGGCTGCACAGCTGAGGCTATTCCCACTGCAGTAGTCAGTCTACTGCATACAGGTATCACAAATTATTTCCCACTTTCTTCACAGTCAGAACATTGTGTTCCACAGTACTGGATATTCTTTTTAAAGCTACACTTCATTAAGTGGTTAATAATCTTTTAAAAACAAAACTGCTATCTTCACATCTGTAAGGACTGCAAAAGCAGTACCACTCAGGAACTGCTGTAGGAACTAGGAGAAAGTACCAAAACCAAACCACAATAAATTTATTTTTAAATTTAATTTTTTTAAAGAACTGTACTGATGACACCTTTAAATAAAACATTACACTCTCTAAAACCAATTAAACTACATGCATATATTCCTAATTCCCAACATGTGTCTGCAAGTTTGATAGAATGAAAGAATTAGGTCTGTATTTAGTTTGGAATAAATATAAAATGCTCGTACATCCATTGATAATTCAAAGAGAATGGTGAGGCTCTTTTGCCATTCAAAAACAGCCAGTAAGCAATGTTTGCAGATTTTCCAATGCCTTATTCAGCTGTCTCATTAAAGAGGACATTTGTTTTTGCAAATTATATTTAACTCGGTGCCTAAACATGTGGAAAGAAGAGTGACAGAGGGAGGGAGAGGAATGTCTCTTTCTTTTCCTCACTCTTCCTTTCTTTCTCTCTCCTTCTCTCTCCTTTGTACTGCTTCCCAATGTATCAGGATTAGCAGTGGTCTGATGGGAGTTCATATGGGTTACCAAAGGCAAAGGAACAGAAAGGAGAACAGGACTCTAAAACTATGCTTACAATACACTGATGACTTCAAAAAAGCTGAAATGATGGCTGGAGAAGGCAGCAGCCTTTAAATGAGATGTCTTGTCCCTAACTTGTCCATGAACTACCAATTGGTATGACATACCTAATAAGATACTTATCATACACTGTCTTCCTCACACATTTATATTAGAAGTATACAATTAGTTTAAAATTTAACCTTTTTCCTTAGTGAAAGGCACTGTATGGCTCTACTGCTCAAGAAAGGTTCCTGAGAAGTTGCTTCGTTTCCAAAATCTTCATTATTGCACCTTTAAAAACATGTCATGGGGAAATAGGCTGCTTTCTCCCCATTATGTCTGCCTGCAGGTCTGGATGTCTTGTCAAGCTTCTGCCCATCTCTTTCCCTGGTCAGGCTGTAGCTCTGTTCAGCCTTGCAACCTTTATATGTGCCGAGAACATCAAGTCCACAGCATTAGTGTAAAGGATCTATGTCTACTAGTAGAAATTAGACTTGACTGAATACCTAATACTGATGGATAGTATGTTGTTCCATTGATACCAAACCTTGCTGTGACTGTCTAACTGTCTGCATTTTATTTCTTAAGTAGATTGGCCAGCTTTAGCTTCCTTCTGTTTTATCCCTTTATAGTATCTGTGTCTTTGTTTAAGTACAATAAACATCTATCAGCTATCTTCCCTTGTATTCATTGGCTCACTGTGTCCAAGTTATCATCTAAATATTTTATGGTAAATTAAATAAATGAAAGTTAATTAGTATTTATGGGACATATCACTCAGCAGACCTGAGAATATTCTTCTGAATCATGTTAAATTTACCAATGTCCCTTTGAAACTGCAGACCTCAGAACCAGATGCACTAATTCTTTCAGTGGTTTCTGAAACCTTCCCCAAGTGTAATGTCAGGGCTCCCTGATTAGGCATCTAATGATCAAGATTGAACCCATAACTTGTATGCATGTAGTTTCTTAGTGTATAGTCCAAGTCAGGCTTGTTTAGAGAAACAGACAGCTCTACAATTTGATGTGACAATGTACACATGGCACAGACAGAGATAACTGAGCCAGTCTTAGTCTAGGCTGGGTAACAGTGAAACTCTGAATAGAGTTGCTCTACATAACCATACTTATTTGTCTTTTGAAACCATAATATGGCAACTTCACAGCTTTTGCTAACTGAGCTGGATAGACAACATTTGGCTCTTCCAATCTGACTCAATTTTGAAATTTTACTGTTAGAAACAACACTGCCACCACTAGTTTTTATGCACATTCAGTGAGGTGCAGAAATACTGTCTCAAATCACTGCAACTCTGTAATTTAGGGGTAGGCAGCTAAAGGATTGTAGAGATGTTTTACCTACACCTTAAAACAAGGCAAAAATGTCCATAAAACCTTAACACTACCTCTAAAAATCCCATTTCTCAATCACAAAATTTTAGTATGCATAAAGAAGTTCCTTGGAAAGAACTGAGTCTTTCATCAAAGCTTTGACAAAAGTAGTTACTAAAATCAATCAAATAACTCAATCACCATGTGAATGGTATGATTAAAATAGAGAGATGTCATAGGAACTTGAGAAACTACAAATAAAGCCTTTTCAGTGATTGCCTTTTTTTTCTAAGTTCATTCCTTTTTGCCTTGTCTTCAATGGTTTCTTTGTTTTAGTGTCTCTTTCCAACACACAGCTCTTTTGTGTTCAGTTTGAGAGATTTACAGCTGCTACATAAGAAAGAAATGCTACAGCTGCACAAAAAAAAGTTCATTGTTAGAAGACATTTGGATTTGTATTCCAAAACTAAATCATCAGTGCAGAGGTAGGCATTAAGATCAATTATCAGATTCTATGTTGATTTTTTCATTAAATATTCAGCTCTGGCCAAATCCCCTCTTGGACTCCTTCATTACACATTCTAATTAGTGAGAAATTTAATGGCCTAATGAGAGGAGAATAACATTTGGTGATTGAGCTGTTGAGGGACTTATGCAATATTACCTGTCTAACAGGATTCATGATTTCTATCTTGAAATTCTCTCTCCTCCTCCTGACAGATCTCTGTCGAAAGCTGAGGAGCGTCTCCATTCTTGACTGAGCTACCTAACTTAATGACGGTGTCCTGATTAAATCATCACAGGATCTGCAAAATTTTGTTTCTGTTTGTATTATCATTTACAGTAAATCTTTTGCATTAAAACACCAAAGCCAGACCTTTGAGTTGTGTGGGGACACATCTGTGAGAAAGGAACCTAAGCTGGAGCAAGAATTGTGTACAAGTTTTATACATCTCAATGACATTTACATCCCAGGCTCAGCTGTTAATGTGATGAAATGTCCTTGCTGTGTTTTGAAAAGAAAGTGCCTCAGGTTGTTTTTTGGTTTTTAAAAATAACTTAGGTCTTCAGCTTCCAGACATAGGATGTTAGATATGAGGAGAAATGCCTCCCTCACATCCCTGCATAAGGCTTTAGGGTAAACCACTATATCTCTAATTTCCTAATTGCTTATATCCTGCTATAAATCCCTTCCTCAGGGACCTCATTTCAAGGCATAGAGGAATCATGGGAATGTGATTTAGTTTGAGAAACTGGACTGTGACTGACAGGCACCTAAAAAGTCTATGTAATAATGTGAAATTTGAGCCGTGAGTACTGAGCACCTTGCTTGACTCCAAGATTCATTTGTCCTTTTTTTAATGACTATGTAATTATTGATATACTGCTCAGCACAGTAATATAGCTTTTGTCCTTCATGGACCCACAGAGATTAAGTCTTTTTCTGTTTTATAAAATACTGGTTTGTGGAGCAGGAGAATTTTTTCCTATAGCTCTAGTAAGTCTTCTTGTAAACTTACAGATGATTCTGAAAAGTAGTGTTACTGAAAATATTCTATTCATTTTTACTGTATAATATACTGTATTCAAAGTTGAGAACAAGTGAAAGTGAAATTAAAATTTGCCCTTACTGCTGTGAAAAGGTAGATATATAATTTGCTTTTAATTTTATAGCAATAAATACATATAGTTTTCTTTTTAAAAAAGTAATTATTTTCTTGGTCACATAATTTTATCATTTTTTCAAGTTTTCTCTCTAATTTCTTCTGTTTCTAAAAAGCAATTGAAACTTTAATTTGACAAATGTAACAACATTTCTTAAAATATTCTCATATTCTGATATACAGTGAACATCAAAGACTTCATAAATGCATTATCACTGAACATAATAAGTATGCTAAGTATGCTTTTAATGTTTCTACCAATGGAATGGAACTGCATAAGACAGTACTAGTGCCACACGCAGCTGACTTAGTTTCAAAATATACTGACATTTAATTAACTCTAAGTTATTCCTAGAATATGAAACAATTAAGTAGTTCAAAATACTTAATTTATATAGTATTTGAACAAAACAACTCCTCCCCTGTACTGTTTAAAGGAAGATGCTGAAAATAACAAAAAATCTGTAAGAAATATTCAGATATTAAAAAATTCTTTAAAATGAGATTGAAAGGTTTTAAAAAGTTGAAAGGAATTAGTTTCTAGAGCACTTCATACGTTTCTCTTACTATACATATCAGCAGGAATAAATAAAAATTTCAGAGCTACACATTTCTTGCTACACAACTGTTAATGTGTCAGTCCTTAGAAATGAGTCTGTCTACCTGACTGAACAAAGTTTTGGAATTTGATGACCAAAGGTTGAGCTTTTTAGAGCAGAAAACTTTCATCTCATGTAAATAAGTATCAGCAAATAAAGGTATTAATTTCTGATCTTCTAATTTCTCTTTATTTTGGTGCACCATATTAGCCAAGACGAAAACATCTGACAAGACTGTCATTTGTTGAGGGATTGCAGCAGATAGGTAACTGCAAAGATTGAAAAATTTCATCAGCGCCGCTGTCCATAATTTACTAAATCACCAAGGACAGTCAGAAACTATGTTTAGGCTGTGCTGTGCTCAGAAGATAATGGAATAGGTGTCGCAGACATCTTTTCATTAAAAATCTTTCCTTAAGATTTTTTCTTCCTGAGAAGATGAGAGGCTTCAGGAACAAAATGTAAACAATGGTTATCTGCTGCTGTGGAATGCAACAGGTGGATCTGTGATCAGTCTCATGTGCTTGTTTGTAATTAATGGCCAACCACAGCAGAGCTAGCTCGGAGAGAGTCTGAGGCAGCTGCCTTTGTTGTCATTCTTTTCTATTCTATTCTTAGCTTAGCTAGCCTTCTGGGATGAAACTTTTCCTTCTATTCTTTTTAGTATAGTTTTAACGTAATAGATATCATAAAATAATGAATCAAGCCTTCTGAACATGTAGTCAACATTCTTGTCTCTTCCCTCACCTGAAAACCCCTGTGAGCACCGTCACAAATAGAGAATTTGAAAAGGTACCTTAGGGCCAAGGTATTACCTATGTTGATCAAATGGTACACCAGATGCACATTTGTCCCAGTCTTTCCTGTGCTTTAGAAGGAAGATAGGTAACCCATGTTGTGTATAATTTTCTTCAGATTTATGGTAACTGGTAGATATTTGTTAGATAACCCAGAAAAATCGTTTTCTTCCTTTTTTTTTTTTCTGTAGGAACAAAAGGCATTTTGTAAAAATTCAGTTTTTACTCTTGAAATTTATGATGAACCATTTTGAAAGTACAGCATCATATAAGAACTACAGTTCACATAAGTAATTTTTATATTCCTCTTTTCATTTGCTGTAGTGAAAACTTGTTTAAGTTAGTTCAGACTTGCTTCTTACATTAGTAACAAACAAGACAAATTACTTTAAGTAGGGTGAGATAAGAAGCCTTCTCTACTTCAAATTAAAAAACTCCATTTTTAATGTTTCATATTTGTCTGCTGATAAAAAATAAAACACATTACATTTTAGTGAAATTGCTTTCAATATAACGGCAACCTTTTGGCATGCAATTACTATTGCTGAAACTAGTGGATCATTAAAATATATAGTGATTAAATTATATTTCTTTTATATTTATATTATATAGCTATATTTAGATATTATGTTCTATTCTATTCTATTTTATTCTTATTTCTCTTCCAGAGTACACAATGTAGTAAGGTCATTGTCATGACCCAGTCATCATCTTATGTTTATGTCATTTAGCATTTGTTTGACTTGTTTGTACCTTCTTACTGGCAAAGTTTAAAGATGTTCTCCTGACCTTTCTGTAGGTATTTCAAATTGAGGGATTCAGACACACTTCATCCAAACAAAAAGAGCCTGTGGACCCCTCTAAGGTCAACTGAGGAAATGGAATCCTCATGAAAACAATTCTCTTTGAAAGACTGAGCTTAGCTAACAGCAAAAGTCTTGCTTCTGCTCAGTTTATGTGCCATGCTTGGAATAAGCCCTATTTTTTGGAGCAATGTATAGTATGAATCTAAGAGAAAGTTAAATAATTTTGAGTTTGTTTATTTTAACTGCGGACCAATTAACAACTTAGCCATAAAAACATACAATGGATAACATATAAATTTAATAATTGATGATTTAAATGCAAAATTTTTATTTCATTCTTTTTAAGAATTCCTTCCATTTGTTTTCAAATTAAAACACTGAAAAACCCCACAATGTTCTTATTGTATGAATATATCAGGGAAAATTTGTGGCAGTAGATTTAATGAAATTATTTGGCTTGTCCTTTGGCCTGGAAGAAACAATGCAGCAGTAGTTTTCATAATGACTGTTCTTTTTTGAATTCACCAGTGTTTAAATATGCCTCTGGGGCTCTGGAAACTGTATCAATACCCAACCTAATGAAGTAACTGGACTCTGCACCTAGGATGAGATTTACCTCTAGAGTTGAAGACCTGGCCAAAGGTCTCTACTGTTTAGATGGAGCTAAGAGTTTATTCTGACCCTCTGCACTGTATTAATCTTACCTCAAAGAAAATCTCTCTGCAGTGTTCACATTTTACAAGGTATATATATTTTACTATAAAAGCCTCAGGTGAGCTCTTTTAAGGTTGTATTTCAGGATTTTCATTTTATTTTCATATTAAAATAATTGATCCAGTTAAATTAAATTTAAACAAACAGAAAACTCTTTTCTGACTTGCAAAATGTGCAGTTAAAACAGATCAAGATAACAATGAATCATGTTTTTTAACACCTAGTAGCAATAGCTTGTCAATATCTGCTCCATTGAATGAGAGTTCAGTGCTAATCATACACCTCAAAACATCTTCCATCTTAGATATATCGATCAGATGTTTAACCTGTGTCATAAGGAAAAAATAGCCCAACCAACCAACCAACCAACCAACCAACCAACCAACCAACCAACCAACCAGCACAGTCTGTAGAAAGTGTTTCTAGTGATGGCCTCCTTCACTGTCAAAGTGACAACTGATAAGGGATGGCAATGGGTATTAATTGCTTTTGTATTTGTTTGGTTTGTCTCAGTTTTCTAGCACATGAGGGCCTTTGCTATTGTGTTGAGCAACCCACCAAAAGCTGTGGCACAGCTGTTCCAAAGCGCTGCAGAACTTTTCCTCTGCAGCCAAATGAGGGGCTCATCTTGGCTGTGGCCAATATCATGTTTGGCCACTTGCTAGGCCCCTGGCTCAGGCATACATTTCCCATTAAATTCCACTGATGGAAGAGAAGGCATAAAACACTCCTTTGCCCTTGATCCACTGCAAACTAGCTGAGGGTAGGACTCTGCTCACTCAGCCATGTACACTCCAGCCCAGCATGGAATTGTCTCAGCTTGATGCCACTGCTTTGCATGGGATAATAGAAAGTCATATTGAGTCTGTAGCTTGAAAAACACAGTTGCATTTCTAGAAATACTTTTAAATCCAATATAAACTGTATATTTTATTAGAACAGGCTTGTACAAAATTCTATAGCTGACAGAAGAGACAATCACTACAGGAAAAATACTGCATAGTTGCCTAAATAAGATTTTAATGGTTTTCAGCAGTATATTTACAGTGGCACTGTAACCTCAGAGTTGAAAGTAGGACTAGCTTGGTCCAAAACTAGCTTCAAAATAATAGACTGCAAAAGCCATGAGCCATTATATTATGCTTCATGTGGCCATGAGGAAGCGGGGAAAAAATTAGAGAAGGAAAGGAGAATCTGGAAAAAAAATATTTCTGGAGTAAAGGAGTCCTTTGCAAAGCAAATGCTGTTCCTGTTAAGGCAACAGGAACACTTGCATTCACTATTTTTATTTAATCAAGTTCCTTGAGGTAGGTGCCCTAAGAAGTAAAGAAATAAACAAAAACTGAATAAGAAGAGCATGTGTTCTTTGTATCATGAGTGTATAATATTGAGGACATTGGAATAAATTGGAAATAAGGACTTTGGAGTAAGTTTATTTAGCAAAAGGAAGGAAAGTGAGTGTGCAAAAGAAATCACGGCCTAAGGTTTTGTTACCCTTGAAGATAACTTTAACACATGCTCACATGAGCATGAGAAAAAGGATGATAAGGAACATTTCCTTATGAGAAAATCATGCATCTTGTTTTCTATGTGCTGAAACATTTTGCCATGTAACAGATATGACAGGCATCTGGTGCGACAAAGTGTTTGACAGCAGCTGAAAACAAGCTGACACTTGAACTGAAGGGCAAAATAATCACCTTATCTTGCTGCTTGAGCTCGTACAAGCTTTTTATTATGTTATGGACTGAAAATTCTTGTTTGCTTGCTTGTTTGTTTTCTCAGTGAGAAATAGAGTGTGAAAAAATAGGTTAGAAGCAATGCCAAGTGCACAGGCTGTTCAGTCCTCGCAGTCACATCTCATGTGGCTTTCAGGATTAGCTCTGCTTGCAGTGTATGAAAGACTGAGTGCCACTGTATCAGAGCACAACCCAGGCTGCCAGCCACCATAACCCAGTACAATGAAGTAGTACTATTTACTTGTCACACCATTTTTGGAGCAATTTCTTTAGAATTGGTAGAAAAACAGTGCCTTTAATGGACCAAGGTCAAATCTTGTTGCAGTAGTTTTCATGACTAACCCTGTGCATTTTGTATGTGAGAAGATGGGTGACATTGTGAAACACTGAGCTGGTTTGGGTAGACAAGTGTCATGTCTGAGACCTGTCCAGTAAGTCATTTCCATGAAGCTCTTCCCCATTGAAATTCTCTAAGAATAAAATTCAAATAATGATTTTAGCCCAATTTTCTGTTTAACTTTGTGACAGAGCAAGTGTCATTAAGGCAGAGGATAAAGTAAGTATTACCACATCAAACCAAACAGAAAAAAATGTTTGATTTTCCTTTTTTTACATGAAAATGAATTGGAAAATTACACAGACACAAAAGGAATCATGGAAATGTAAAAGTTGTGTAAGGTAGAGGAAAAATAAAGAATTTAATTTTGATAGGGCACAGTCATTTTGTTATTTACCCAGTCTTCAAATTGAATGCACTGGCTGTATAACCAAATAAAATGACACACTCTGCTCTCTATTTTTTTGCTAGATTCCTCCTGGATACGTCTGTCCTGAAGTCTTGCCATGCCACCTGTTACCTGAATGTTTAAGTGCGTCATGTTTCTCATCCATGACAGTAGCTTGCAATCTGCTAAGAAGGAGTAAGCAGTCTCAGTTTTCAAGAAGGTAGAGGTATTGCACTTGGTTCAGTTTATAGGAAAGGTATGGCAAGTACACATTTTTTGTCTCTCTCCTTTCTGCATTCAAGAAAAGGGAATAATCAAACTGCTAGGAATTTTCTCTGTGTTTTTAAAATATTCCAAATGTTTTTTTCTAGTACCTATTGCTATCTAATAAAAAAATCTGTTTTATAAAAGATATAGATACATATTCTGGATACAGTTTTTCAATCCAATTCCAAACAGCAAATGGACATTGTTCCCATTTCAGTTACATAATTTCTTGCTATCATGAGTTCATAGATTTCATACAAAAACTTACTCTGTCATGTATCTTAAAAAAAAATTTGATGATTGATCTGATTAATAACAGTAAGAATAGAGAGATGATCTTATAGGTTAAGCAGACAGATAGATATCTACAATCTATGATTGTGAAAGAGAACATAAACTGATAAACACTGCCCTGGATTACTTTAATTAATTTTCAGTGTGATTTGCAACATTCTGTGATTGTGCTTTGCTAATGCATTTGAGAGAGAATGATAATCCTTGGGCCAGCTGGCCCATGCTCACACTTGTCAGTGAGAACAGCCTGGAGCTAGCTAGGTCTCATAATTCCTGGTCTAGGACTTCTGCAGGGCCTTCCCAGCTCTTGAACTCTGTGTTTTCTCTGAGTGGAGGTAGTGGGGGTTTCTCAGGTCAGAGTTCTCCAGATGATGATAAGGCAGTGTCACAGCCCTAATCATGGGCTTTTGTAGCCTGAGTGTGCACGTAGGTGCTTCTCTTCTGCATGTGGGCCTGTAAGGGTGGGCTGTGAGGAAGTGATGATACTGAACTTGCTGTTGGAAGGGTATCTCAGACACAAGGAGCCTTTTGCTCCTTGGAACAATTTGCACTGTGCTTGTCTGCACTGTTTCTCTCAGGCAGATCCTAGTGGGAAATCATGGAAAAGGCAGAAGGAAGGCATTCACATAGTAAGGGTGATCAGAAGGCTGAGGTACTTATTACAAAGCAGAAAGGACATCAAATTGTTATGATAAATGCATAAGGGTAGGTAATAAAATAACAGATGTTTTGCTCAGTTTCTGCTGCATAAAAATCTGTTATAATTTCTTTCTGGACAATTGTCTATAAATTAAAAAGACATTATATTTTATTTAATATAGGACGGGATAAGGTTCTTGGGAGTTCTCAATTTGTAAGGTGACCCAGAATACACGGATCATCATTTCACTACCTCTTACTTCAGTAAGAGATCTATCATTTCTGAAAGGTCTTTATGTGTGCTTCTAAGACATAAGCTGCATAGACTTTCAGGGGAGAGACATAGCAATTCTCTAGGGAAAAATAAAATGAAAATTAACCAAATTGCTTTAACAATTGAATAGAATCAAAGGCTCGTTTTCCTAAATCTTCCTAGGATTGCCTTTAAAAACCTACAAATAGAAAATAAAAAGTTGGGGCACAAGCTTTCTATTTTTAGTTTATATCAGTTGCCTTTCTCATTTCTGATATGATTTTTTAATGACATTTCTAAGAGGCTGTTAAATGGTTGCTTTAATGTCATTAATATATACATAGAGTTGAAGAACTAGAAATCATTAATAAGTAACTGGAACTATAGGAAACAGCATTATCCTGAACAAAACATGATTCCTCATAATAAAATAGAATTTATTTAAATTATGACATTGTTAGCTGACACCAGCAGTGAAAAAAATGATAGAACATTGTTAATAGCTATGGTTTTTTTCTCTTCACCAAAGATGCTAAAAACACATTATCCACACTATTTCCATGGTTCAGATACAAAATGTTATGGAATTTATAGGGCAGAAAATTATGCAGTAAAATGTTAGAATTGTTTTCTGCCTCCTGTGCTCAAATCTGGTGCCAAGTTTTAGCTTTTAGTAATCAATCAGGCTTGAAAATGAGTTATTCATATTTCTCTAATTACGATGTAGTTGATTTCTACTAGTTAATTTTCAAATAAATACTGTTCTTGCATCTATTCTGTTTATTGCTTCTGTTGTGCTGTGTTTTTATGGTTCCAGGTGTACCTGGAACCTTGATCACACTCCCAAGCTTTCTTCTATGTTTGTGAGGTTTTTTCCTTTCAAAAAGTTCCAAACTGTAAGACCAAAGTGACCTCCTCTAGTAGCAAAAATAATTTTTCATTCTCATTCACTCCAAGTTGTCAGAAACATAATTTCTACCAAATACTTTCCTTCCAGTGTTTCCTTTTTTTGGGGGGGGCTTTTTTTCTGCCATTGGTTTTGACAGAGAAAAGGATATATATCAGAAATTGCTTTAATTCTATAAGCATGCCATTTCCTTCAGCAGAAATATTTTGGCTCAGATGGAGATATATGTTTTATGAATAGTTAGTGAAAGAGCATTTGCCTCATAGTGTCTTTAAGCAGAAGTGGAACTGTACCAAATAAATCTAGAACAACCCATAGACCCAACCCTTTTTATGTCTATCTGAATAGCCCCTGACAGGGAGCCAGGAATACAACAGGAGAAAATAATATTATCATTAAAAATGTAAATATTTCTTTCTTGGGGCTTTGGTTAAAGAGTCTCTTTACAGTGTATAAAAATAGCTGCTCACTGAATTTATAAAGTTCAAAATAAAAGTTGAGCAGACTTCCTTACGGTCTTTTTTTTGCTGCTCACAAAGACCTGGTGTCCTTAGGAACTGGGTTGATTGACAGAGCAGAAGAGCTAGAAGAACCGCAACATTACAGCAGTACAAAAAGATCTCCCATAGATGAGACTCGCTGTTTGCTGGTGCTGCTACAAAATGCACTTGGAAAAAGTCCATAATTCAATGATGTTGTAATTCCAGATAATATGGCAAGGAGATCTCCTGCCTCCTAAGAACTGCTATGATGACCACGGTGAAAAAGGCAACAAGAGTTGCAGCATTGTTTTGTGGGGAAAGAGCAACAATTCTATGTGTAAATTGAATGGAAGTTTGGCTTTCAAGGCCATAAGGAATGCCATGCAGCTGAGAAAACCACTACAATACCCCAACAATGCAGAAATAGCAATTTTTGGTTTGATTTATTCCCAGAGGCCCAGGGATACCAGAAGGTTTTTCTACATTTTAAGCTACTCAGTCTGCAACTTCATTTTGGTTCAAATAAGGCAGAGCTGTAATTGTGGCAATGCCATATCAGAGATGTCATATTGGTTGCCCAAGAATGCAGGAATCCAATCTTGACATTGCAGATTGCATTCCGCACTTATTGCAAATAAATAATTGCTTCCTCTTCTGCACTCTGATTCTCTAAGGTCTGCTGGGACTCAGCCCTTTCTTGTAATTCTTCATTTCCCTCACTAAACGATTTTCAAATGTAGAGCAGTACAACATGCAAATACTTGGAAAAAGTTGTTGTCAAATGACTATATTCACCAAGGGAAAAAGTCCACCATAAAATTGCTCTGCAGGTGACTGTTTTTAATATTTCTCCCTGTAAATATAGTGCCCCAAGACACTGAGGCAGCTGGAAGTAATGAAATGTATTTTTCACACACTCGCTTTTCATTTCAATGTATCAAGTAGCTCTTTAAACTGTTATTTTAAACTATTATGTCTTATTTTAGAAAGCCTTTATAATAATGATGAATAATTAGAACTCAAAGTGCTTGCTATTTGTAAATGAAAATAAATGCTTAGCCCTTCTTGGAGAAGCCATTTAAAGAAATCTTTTTAAAAAGTCATCAATTTTGGTTTATACTACTGGTTTCTTTTATTTTGCTCAAAGTATATTCCAACAATTCAAAATGATGAATTATTCAAAGTTCTACTGTAGTAGAAGTGGTGTTATGTAAAGCGAATGTATGTATGAAAGAACAGGAACATAATTTTTCATCTCTATTTTATTCTTGCTAATGGATGAGCAGAGAAAAGGAGGGCCTGATGCTATTCTAATCTTACTCCCTACTATCCATGTAATTTTGGGCATTTGTAATATCTTGGGGTGTAAAAAGTGCCCAAACCGCATAGCCCCATAGTTTAAAAAAAAAATTAAGAAAAACAATAAAGTGCTGAAGTGAAAATGGTCTTTAGGAGAAAGGTCACCAGGAGACAAATTATCCATTGGTAATTGAATAAATGTATGGAGATAATAGAGAACAGATTTAAATGTGCCGTTGGCATAGCTCGCTAAATAACCACAGACATGTCACATTTAGTGGAAAAAGGCTCAGATTCTGATCTGATGAATAAGCCAGCAGGAACATACAAATCTTTCAGTAATATCTGCTGGACACTGCTGAAGTCCTAGCACAGGTCCATGCCCTTGGCCTCAGTGCTGTTAGTTCTGGAAGCAGGTTTTCCCCCACACACAAGCTGGAACCCTGTTTGAAGTCATTTTTTACAGGACAGTCAAGCAACTGATATCATGATCAAACCCATTGCTTTTATTACTATTAATTTTATTGAATATTTACTTCTGTCTGGGTGATTCCAGTGGTTTGTACTAGGACAGCACTAACAATTCAGAGTTTCTACAAGAAACCTACACATATCCAGGTATCAACACAGCCATTCAAAGATGTATGGAAAGTAAACTAAATTATAGATTATTAATTATTAAGGGAAGCCCCCCATAATTCCATAAAATAACAAGGCTTTTAACTAAATACGGCCCAACAAAAAGCAGAATGATAATCAGAGATAGCTAGC
Source organism: Camarhynchus parvulus (assembly GCF_901933205.1). Taxonomy (NCBI): domain Eukaryota; kingdom Metazoa; phylum Chordata; class Aves; order Passeriformes; family Thraupidae; genus Camarhynchus; species Camarhynchus parvulus. Next base: position 38,657,101 of record NC_044574.1, on the reverse strand, counting down.
TATGTACTATTTAGAGAAATGCACAAAATCTAAATTTTTTAAACCTAAGAATAGTAAATGTTCTGAAATCTAGACTAAAAGCCATGGGAAAGCCAAAAATCTACATTTGACCTTGCTCACATATTCCTTGTCTGTAGGTATCTTGGTACCATGCAACAATTTATAAATATTCTGAAAATAAAAATAAATTTTGTGTTTACAATGAAAGATAAGATATTCAGTGAAAAACCATAGTGTGAAATGACAGCATACACAATGTATATGATATTTGTAAGGAAAATTTAATGGTATAGTTTTGCATTTTCCATGTCTCTTTTCTTTAAGAATTTTGTAGTTAACAAATGAGCAGATCATTGCTGAAGCAGAAATTCTCTTCCAAGAACCAGTGTAAGAAACATTATGCTACAGGACAGTTATGAAGTAGTGTAGAAATGGTACAGTGGTAGAAATAAAGTTGTCACTATAAGATTTATGGTTCTAATTCAGGAGAAGTTAAGGCTTGTAAAAGCCAAATTAATACAAGCACCTATGTCCAGTGCAGCATTAGACATTTAAGTTCTCCAGGCTTTGAGAGGTAACTCAGATTCCATCTTTACCAGCTGTTGTTTCAGGGTATCTTTCCCCTCAGCACATAGGTTTCTGTAAATCCATTCAGTTTTTCACTTTTCTTCATTATAGCAGCTCAAATGCCAAAAATTGGGTTGTGAATTGCTTGTGGGCATTCCCATGGTTTGATGTGGCAGTGGCCAGTATTACTATGCCTAAATTCAACTCGTGACTTAACATATAATATTATCTATATATAATTTGGTCTTCAAAAATGCATGGCCGTGTAGGTAGGTTACCTTAGCTATACTACTTTTTTCTTAAAAGGAATTCACTAGGTAAGTAGACAGGTTTCAAAGCAGGAAAAAAGGTAATTTGTAGCTCAATTCTGTACTCTTAGGATCTTAGGATGACAGTCTTTTCCTAATGCAGAACACAGAAGGGATTTTTTTTTCTCCAGATGTACCTTACTGAATAGAGCTCTGAGATAAAGAGATTTATTTTTATGGGGTGTCAAAGACACATTCTAGCTTCCCTAATGGTCCCACAGTACTTTAGCTAGACATTAAAAACACAGTTGTAGTAAGAAACTGCTTTGCCATTTATCACCTTAGTTGTTGTATTTTTAAGGTACACAGTTTAGCTCTGCTAGTCTCCTTAAAGACAAAAAAAGAATATAAAATAATAATATAAAAACACAGCTGCATGAAATACACAACAAAGGCAAAAATCAGAAATGCTAGAAATGGAAGTACATGTAGAGACACTACCAGCAGTCAGTCCTACACAAAATAAGAGTGCATAGTTATTTCTCAGAAAACTATTTTGAAAGCATATTTCATTAATGGAAATTTTAAAGGATTTGCAAGTTGTTAAAGATCACGAGTAATAGTCACAGTTAGAATTACTTGTGCATTTGGAGGTAATTTCTCTATGTCCTAAAATAGTTTCAATTCTCTCTAAGAATCATTTTTTAACCAATTTTACACATTATAGTAAAACATGTGATGAAAAAGTTAAGAAAAAAAATTAATAGTTCAATGTTCTCTGCCCAAAAATTATTGCCTTCTGTATTTTCTATTAATGAAATTTACTGTCTGCAAAACATTGGACAATATTAATCTTAACAATTCTAATCTTGAAAGTTAGAAGACAATATAGATTTAGGAGGGTGAATACTATATAAATTGCATATAAATCTGGGTTCTAGTATTGAAGTGATAAAATTTTAATATTTTAGTATTGATTTAGATAAGTTGATTTAAAACTCTTTTATATAAATATTTAAAAGTATTTAAATATGATTTACACTTAACATTCTGGGTTTTATTTTTACAAATTTTAAGAAACATTTAGAAATCTCACTTTTTAAAAAATTAAATCAGTGCAAGATTATCACTGAACTGAATGCTGAACTGAAATAAGTAGGATAAGAAGTAATTTCTTGTTTTTTCCTTTGCTATTACTTTTCTGCAGGCTGTTTTCTAAAAAGTGGCAGACTCCAGGTAACTTGGTAATGAATGTAGACATGTGCATAGAAAGCAAGACAAAAATATTCCATGACTGCTTATAAAATATTAGAGGTGGTAAGGTTTGGAAAACATTTTAGAAGTCTAAAATTAATTATTTCTATATTTTCCTTAAGCTTAGACAAATTTTGACCCTTCTTATGAAATGATTTTTTCCACATTCTTTGTGTAAGTATTAATTAGGCACTTATTCACAGTTTATTGTTTTGGGGAAATGACAACTAAGCAGCTTCGCTTCTTCAGAAACTTTCAGGCAGTGACAATATTACACATAAAAACTCTATAGAGAGAACATACTTAGGTGTTGTACAACTGGCATTAATAGTACCGGTACCACTAGCAGCATCCAGTTAAATTCCCTAGATAGATCACATTACCATTTATCCCTCCGTCCCAGATATATAGGCTAAGCCTAAGACTGACAAATCAAATAGTCTGTAATTTAATAAGGACTTCCAGACCCAAGACCCATTAAGATTGTTAAAAATGGAAATGTCTCATAACCTTGCTGGGACATTGTAATGACTGAAGCAGCTACACATCATTGTAATCAAACATTTTAGGTGCCTTTTTCTTCTGTCATTGAATTTCCAGCTATCTAATTTCAGTGGATGGGAGCTGCTGTAGCTGTGTCAAGAGATTTTGAATAATGTCCAAATGGTATAATTTAAATGTCAAGAAGTAGGGTATTCACAACTAATGCTACTATTCCCCCAGACTTTTGCCAGCAAATGTCTTATGATAGATACATGACAGTCTTCAAAAATCATTGAGGTAAAGAATAGGCTCATCTAGTTCCCAAGTTTCTGAGATTTGGGTATATGTGTTAGGTAGGAAATTTCATTCTTCTGAAAACTTTCTGAATGTATGTGAAAAAGTGCATTAATGCTTTTCCTTTTTAATGGGAGATAGATTTAGTTTTCTTTAATTTGTAGATTGAGCAGATTATTGGCTCAGAGAATAAAATGGCTCTTTAAAAAGAAAATAAATTAATATAAAAATAATATCAATAAGAAATATAGGAAGAGTGAGTGATCACCTGCTTCATGTCTGCAGGAAAAAAGACTTTCCACTTCTGACGGGCTGTCCAATTATGCAAGTGTATTATTTTTATGAAAGACATTGCTTTTTGAAAGGTGCCAGCCGTGGCAGGATAATCACTTTAACAACATTCCATTTTAAGATTGGGAATACACAAGAAAATTGAATGTTCATTTTTTTAACATAATTTATAACTATAGCTAGGAGATCTATTTTCAGAGAAGAGGTTTGACAGCCATTTCCCTTATTTTTATCTGCAGTTTGGTGCATTCACTTTGATTTATGGTTACTATTCATCATTTTTGGAAGAACATTGAACGTCATCATATTACTAGGAACACACTGCTTTAATTTTGTTTTCATCAAATGAATGAAATAATTTCTTAGTGATATTTTGTGCAGAAAATAGCAAGAAATAAGCCTGAAAATATAGATTTCATTCATGGGAACTGAAATTAGAATGGCAGGATTTGGGTAGAGATTTAAGACAGCAGAAATGACCCAAGAAAATCAAGACCAATTTCTCCAAAGTTCCTCTTGCTCATTCGTCCTGATCAGAGAGGAAATATTGGTGTAAATTCTTTATCATTGATGACCTTTCATCCACTTCCATCAAGAAGACGCATCAAAGAACAAAAAATACAGCAGTAGCTGAAACACAGATAATGTGATGGAAAAATACAGGCAGAGTGTGCAGTTAAATACAAATGAATGAGGCAACTCTCTGCAGGACTGAGTAGCCAACAGAGTTATTTTATCCCTCTAATGCTGTTGTACTGCAACACCTTTTTAGTTGAGTTTCTATTTTGAGTTAGCGCTGAAGCTGTGCCCTTACTCTATAGCCTTGAAACAACTGGCTTTAACAATGGGCTTAGAACAACTCCAGAGAATGATCAAATCCTTAAATTCTGAAAGAGGGCCAAAATGAGACATATTTACAGTCATAAGTATCCGCCTACAATGCCATTTTAAAGAGAACTAACTGCTTATTGTGAAGTTGGACTAGGGCTAGCATGAAATGAAAAGCCAAGGATATGTATGCCACGTTTAAGTGTCTGAAATAAATGCAGGCAGGCACTATAGTCCTTCCAGGCAACAGCTTTGAGGGATCTCAGGAATTTTTGTGAAGTCAAAAGATCCGGATTTCCCAGCGTATGGGGGAAAAGGCATCTAAAACTTAAGAGGTAGTGACAAAGAGAGAGTGAAAAAGTCCTCTATCAACACCTACTTGCCTACCAGTTCAGAGTGGAAACTGAGCATATAGGGGAGCATATAGCATTTAGCCCAGGAAAGCAATGTCCCAAGAAATGCTTTCCTTTCTTTTCTCCCATTCTTCTCATTCTCAGCCATACTCAGACCTTCACCCTCCTCCCTGTTCATTCTCACAAAACTATATTATTTTGGGCCACTGTAAAACAAAGCACTTAGCTGATCTAAATAAATAAATGGATTTTTTGTTGTTGTTTTTAAGCAGGAATCATTTGAATTACACTTTATATCACAATCCCTGAAAAGTTGTACTAGTAAAACATACACAGCAATATAGTGAACAACAGCAGTTGAGAGAAGCAACGATGGAAGAGGTTGCCAAGAGAAGTGGTAGATGTTCCATCTCTGAAAACATTCCAGGCCTGGTTGGATGGAGCTTTGAATTACCCAATCCAGTTGATGTAGTTCCTTCTTATTACAGAAGGGTTGGACAAAATGATATTTAAAGGCCCCTTTCAATCCAAACAATTCTGTAATTCTATGGCAAAAAGCAGAATAGGGAGGGCAGGAATTTTTCAAGCTATCTTCGTTGCTGAAGGTTAAAGTGCTCCATTTTTAATGCTTTCTATGCTATATGGCAGCTAGCAATAAAGAGGTAATACTTGAATAGCTTCCACTATGGAATATATACTCCAATATGGAATATTTGCTTGAGATGACTCTCAAGCACTGAAGTATTATTCGCCCTGACCTTAGAGCAAGAAGGAGCCTGGTGTTCCAACACCCATGAATACCTGAGTATCAAACCTTTGAAAAAATTGACCCAAATGAAGTAAACCACAGCAGAGTAACATCAGTGATGAAATGCATTATGTTTTAACATTTGCACCAAATGGAGTACAGTTTGAGAATCATCTTTCTTAATACCTGATACTGCACATAATATCACATATTTTGGGGTAGGTTACCAAACTTAATCACTGTACCAGTAGAAATTATTAAGAAAATATATTACATGCTCCCAGTTACTAATTTTAATTTACCTCAAGTTAGTTTTTCTCTGGAACAAATTTTCATCATGTGAAATTGTAGTATGCTGGCATTTAACCACATCTTTAACTGCAAATTTTATGAACATAAATCATATTATCCACTATCAAATCAGACAAATTTTCTTCCTGTGAAACACAGTGTTTACATGAATCTAACAAATTGTATTTGAATAGTGTTGATTTTACAGAATTTCAGTGTACAATCAAGTTGAGCTCATGAAATGAAAAATATATATTTTAAATAGATGCTGAGTTCATAGAACAATTTAATAATGTTTCCCAGTCATTCATGTAAGCTGCCTAGGCAAATATTTTTTTAAATAAAAAAATATATATTTATTAAAAAATTCATACTGAGAACTACAGCATGGATGCAAAATATTCAGGAAAGAATCCCTACATTTAATGGTAGTTATATGCAAGACAGTAAAACAAAAGTCTGGTATGAATAGTTAAGATGAAATTTTTCCCATCAAAATCCTGGTCTGTCTAGCATTAGTGCTTTAATAATTTCTGCTATTCAAGCATGAGCAATAAAAGTGTGCATGAGCAATGCAATAGGTGTTGACAACTTATGCCATGGCCACCAGTCTGTGCACAACTTCCCTTTAGAGTCTCCATACAGAAAGTAAATTACATGAGGGACTAAAGCTACCAAAGCTGCTTCTAGTAATATTTCATGCTTCACACTCAAAGGAGCCCTTTCCTATGTATGTGCATTTTTTCCCTGACAGGTGCAAAAGAAATGAAAGTTCAATGTTCTATTTGCCCAGGGGTTTTGTCTAATTAATTACTGCCTTTGAAAAAATATTGATAGAACCTAATGATCTTTAGAAAAAAAACCCAATTTTTTCTGTGGCCCAAACAATTGTGCTTTCTATCACCACTGTTACCTCCAGTAGGGAAGCCAGGCACTCAGACAGACTGTTCTGTAACATATTTACTTTGATTAAATATTATTTAAACAAAGAAAAAGATTAAAAAGGTGATGCATGGATGCACACCTATTGTATATAAATAATTCATCAGTTTCTAATATCTAATGAAGCAATGAAATGTTCTTCCTGTGAGTGACTAGTTCTTTTTATTCTGAAATAAACCACAGTACTTGTATTTGGGTTTTCCATAGGGTATTTAAGTCTGAAAGCACAGAAGGCAGTAATAGACAGGGCAGCAATCTTGTGCTCTTTGACATCAGTGCCCTGCAGTCTGCCTCTATGATTTTTTAAGCAAAAGAGTTCAGTCATAAGATTTTTGAGCCACTTTTCAATTCCAAAATGTACTACTCCTAAGGGAAATATTTACACGCTGCTCTATGAGTGAGCCTCAGTTTGCAGATTCCACATGAGAATAACAGGAACAATTGTTGACACTGGATCTATTCTTTGTATTTATATTATTCCGAACTGCATGGATGATTTAGCAGAACATCTGTAGTGTCACTAAAGCACAGAATTCATTTAGATAGCAAAAATTTCAGTTCTTCATCACAGTCACAGTTTTGGATTCATCATTTGCACTCTGTGTACTGTTGCAGTTTCAAACCAGAAATTTATGAGAGGAATGGAACACCTCTCCTGTGAGGAATGGCTAGGAAAGTTGGAATTGTTCAGCTTACAGAAGAGAGGGCTCCCAAGAGACCTCTTTATGGCCTTCTGGTACCTTGAAGGAATTTAAAGGCAGGAACAGACCTTTTAGTTATGCCTATGGCAGTAGGACAAGGGATATTTACTTTAAACTGAAAAAGGGCAGTTTCAGACTAGATATGAGGAAGAATTTTTTTACCATGTGGGTGGTAAAACACTTGAACAGGTTGTCAAGAGAGGTTGTAGATGTCCCATCCCTGGAAACAGCCCTTTGGGACTTTTTTTTTAAGCAAGAGTCATTTGAATGATATTTTTATAGCACAATGCCCCAGACAGTTGTACCAGTGCAACATACACAACAATATCAATGAACAACAGCAAAGAAACCATGGTTGCTCAGAGAGGTGGCAGATGCCCCACCCCTGAAAACATTCCAGGTCAGGTGAACAGGGCTTTAAGCAACCTGATCTTTTTGAAGATATCCCTGCTTATTGCAAGGGGTTGAAGTAGATGACCTTTAAAGGTCACTTCCAACTCAAACTACTCTAGGATTCTGTGCAGTTCAAATCGTAAGAGACGAGGTAAGATTTTGTTTATGTCTCTCAATCTACATGTTGTGCTGTGAAAATTTTATTTAAGGAGCATTTGAGTAATTTGTTTCTTTTTTAAATTGAGGATGACATCTCATAGGTACAAGAAAAAAGCAGGAAGAAAACTAGGAAAAATCACTTTGGAAGAAACAAGAACAGTGTGTACGTTGCAGATTGGGAGAGGAAGGCAGAGAGAGAGAGAAAAGGAACACAAACTTCCAAAACCTTCCACCCACCCAAACAGCCTAATATGTATCTCACATCCTGACACCTCTCCTGAGGCATGCACAGTCAACCCAACCAACTCCTCCCAGGAATTAATTGAAACCACATTTTCTGCCTTTGAAGCCAGTACACTAAATCCTATGTAAAGAGTGGAAATCTAAAAACTAGTAATTACAATTATACTAAACCTCCACAACCTCAGTATTATCAAAAGACTAAGCTCACTTAGAGAACATATCAGCTTTAGGGTCATTGTCAGATTTAGCTGGAAAATTATCAAGGTGCTAAGGCAGCACATTGGGTCAGTCTTGGATACATGGAAAATTACAGGTATAGGCTTTCAGGGAACCATGGAGCTGAGCTAAATGCTGCCTTAGGCATGCTGGATCCTCCAGTTTAATTTTGTAACTTACTGAGGCCTTCACAAGCCTTTTTCAGCTTTATATGGTTGATGTCATCTGAACATCCTTAGGCCTTTATATGGGGATGTGACAGCTTAAGAAAAACTGCCAGCTGTGTATGTATTTTCCATTAATCTCTGAATTTTTTAATCTCCAAATTACTTAAAAGACTTAGCAGAAAAGAATGGGTAAACCACTGGCATTCCTCCCTCTCGTAAGGAAAAGGCACAAAGATACCCTGAGATTTTTGTCTTGTGTTCAGTGGAAGCTAAAGGGTATTCAAGCATAGACTTCCTCAAGTTGGTATGACTAAGGCAGACCCACTTACCTCATGTTAGCAGCAGTTCTGAGACTTGCCTAGCATTGTGCCAAGAATGTGCTTAGTCATGGTAAGCCCTTCAGCACTTCTGTTTGTGAGATTAGGCTGATCTCTTCATTTCTCCTTATTTCACCTCTGAGAGCATATATGGTTTCAAATCTGGGGGAAAGACCATTATTTCTGAGCAGAGAAAAGAGAAGCCTGCAACTAGAAAAGGGTTGTAAAAGCTCACTGGCTGTGAGTAAAGCATTTACCAAAGCAGTCTTCAGCAACTATACATTCCTTGAGCTCATAGATAACCTAACAGTTGATTTAAAATTAACTCAGAAGGAATTTATTTAGATAACGAAGCCTTAGCATATGTCTATAGCATTCTCAAGAGCAAAAACTAGCATCCACTGTAAAAATCACACCAATGCCCTTTAAATGAAACGTTAAGATATTTCAGCATGTCATTTTCAACTTGGCTTCAAGAAAACTGGCCTTCACTGTAATCGTCCTACTGGATTAAATGACTTTATTAACAGAGACTTTTGTACACTGATGAATGACATTGAGTATCAATTTTTCTAGGAGTCACTGACAATATTCAATGTGAATTAGGTTTTTGGAAGAATATTTCCTGAAAGTGTGTAAATATAGATAATGTAAAGTCTACCAAAGTGATTCTTGTACTTTTCAAATTACCAGCACCTTTTCCCTTGTCTAGCTTTTCTATTCTCTGAGTTTGAAGGTTGTCCAAAAATGGGGCATGTTCATACCAACTTTTATATTCATGTTCTACTTGTAAGAAGTGAAATGTTTAAAGCAGTTTAAAGGAGATATAAACTCTACTGCTAAAGCAAACATTGTGACCACTGGTTGCAGGTGCAGTTACTGCCTTAGCACATACACTTACGTGGGTGCTCCCACCAGGCAGTCCCAAATGCCTCACTTGGAAGCTTCACATTGCAAAAAGATGTGGCATTTGACACACAGTCATTTCTTGAATGAGTAATTTCTGGCATATGTGTGATCATACTCATGTGCCCACATAGAATCCCACTCTCAAGAGATTTATTCCTCTTCTTGTTCTACTGAGTCCATGGATCATCCCTGCCTGGGAATCATACATGTAGCTTGTGTGTGCAAAGCATTGGAGAATATGCATGGAATAGCTCAAATCTTGAAGGTAAAATATAGGTTTTTTAAAAAGTGATATATTTTTAAAAATTTCACTATGAGAAACTATACCAGAGATTTCTGCAGATGTTGTGGGCAACTGGGAAGAAAAGTGTTTTCTGTCTTCATATTGTGATCTTCTGAGTAAAAGAATCCTTTCTATGATTCAGCTGCATAGAGACAGAGATTTCCATCTTCAGAAACACTCTTGCCTCTCCATATTATAAAAACACATTGTAATAACCACAAATAATTTCATGTACATGGCTGATTCAGTTCATGAGGGTCTTGGTACCCTGTGATGCTGTAACAATACAGGTTGCACAAACCCTTCCAAAATTGTAGGCCAGAACCTGGCACTATGGTTTAATAGGTATTTATTCTTTAGGAACATAGTAGTTACAGACAAGCAGGAACTGAGTTACAGGTGAGTAAGCCACCTTATAGATGTTTCACAGATTGTCAAGAGGTAATGATTTGTCAGTCTGTCTGTCTCTCACTTGAAATATTACAATAGCCGGTTAGCAATGAGTGCAGTCAGGAGAGTATTTTTAACGAAAGTATTACTGTAGTTTGACTGTATTATAGATAGGGAAGCTAGTTCTGCACTTCAGTGTACACTAAATTCAATGCAATAAGCTAAAATCCAAAGCAGCTTAATGGGTATTAGGGAATGACCAGAGGTTGGGTTGCCAGGAAAATAAAGGCAGCCATATAGCCTGACTATCTAAACTGGAGATTTTTTCAAGTCTTCTAACACAGAAGACAGAAGAGAAATGGTGAGAGATACAATAACCCCATCATTTCTAGATGGGCACAGTCTCAGTGCAGTCAGAGTTTTATGTGGTCTTGTTGAGTACTTTTGAGTAATTTTCTCAGATGAAACTCTACTTTTTTTACCATTAGTCTTTAAATTCTGACTACATCTCTCCCAACATGCATTTCACAGCTGAGGCAGTCTGCATGATTATATAATTTGATATTTCAGGAGCTACGGAACAATTGTAATGTCTACCCTGACACCCAAAGCCTGTCCTTATGCTGAAAGAAATTAGAATTTTTTTCTAAAGCATCCTTTTCAAGCCATCTTCACCAAAGTCATCCAAAACATTTTTCAAAGATGTAGCAGAAAATAATACACTCATAAAGAAAACTCACATCTTCATGCTTTAAAGCAGATTATAGATGATGACTAGAACACTAACAGTGTTCAAAGTATTAAGCAAAGGGATTTTATAGAAATAACAAAGTTTGACATATATGTTCTTTGACATAAAAGTAATATAACTACAGAATATAGGCAGATATAAATTGAGATAATTTACAACAAATGTTAACCCATGTATAGATGAAGCATTATCCAGAATACCAATCCACTTGCCTAGCATGTGCATTGAGTCTACATTGATTCACAGTCACACTCTAACCACACACATTTTTTAAGTCATCATTGACTCACTGGCTCATTATTAGATAGTGATTGCATTATCTCATTTATTACTTCCAACTGCTGTGTTCAGCACTGTCAGTTCTATTTGGATCTTACTTACAACAGAGAACCACAACATTTTCTGAATGGACTTAGAGGGAAAAATATTTTCTCAGATTGCCAGAATGCTTTCCTTTATACTGATGACTATTTGCAATGACATTTTAATGTGAACTTTTTGCATCTCAAAGCCAAATTATCAATAAAGGGAAAAACCATATAGAGCATTACTGAGATGAAGAGCTAAATGAACACTTTAGATTTTTAAAATTGCTTTACAGTTTTAGATGTACATAAAAATATATATTTTATAGTTTTAGATGCACATATAAATATATATTTAGGTCTGACACTAGAAAACACACTCTGAGCTGAGCTGCAGCCATAGCATCCTGCTGTTTCCTACAGTCTACACACTAACCTCCTGAGAAAGGACAGTCCCTAGGGCTGTCCCAGCAAGGCTGCAGCTATCTGGGCCGTGCTCATGTCTCCAGCTGTTGAGGCACTAGCACTGAACCCACTGCATGGTGAGTCTGCCTGTGCCCTCCAGTACCATGTGGCCTCTGTGTGTGCCCTCAGCCACACCTGAAGCAGATTTAGAGTCAGTGCCTGGCTGAGTAACAGTCCAGCCATGGCAACATGAAGCTCAGGAAAACTGTGATGGCAGGGTAGCCAGGGGAGGTAAATTATTCACGCAGAGGTGTTAGAATACAGTGAGATCTGTTTTTCCACATTCTTAGAATGCATTTTCTAATCTTCATACCGTGATTTCTATTTTCTGATGTAAGTTGTAAAAAGCAAAAGCATGGGGACAATGAGTGTCTGTGAAAAAAGAAAAATTAGAATGAGAAACATCCTCTGAAAAGTAACTTGGGAGAAAGATTTGTGACTCAGGCATTGTATACATTAAGGAAAATACATTCCTATGCTAGTTTGAATGGGGTATAAGAAATTATGCCTGACTTTTGTCACAAGATTCTCCTATGACCATAAAATATTATTTTTAAAGTATGAAAATGAAATCTTTACATGGTTGTATAACATAGCTCAGACTGACAGGCTAACATAGTCCTAAGAAACAGCCATGGCTGTCAGAAGGATGAGGGAGAGCCTTCCCATTTATAGAGCCACACCCAGCTCTGTTACAGCTAAGTAAACGTTCATTTCTCATGCTGTATATTAAGCATTGTCTGTGACTCAGTTTTAACAGTATTAGTCTTCTCTACAGCACAGCATAGCTTCAAATCTTTTGCTGCACAGGACACCAGACATGATAAAATTCAACATGATAAAAAATATTATAATATAAGTTACCTCATTTTGCCTTTCCATGGTCCAGCTGTCCAGCACCTGGTTGGGGTAGTCAGGAGTTGTCTTTGGCATGAACACCATGTGTTCCTTACTGAACTAAAATTTCTGTAAACAAAACATAAATGCTTACATTAGAGAGATCCTTTTATTAATACAGTCTTTCATCTCCAAAATTTTGCAACCATTCTCTTTTGATTCAGCAGCCATCTTCCAGCTACTAACAGGATTGATAAAACCATTTGCAGTTGGAACAAAACCACACATTTTTACTTTCCTTGAAAAAACATGAAAATTAAGAAGTCACTTTTCAGTGATGTTAAAATTTCATAAATTGAAATTTCAATGTACACTTGGAAGACCAAACACCTGACAAAAAATGGGAAATGAGATAACTATGCTTTCTCTAAGCACCTCAAGTATTTATATTTAATTTCCTACAGAAAACCTTAATTATTGAGTTAGAGAACATTCAAAAATCTGTTCTTCATCTCCTCGCATGCTTTTCAAGGAATAAATAGATTCTAAGCTTAAAAAGTGCTAATTCACCTGAGAAGGTAAACCTGGATTCAAATTCCTCCTTCAGACAACCATTAAATTTACAATATTAACTTGGGAACTGAAATGAGGGTTTCCAACACTCAAGTGCATTCCCTGATTAGCAGATTAAAAAGTCTGGTCCCATGAATCTTTAGTTATTCATATGTAAATAAAAGCAGTTTGGGAAATAGAGACTTTGCCCATGTCTCATCCCAATCACACCAAAGTGCTGTTACTTAAGTAAATTACAGAAATTATGGCTACAGACTTAATTCTTCAGACATGTGAGACATTTAAATATAGTCTAATCCTCCTAGGTTAGTGTTGACTTTGGGGAAAAACACGTGAACAGGTAATCCTTCCTGCACTGCTCTATGAGAAACTAACAACCTGATGTCAACTGTCCTACCTAAGTTTAAAGGACATTCACAGCACATGGGTTTTTCTATACCTTCCTTATTGAAAAGAGGGGATATTTTCAGAGCTTACTGCTTGGCTTTAAGGTTATTAGTAACGACCATACTAGTGCCCAGAAAAATGGACTTCAAGGAATATTAAAAAAAAAAATAACAAGAGTGTTGTTTGGTAGTATCTTCACTTATTTTTCCCTCAGAGATTCCTAAGTAGTAAGATTAAAATACTAATTTTTATTAAAAAACCTTTAATGCTTTTGTAATATTGAAAAAAGATTCCATAATTTCTCTGTTTTTCTTTTACAGTGCTTCAACAATTCAAATCATCTGCCAAGATATTAATTTTAGTGCAGGAAAATAGTGCATAGGTTTATTTTGGTCACTTTGGCTTTTCTCAGAGTATCTTTTCTACAGATCTTAATAGCTTTTGACTAACAATTGAATCATAAAAGCAATTTTAGGTGGTTGGGCAGATGGTAAATGGATCTTTCACAAATGTTAGAGTCCTTAATGAATAAAATAAGCACATAAATACACATAATTTTTGATGTTATTTCATATTGTATCAGATTTCATAGAATGTTAATGATTTCTAAAGCACATTCTATTTTCAAAAAAGTAGGGAATCACCACAAGTGCATTAAATAGGAAACAATCATTTAATAGCTATGTGGTCACAATTTGCAAATGCAGCCATATTTGGTAATTTGGCCAAGGTGAAAAGTCTTTTACCACAGTTTCATAGAATAGGTTATATATGTAACTAAAACAGGCATAGTTCTGGCTTACTAAAAATATTATGAATATTTGATAGTAGTTTCATTCATTAATGGATTTTATTATTTGTTAAATGAGAAGTTGTTTTTCATCCAAGGTAAAAAATATTTCCCTAAAATCCATAAAAATGTAGGGGAATGTTTCCAATATTTCCATTTAAAAATATAAGCACAAAGAGTGTTTAAACCCAAAGATTCAGAAGTGTAGACCAAGTCTTATGTTTCAGAGAGTGAGGTAATTGTATCTAGTTGTTTTGATTAAAGACTTATTAAGTACTCCTGTTAGTAATGGAATCCCAAATTCACATCTGTATAGATATATCTTGATTGAAATGCTTCTTCTGTATACATACACACACAATCAAAGTCCTTTTCTAGTGTTTTCTCTATTAAGGAAAATATTTAGTTTTTAATTTCTTCTGGATTATGTTTAGCGTATTTTAAAGGAATGCTTTCAGCTCCACATTTGCCTGAAAACTACCATGACTACTGTTCTACTGTTTACTAACCCGTTAGTTTAATACATCATAAAATGATTGCAGAAACAGTGTTTGTTCTGTTGGTTCATAAATTTTTTTTGAACATGACCTTTGCTTAGTGATTTTGTTAAACTATCCAAAAATGTACACTCTATAGTGCATGCTCTATTGCCTTCTGGATACTTTGCTTGCATTAATGTCCCATTGCCCTTAAGTATTGCCATCACTATCATGCAGGATGGTTTTGAAAAATTCAGTTTTGTCAAAGCATTTAACACAATTTCTCCTGGGAGCTCCACTTCGGAACCATGTTAACATTGTGAGAAATCTCAGCTCAAGGAAGATGGGTAGGTTTGAGTGGATGGTTCTTGTATTTATTCACATTCCCAAGACAAAAAGGCAAAATCAAGGCAAAAGTCAAATATAGCAAACACAGTTAACCAACTTAAAATTAATTTCAAAGGGATTAAAATTTAGGACATTCTACTTAAAACGTGTTCTTAAACGTGATGAAAAGTCCAGACCCTTTCGGAGTTAGGTACTTAAAAAGATCCCCTAAAATTAAGTGTGTTTTAATTTAATTATTAAAATATTGTGCATAAACTGAATCTACAATAGGATGTATTTGGTTCCCCTCTCTATCTAATTTTTCATTTACCACAAGTCTTTTGGGACTCATATGATACCACAAGTGTGAAATGCCATGACCCAAGGAATTATTTCAGGGTTATTTTCCTGTGCAGTGCACAGATCGTTGTAGCGATGCTACTGATGGAATGGCTTTTGTAAGTGGGATGAAAGGAAGTAGAAGAAAGTGAAAGGACTTCTAAGGGTAATATAACTGTTAACATTAGAGTTTTGGAATAATGAGCTGCTGGGCCCATCCATAAAAAAAAAGGGGGTAGGGGGGCCAGTTCAAAAATTCAGTGAATTGATACCTCCTAAAATGTCACAGGTTCAGGGATCTGTATCCCAGAAAGTCACGCTGGTGTTCCATTATGGGGGTTAGGGGAGATGGCAAGAAGATGGGCCTCCAGGCATCACAGATGCTGTGCTTGCACAGCATCCTCTTTGGAAATTTTCAAAGCTGTAAGAAGAGGAGTCCTGAACCACCCAACTATTATTTCAAAATAATCTCTGCTTGGAGAGGCAGACCAACCTAAATTTTAATGCTGCTGGAACCTCTGGATTCCTCTGTGAAGGTGGTAAATCATATCCATAACCATAATTCTTTTTGCACTTGGGGAAAACTCAGCTTCATGCTTTAGGTGGACTGGGACTAAGTTTTTGAGTACTTCTGTTCTTAAAAAAGTTCAGAAAAAAAAGACAATTGCCAACTTTTCCTTTGCCCTATGAAATCACTGCTAATGCTTACATGGGCCAATTTGCAGAAAAGGCACACTACAAAGCTGCTTGGTCCTTTCTTGGGTATTTGAGCGTTTAAATAACAGGCAATGGCCATGCCCATGCACCATTTTACCTTTCCACGGTTCTTTTATAGATAGGTTCCGAAGGAAAGTACTCATCATCTATTCCAAACCAGTTTTATCTTTGCAGCTACAAAAATATATAGGTATGTGACTGTATTTTGTATCAGCTACATCCTGCCTACTCACACAGCATGGTATTTGTTTTTACTAACCTACTAAGATATTATGACTCGGGAAGAAATTAATTTCTGGGCTTGTATTCATGTTTGTGATGGTTAGCAGAGGACTTGGGTCAAAGAAATGCTCTAATTTTCTTATTCTGAATCTACAAACTTATAAGCTTTTCACTCAAGTACATGGCATTTCTGAAAAACAGGAGTCTTTGAGACTCTGTCCATCTCATTGCACATATTACATAATACACAATTTTAACTTGAGTATACTTTCCTCCTTACTTTTGGAAGTCCAAGCAAACATCAATGATGTATTTAAACACTTAGATGAGGAAGGCCCAGGCTGCAACCTTGATTATTTATGTCATTTATTTAATTATGTTCATATATGAGCTGTTCTGTACATCCCTAAATTCCCAACCCTCAGAATAAATCAAACAGCTGACTTCTATCAGCAGCTGTCTCTTGTTTCACTTCAAAGGAACAAGTAATTTAGAGGGTGAGGAAAAGGCCAACATTTATTCTTCTCAGTAAAAAACTCCCATTTCTATCAGTATAAAAGAAAAATTTAATGAAATACCACCTTGTTACATATTCTGTCTGCTACCAATATTTTTATAAAATGCTCATAAATCTGTTTATAGTGCATTCTGCTATCAGCCACAAGTATATGTCCTGTGAGCCATTGAATTAATTTAGGAAATATCCTGAATCAGAAATTTACAGAGCACATAGAACATAGCTATCAGACTGTAGTGGAAAAAATTGAAACTATTTTGAATTTTTACCATCAAGAAGTCTATTGACTCTGTTTTATGGGAGGAAATAGGAGCTTTCTCAATATTCTTCTTACTCAGAGTCTCACATATCTGTGATACATTGGGTGGCATTCCTGTTATGAAACTCCCTCAGACAAGCTATATTGCAGCAGTAAATTCTAGATCTAGCCCACAACGTTGGAAAACATTCCTGAACAGATGGTTTCATTCAATAAAACATCAAAGTACCGTAGTAAATAATGCTGTGGAATTTTTTTGCCAGTCATTTTGCAGTGCCACATTAAACATTTCCAGAGGCAGCTGAAAGTGAAAGAGACAGAAACATTTGGCAGTGAACAGAGTGCCATAGGGCTGTTTGACTGGTGATGCTGAGACCAGAAAAAGAAATGAGTATCTGAGTGGCACTCCTTGAGATGGTTTTTGACTTGTAAAGAGCAGAGAGTGCAGGGCAGTTAGAGGTCGTCTGCTCTTTCCCTTCCTATTCCCCACTGCAAAGAATTTTGGTGTCTCACGCTCTTTCCTCTGTTGACTTCTTTCTCTCTGAGTTTGGAGAAGAGAAACTTGACATGATGTTTGCTTACCTCACTTGAGTGTCTCCTCTATTTTGAGTCAGGACGTTCTACTGCCTGCAGGCATTAGCAGAACACAGTCTCCTCCAAAATCAGTCAAATTCTTTAAGATCTGAATCAAATATCCCCAAAATGGAGTGAGATTGTGGAATTTGCTGGCCTTGCCCACATGTCTTAGGCTTCATATACTAAAAGTAGACTAGCTGTCAGTACTTTGAGAATAGATTGTATCTATAGAAAAAGGCAGCAAATAGAAGAGAATTATCTAGTCAGTCAAGCAAGCAATCCACAGGCTTCAGTGTCCTGCCAGTTAAATCAAAGGGAATGAAGCAATACATGGCAGTAAGCTTCAGAAAAAAAAATCAAGATCAGTGCTTGGTTTGTAGTATCCTGCTATTGAAAGAGAAGAATGTGTTTTCTTACCTCTGAAAGTGCATTTTAGGAAGGACCACAGTTTTAAGATAATTCTGTGAATTAAGGATTAGGATGTAATTCTACAAGAAAATATGTTTCTCTTTATATTCTTGTAATGGGCGCAGTACTGCAAAGTTTAAACATGCAAGCAATATAGAAGTTGTAGGACTTCAAGCATAAAACCCAAATCAGCTAATGCAAAACATAGTAGCACTGCCTTGGAAT
Source organism: Camarhynchus parvulus (assembly GCF_901933205.1). Lineage (NCBI taxonomy): Eukaryota > Metazoa > Chordata > Aves > Passeriformes > Thraupidae > Camarhynchus > Camarhynchus parvulus. Next base: position 38,638,847 of record NC_044574.1, on the reverse strand, counting down.
TTTCTGAAGAAGATTGGAAATCTAAAGCTCCTTCCCATTAATATAAAAGTTGAAGGCAGTTTTCTTCGCTTTTTGTCTCAAGGAACAGAATAAAAAATATCAGTTGCCAACTTCAACTAACCTTGCTATGGCAGCATTCACAGCTCTATCTTCTGCTGTAGCCATCTGATATTTTTTTCACTGTCATCTCCAAAAAACACAATTCAGCTGCAGCCAGAGCCACAGAAGTCCCATCTCTGCCTGGTTCCCAGTAGTTCCTGCACTGGATGTGAATTCTCATTATGTAACACACTCAGGCGTGGGCCAAACAACTGCTTTTTACAGAACAGCCCGTGTGTGAGTCAACAGCAGAGGCAAACCCAGGTGAAATGCAGAGACAGCTCGTGTCACTGTGCTGCATGTCCAGGTCCCTAAGGCTGTGCACACCGAGAGGCCTGGAAGCTGTGGCTCCTCAGCCATGCAGTTTGCCTGGTCTCCCTCTCATCAGAATTCCTGTGGGCTAAAGATACAGAACTGTGATAAGAAGAGAGCAGGCAAATGAAAGAGAAGCATAAAATGATGCAAACAATTTTTTAAGCATTCTGGCTGTATCTCCCCAGGAAAAAAAAATGCAGAGAGAGAATCAGGTATAAACAGGACTTTTTTCTTCTTTATTCATGACACATTTTAATGAGATTTGAAATGAGCACAGGAAGACAGAGCAAGATAACAAGGTTATCTTCAACTCTGAATCTTCACACTATTTATGATGCTAAATTTGCAGGCTATGCTGCTCACTCACATTTCCATAAAGTAGCATAATAAAAGAAAAAGAACAACTAGATGGTTGCAATTTTTCTTCTGAACTGTCCTTTCTGAAAAAACATATACAGTCCTCTGGGTTCTCATATTCTTTTTACCTCTGCAGAATAATGTCCCTTTTGTATTTCATCCCTTCTTTGTGCAGAGATAAAGAGAATGTATGTACATTCAACTGCTACTCCCCTAAGTGATATGACTCATTCACACAAGCATCTGTACCCCTTAAGGGACTGACAGCGCCTTTTCCTCTTAACTCATTAATTTTACTTTTCTGTTATACTGAAGAACTGCTAATAAAGTAACTTTTCTGAATTGACATTCAATCTTTTCTGTGCCCCTGCAGGCACCTCTTCTTCTTCAAGACTAAAAGCACAATGTGTTGAACTCTCCCCACAGATGCCATGACAGAGGCATATATATTCTAACATTCACTCCATCTTCTTGAAATATCATCTGTTTTGCAGATTGCAAATTGGGACTAATAGCAGGCAGCAGGGTCTGCAACACTAAGAAGTTTTAAATGCTTCCTACTACCATCCAACTTACACTTGTGTCTGCTATAGTACAGATACAAGATGGCTAGCTGTTTTCTAAAGCAATTTTCCCTTAAGGCTCTCAGCTGTAGTTATTACATAAAATCTCATGGCTTCATTTGAATTTAGATACCTTTCCTCTGTGTTCCCAAGTTAATCTTAGGAGCAGACTTTAAGCTATGGGAAACTAGAAAAATACATTTCACCAGTTCCATGATACCATTAATATACTAAAAATAAATGAATAAATAAATGAAGGCATGCAAAGGAGAGCATGCCCTTTTAAATTACATTTTTGTTTTTTGCCTCTCTCACAATGTTGCTAACAATTAAGTTTTCTGGGCTTTTATGTGAGGTTGAAGAAGTTAACAGCAGGAGAGTATGAAGTCCATCGTGTTTGACCCAGTTTACACTGATTTGAGTTGGTATCCTAAGTCTTTCCCATGTTAATTACAAATGTCAGCATTTTTTCACATGAGGAACAAGATAGCTAACACAAATATTAGTTAAAAGTAAGGGGAGCTTGCAATCAGTAATGGGTGACATACATATTCCAGAAGTTCCCTTGGCCCTTTCGGAAGAGGTGTAAAGGTAGATAATATTATATTACTGAAAACATGACACAGGTAATTGTAAGATTAATTGGAAATCGAGTTCTCTCATCTCTGCTGAATGGAAAACATCCCATTTACCTTACCAGTCTTTGATCAGTACACCTGTCTTTGCAGAGACTAATAAGACAACATGAAAGCAAGTAAAAGTTCATATTTTAAGTAGTTTCTGTAGTGTTTCTGACACTTGTGAAACAAAGAGAGTACTAAATATTGATAATCATGTCATTTCAAAGAGAAATAGCCTTTTTTTTCTCATGTATTACTCACTTTAATCCCAAGAGTAGAGCAGTGTGCAGTGATTCTTTTCTGTGGAAAGTCATTTAAAGGTTTAAATAACTGAAGGTTCAGAAACTACACATATACTAGCATCAATCATCATAGCACCACTTTAAAATACCACTTTCTTTGAAATCACTGCTTGTATTAAAAATAAGGCAATAAGCTACTTACTGAATATAATGTTTTTTAAGAATATGTAAACTGTGTTGATGGGATGTATCTGATTAATGGAAACTAGGTGAATGTAAAGTCCTGAGACTGTAAAGCTGCTGTACTTGTCAGTGCAATATAAGGTCTAACAGTCTTTTAAATCTCAAGAGGTAAAACAAGAACAAGGATTAGGAAGATTTGTTCAACACAGTAGGAGTATGTTTTAGTGAACTCATACTGAATAATTTTTCTTCAACTGTGTAGAAATTGGGCGAAGAAATATTCTAAGCATCCTACATGTCTGTTCAAAATGGACCAAGAAAAAGACCTAATATGTTCTGAATATTGGTAGCAGTGTTCCTTCTAGGCCTCTACATGTAATTACTGCCCCCGAGGGGCAGCCCAGCTGGAGCCCCTAAGACTGAAGAGAATTGCCAGCTCTGTTAGCAGAGTGTACCAGCCTAGTCCACATTTTGAGGTCTATGCTTCTCTTAAGTGGCCTTACCAAAAACATATTTTTAGATAATCATATAGCCAAACTGAGCGTCTGCAGATGAGTTGCCAAGAGTGAATGCTTTGATGCAGCTATTTGTATCCCCTTTCAAGGCAGAGATACTATTCCTACTTTCTTAGCATCAGAAATAAAATTATTGTGTCCACATGGTATGACAAAATGAAGCCCACTAACATGAAATGCTCATGTCCATCCAAGACATATTTGGTATCTTTTTCTCAGCTTCAGCCGTAAGGCCAGCCAGCCAGCCAGGGCTGCACCACTGAAAAGGTAACTCAGTGACCAGTGTTTATTGTTTGTGGTCAGTTTAGAGGAGAAAAAGAGCTTCCCCAACATCAGATTCACGTTGTAATTACTCTGAGATATATCTATATAAAAGGCCACATACACAGATGTCTAGTTAATGATAGTCTTTCAAGGTAAGAAGTATTGTTACCTTCTGGAGGCTGTCTCAATACTCATGACCTTATCAAAAAGCACTTAGATATCATCTAAAAGGTAGTTCAGATGGTGAATGAGGCATATTTGTGTGGCTGTTGCAATAATTGGTATTTTTTTATTAGTATCCAGAGAAAACAGACATGATGAAGAGAGTAGCATGATCCCCAGAAGAAAACACAAATGGTATTTCTTAAGTGAAGCTATATTAAAGCAGGGCAGCTTGTAACAACAAAACAATGACACTGAAGTATAAGTAAAAAATAAAATTCACAAAATGTTTCTGGCACTAAATAATTTGGTCCCAGAGGTTCTTTTGCTTTGGAACCCAGAATAGAAAACATCATTTAAATTCATGATCAATAATCATCAGCTATCACACACTGATACACATGCTAAGAAACTAGACAAGGGGCTAAAATCCAGTGTTTAGGTTTTCATTTTGCTATCCAGGTTCAAATGATCAACAATTACTGCACATTAATAAACAAAGAGCTATTAGAAGGGCAGCAGAAACAAATTATCTGACAGAGTTTGTTGCCTCATTCCCTCTCATGTTTTTTTTAAATCATCTCTATAAAGAGTGCTGGAAAACACTGTTCATTAACTTGTATTGTCTTATGTGTCAAACAGATTTAGATTATTTTATTCTGCTTATAATCATTTGTCTTCCCCCAAATTTCTCTAACAGTGTTACTTTAGAAATTAATTTATTTTTGTGGTTTTTTCTAACTATGACCAATCAATAACACTTAACACATTATGTGTGCACCGCATTTTAGTACCCCTCTGTTTACAGTACAGCTTCAACTACTTGCCTTTCACTATTAATACAGCAAAGTCTAGTAGCTTACATGCCTCTTTCTTATAAGCTGTGTTTGGAAAGAAGACATTAGTTAAGAAGATGCTTCCACCCTTATAGAGGTAAATATCCTTTGGTGGTTTGAACCTTACTCAGTTAGGTCAGATATTTATTGCCTCTGTTATGGCGCAACTCAGATGAAGAATGAGCTGGGTAAGAGCCAGTAGCATTTGAGGCATGGTAGTGCATACATGCTCCACCCCATAATAGAGCTCCATTCTGCTAGGGGTCGTAGAAAACACCTGTGGTAGCCACCCTCTTATGAAGGGCTTCAGACTGCCAGCTGAGAAAAGAGGGAAGTATTACTACACTTTTGGGAAAAAGAAGCATCGGAAGATGAAAGCTAAAAATCATAATTGGCCTCAAATCCTATTTGCCCTGAGGAAAGAATCAGGCAGAGATTTGTCCCTTATCACTAGCTGAGCTGGCTCCCAACTGTAAGCATAAGGGTCAGGACAGGTGAACTTCATCACCGTTCACTGAGGTGGTTCTTTTGATTTTTGGGATCTCAGCAGGGGACACTCATCCCGCTCCTGCTGAGCTTACAGCTGGGTGATTTGCGCTGGCCAGGGTCCAGCCAGGTATTTGCAGAGGCTGAGAAACATGAGTGGGCTCAAGAGACAGACAAGTCAGACAGCCACATATTGGCTTACACAGATTGCTGGTTGATGTAAAGATACTTCAGTGGGCTCTTCATTGAGGCTTAACAATTCCCAGTAAGATATCAATTGGTAAATTCTATTTCTACTTCTAACTTTCGCAAAGATATACACCTTTCTCTATGTATTGCTTATGCTCCACACCTCAGAACCAGAAGTCTTAACAAAACCACCATCACATGGCTCACAAGAAAGAGAAAGGAAACTGACTTGCCAGACACAAACTACTGAACCTTCAATTTTGTAAATGTAGACCAAAAATTATATCAGCCCAGATATGCTGGAGCCACTAATGCAAGCTAAAATTATGGCCAGATTTTCCTTTCTTCTATCAGGAGGAATGATGACTTTGGAACAAAAGCCCAGGAGGAAAGGAAGAGTGTGTGTGCATGTGAGAAACAGACTTCCAAACTCTCAAGCTCTCTAGTGCCTTTATAGAGCACTACAGCTATCAGCAATTTACCCTTGGAAAAGGAGCTGTCAAGTAAATGCCTTCCTATTCACATCATGTTGTAGGTAAAAATCCTGAGCTGATCTATGCCTCATGATTGAGCAGACAGGTCTCTTTCCTGCAATCAGTGCTGATGAAAAACTGATTTTTGTGGTAGTGACAATCTGATGGTACTAAAATAAAATCTCCTAGACCCTCTGGTAATGAAAAATTATCTAAGTGAAAGGAAGAAAGAGTAAAAAAAAAAATTACAGACTTCTATTTACTTTTAAAATTGTAGAAACATTTTTTCCCAGTAAGTAAATAGTCCTTTTTATTTTTGCTTTCATTAAGCATATTTTGAAGGACTATGATATTCTTTACCACAGCAGACCAGATTGCATCAGTTGCTCCTGAAGAAGACAAAAAGCCTCATCAAGGGAGTGAGGAGTAGAAGACAGTCAAAGTGAAATCAGGTTGAAGTGTCATTCACCTTATTGAATCAAATGCCAACAGAATATTGACATATTCTACAACCTTTGACCTTTTTAGATTTTGGGATGTCCATGGACAATGTCCGTGTCTTCTGGGTAGCAAATATTCAATTACATATATGCTACTGTATGGTTATATCTGTACAGAAATGTAAGAGATATTACTTCTTCCTTATTTTCTTTGACCAGAATACTGCTGTTCCAGTTTATGATGTTGCATTTTGCTTGGCCAAGTGGGGATAAGGTACAAGCCTGGCTACAACAAGTTATAGAGGGGGATAGTTGTTCCCTTATGTAGCAGTTTCTTAATAACTTCACTGCATCAACCTGTAAACAAAACATCAGCTGGTTCCATATAATTATCACCTCCCTTCCATTTGTAACCCTCTCCTCTAGTTTTCCATGTTAAAACATGGAACAAATCTTTTATTCTGTGGTCCATCTCAATGTGGAAGGTTTAACTGAATTTACATCTCATCACATTTAAATTTCTAGTTAATGATAATTAGCAAGTAAAAGAGGTAGACGTTTCTCCTAAAAAAATTAAAGGACCATGATTCTTGAAAAGCATCATGAACTTCACAGGAGAAAAATTCACATAATGATAAAAAAAGCCCATCTCCTTCTAATGCTCGAGTTTTTTAAAGATAAAGTCAGTAAAGCTTTCTTTCTACTTAGAGTATCAGTGCTGGAGGAGAGGAAATGTGTCCTGCTTTCACTTAGCAGAGACTTGTACTCAAAGATAGTTCCTTTGATATCATTATATATTGAAAATATAAAAACAAGCTGCTTGCAATGTGTTGAAAAACAAAACTGAGGGCAAGTTTTTAAGAACATAAAGGTTTTTTCATCTTATGAGATCCTGTGTGCTTTGTAGCACAGGTAGAGGAGGCAGAAATCGCATTGTCTTCCCATGGGCAGCACACTTCAGGGTTACAAACATAAAACCTGCTGAGAATAAAAATGATGCTGGAATTTTAGCAAGTACTTTAGCTTGGGAGACTAAGAGTGGATAGTGGAAATCACAACCAATTTGTTCTTCAGGAAAAAGCCAGTCTGACTCATGGGATGAAGCCACCAGCAGAACATGCATGAACTCATGCAAGAATACATAAAGATGCTGAGAATCTGTGAAATAAGGAAGTTTCAGCAATTGTGGGGAAATTTCTCCTGAGCTAAAGAAGCCTTAAAAATTTGTCTCGGAAAAAAAGAATTTGCTGAGAGATACACTAAATAAGTATCTAAATTTACTGAATAAAGGCACCCAGAGACACCTATCTGGCAATATCTGGTCCAAATCTGAAGGACGGGAAGGCCCCTTAGCTCAGATGGCTATGCTACTTCGCTTTGTATTAAATATAGCTGGCACATGGCAGGGTGGATTGTGATTCAGAGTAAGAGCCTTTAGTTATAGAACAAGGATTCTGACCGCTGAAAAAATAATTTAAATCCATAATCCCACTGTCTTCACAAACCTGATGCCTTTGAAACTTGAAAAATCTTTGTCCTTGTAGCTTAAAAATACATGCAACAAACAGAAATCACATGGAACTAATTCAGTCAATAGAATAAATAAATTTTAAGAAGGAAAGAAATATATCCAGCTGGTATAAAACCCACAAACGAACACAATTGAATAGTCAAAACTGAGGAAGTAAAGCACCTTTGACTACCTCTGTAATTCCATGTACCACATCACCTTTCATTTTATTATAAAAATAACATATAAATATGCAGAGGTCTTTTACGTCATTGGTGTAAGTCACTGTTATACTGCTTATATATAATTTTCTCCAGAAGGTAGGAAATATTAGTGTATTATCTCAATAGTTATTCCACATTAAATCCCATAATGAGTAACTCCAAATTTGAAGCCTATATTACTTTGAAGAGTCTTTTGTACATGCCTCACTGAGGAAAAATGCATATATTTATCGCTTCAAAATAAAAGTATTTGCATTATATATCTCCAGAATATGAACAGTATATAAAAATTGAAATGTTGGAAGCTTGCTGCAGAGGTTGCAGCACTGCTGCTCCATTGCAATGCTGGCACAGCATGGGCTGCAGCCTGGCCAAGCTGCACCACAGAAAGCAACCATTTCTTTTCAGATTTTTAGAACCCAGGCTCTTTTTTAAGCTCCTCTTGCTTTCTGAACATCAATTCACTGCCTTGTTTCTAAGTAGGCATCCACCAGCTTATACATTCAGATAGAGTCCCAGATGGTTCGGAGACCAATCTGCAATTTACCATAAGAAAGTTGAGCTGATTTAATAACAAGCATGATGAAATGTAAGTACAAACCACACTGAGTGGATTAAGGAATGGCCAACTGACAGCCCTTAAAAGCATCTGCCAGTGAACGAGCTGTCATGAACAAGGATTTTTTTTTCTCATAGCAATACCCAGGCTCTTCAATCCAACCCTTACCAAAAAAAAAAACCACTCCTTGTACTTTTTGTGAATATTTCAAAACTGAAACCTGCACCTGAAGAAGGTCTAAGGTATAATTTAAATATGAAACCTAAATTATGATACAAACACCTTATCTTGTTAAGATTTAAGAAAATCTCATCCTAGAGCTTTCCAAGACACATTTTAACTTCAAAGTTTCCAAGATATGAGAGATCTACCCTTTTTCAGAACGGATCCTTTTCACCTGCTCTGATATCTATTTTCTACTTCAACTGCTCAAGCTCTAGAAGTCAGTACAGCTAAGACACATCACAACAGCTACAAAAGGACACTCACAAAAGGTAGTTGCTGCCACCCACCCAAGCAAAACTGATTAAAAATTGTTTAATACTCGTGTTAGATTTGCTCAATATCACATATAAAATAAAAATTTGAGCTTTTTGTATAATAAACACCTGAGGGATTTTTCTGATATAAGCCTATATCAATGACTAATTGTAACTTGACTATTTTAGAGATTTATTTTAAGTAAGGCAACGGGTTAGCAGTAGATAAAAGGTTTTCTTTTTGATATCTGTGCAATTCTGATTCCCTTGCTGTCCAAACTGGAATCGAGTAAATATGACCTCTCATGCCATTTGGGGTTTTTTTGTTTGGTTTTGGTTTGTTTTTTGTTTTGACTTTCAAAAGCTTTTCACACTTACATTGGAAAAAGGTTGCAATGTAATACTCCATAATTCCATGGTAGCAAAGTCTCAGATATCCAATTTGTTTTCAGAGAAAGTTTGCTGTACTCTTCTCCCTCATAAAGGACAAATGGCGTCACACACAATCTAATTCTGGGCACATTTTGCTGTTTATTAAATTACCCGTGACCTTCAGATAGGGATGTTTGATTTCAATAATTAATATAATTACTACATAGGGGTTTTTTCCCTTATGATTATACTGAGATTTTATCTGGAGTATCTGAACACAAGCCATTGCCAGAATCCATCCTTCACAATGGTATATTCTTTTTCGATAAACCAATAACTATATCTTCCCATTTTTTATTTTTGCGTCTGTTATCTCCCTTAAATAAGGAAAAGCTAACCACTTATTGATATGTCTTTGTGTGTTTCATGGAAAAGAACAGATGGATAATATATAATTTTTATTTTTATCAGTAAAACTGTATGTTCTTCATCCAGGATGCAATAGGAACTTCAAAAGTATGATTTACTGTCTGTCATTAATCTAAGGATCATAGGCACTTGTGATTTTCCTCAGATATTCTGAAACTGCACTTAATAAACATTTTAAGTACAGTTTTGTCACAATGAATAAAATTAAATAAAGCTATCCCAAATAAGACTTAGAAGCAGAAATTAAAGCAGTATTATTACTTACACCATCCAGGGAGGAAAAAAACCCCAAACATACAGTGAAGAAATCAGAGAAAAAAAATTTGTAGAATCTTAAAATCAAAGAATGGGTGGATTGGAAGGGACTTTCAAGATCATCTAATTCCAACCCCTTGCCATGGGCAGGGACACCTTTCACTAGATCAGGCTGCTCAAGGCCTCATTCAACCTGTTCTTGAGCACCTCAAAGCGCTGGTCATCCCCCACTTCTCTGAGCAACCTGTTCCAATACCTCTCAACACTCTGAGTAAAGAATTTCTTGCTAACATCTAATCTAATCTAAACCTACCCTCTTCCAGTTTAAAACTATTGCCCCCTGTGTTGTCATTATCTGCTCATGTAAAAACTCCCTCATCCTGTTTGATAAATACCCTTTAGGTACTGGAAGTTTGCAATGAGGTCTCCTTGGAGCCTTCTCCAGGTTGAACAGCCCCAACCCTCTGTTGCAGGAGAGAGTGGGAGCTTACGATAAAATTTATTTGAGAAGCCCTTCCTTTGAATCACAGGATGCAGAAAGGACCCTCTTGTAAACTTCTCAGAAAGGAGCCTAGGGGCAAATGAAGCCAATCTTAGCCTCAGCCTGTCAGTGGTTTAAGTCTAAGAAACTATAGAGGTTTGATTGAACCTTTGCACAACTTCGTCCTGCAGGATTAATGATAATGATAGCAAACCAGGCATATTTATATAAAAATGAATCATTTGTTATGATAAATGACTAGGCAAAAATATCTTAATAAGAATTATTTATTAAACTCTATAAAACCAAAAAATGCTAGTACAGTATAGTATAAGATACTGCACTATATCAAAGCAATTCTATTAAAGCAATGACATTAAATCTGGGAAACAGAAACAATAATTGAAGTAGAGATTGATGTAACTCACCCATATCACTGACCAGGACAAAATCTCTTTCATTCAGCCTGTCTTCATAGGAGAGATACTCCCACATCTGATCACCTTTGTACCCCTCCTCTGAATCTCTTTTAACAGCTCAATGTCTTTCTTGTGTTGAGGACCCCAAATCTGGATGCAATGCTCCAGGCTGTGTCACAAGAGGACAGAGTAGAGGAAAGCATCACCTTCTTTGACCTGGTGGCCACCCCTCTTTTGATGCAGCCCAGGATGCAGATGGCCTTCTGGGCTGTGACTGCCCACTGTTGGCTCGTGTCCAAATTTTCATCCAGGAGAGCCCCAACTCCTCTGCAGGGCTGTTGTGGATGACTTCTACAGCCACATCTCAACCCAGGGTGCAGCCCTTTGCCTCAACCCAGGTGCAACCCCTTGCACTTGGACTTGTTGAACTTCATGAGTCCCTCATGGGCCCACTTTTCAAATTTGGTAGAGATGTTGAAGAGCACTAGGCCAAAGACAGACTCCTGAGGGACACCTCTCATCACAAGCCTCTGCCTAGACACAGGTGAAGCTCACCGCTTCCCATCTCCTCTTTTTAAAAATGGGAGTGATGTTTCCCTGAAAATCACAATGTTTATTGAGCATTTTATAAATGTTTCCCTTAAAACTGTTCCATTCCTCCAATGGAAACATCTGCATGCAGCTTTTACTGAATAGATAAATGATTGTAATGTCTGTCTTCAGTTTCTGTATAACTATAGAACAAAAAGAACAGAACACAAGTCCATAACAAACGCAAGTCAGAAATACTTTGTAATTCGCAGTATTAAAAGAAGCACAGACAGAAGTACTTTGAGCAAGTTCTTACTGTGTCCAGGATCTTGCAAGCAGGTCACAGTTTGATACAACAAAACTAATCTTTGTTCTATGCCTGAGGCTGGACTCTGATTGTTGATTTAATGTCTCGTTCAAACTTGAGGCTTACTGCTTGGGAACTGGAAGAACAAGATGGGACCAGAGCTGAAAGAATTTTGGTATTTTCTACTAGTTTCTTCAGAATTCAGTGGAGAAATCTACTTTCTGATCAGATTGCTTCTAATTTGAAACGGCAAAGTTTGTAATTTATTTCCAGGGACAACATTGATTAGCTTCAAAGTTTTGACAGATATTTTTCAAGATTTCTTAACTTGTAGTAAATTGAAGAGGAGACAAAGAGATAAAATAGGTGCTTATTTTACACCTGGTTCAATATGTGGTGAGATTGTTTCATACTGAGATTGTTTTCTACTGCATGTGATGTTGCCATTCTGCTGGCAAAGTCTAGAAAGGAGTCTAATCCTGTAAATCACATCTGTCATTTTTAGTGTTAGGATTATTTTGACCATAGGTCAGACTTGCAATTTTTGTCCAAATTCTAGTTCTATTTTAGCCCTGTTTTTGGGAGTAGGGTGTCTCCAGCCACTACCAATCGTGAATTACAGATGACTCTATAATTATTTCTAACTCACAAGTATTTCAGTGATGCCTTCGGCAACATGGTATCTCAGCTTCTGTGACAGCCAGGCTAAGGATAGAGATGAGAGGCTCTCAGCTTCAGAGCAGAGAGTCACAAAGCTCTGAAATATTGTCTGCAACATTATCAATATAAAGGCCTGCCCTTTAATCACATAAGATATGAATATGGCTCTCCAAGCTCTACTTCAGGGAAGTACAGCCAAGTCCCAGTCTGTGAATGGTGTATATTCATCATACTGAAATATTTCTGCCAAGCATTTTTGTTTGCTTCACAGTAGCATCTAAGCAAAAGGGTTCATTTCACGGAGTAAACACAGATGACCAATGTGTGCAATGTCTAAACTCCATTTACAATGCAGACCTGCTCAGCACATCACTAGTGAATAAACCCCCAGTATGTACTTCAGGGAGAACTGAGCTGTTATCTTGGCTGCTTTGCCTAGTTCTCCATCTCACACCAAGGGAGGGCAGACACTTGGAAGCAGATAGCTAAACTCAGACGTTTTAATCCTCTCCGTCTCAGAGTAACCTCATGAAACAGAGGGGAAACAGCTATAAATAAACATCCACGGTACAAAACTACCACAAGCCAGTTTGATGTGTCTGAGACAAGCTGTGTTAGCAGCAATAAAACTGCAGCCCTCACTGCTGCCCAGCCACAAGCCTCACCCATAGCCTAACCTCAAAGGGACTGACTCTGAGGAAGCAGGTTGGTTTGCCTTCCTCTGTTCCATTGAGACTGCCAAACCCGGCCCAGCTGTGAGGATGCCTTTATGACTCAGAGAATTTTCATCAAAAAACATCCAGCTATATTATACTCATTTGGTTATTGCTATCATCAAAAAAACTGAAGAAACAATGAATCACATCCAGGCCTGGCATAAGTACAGACTGCCCCAAAGTAAATACTTGGCTTTCCTCTGCAATTCAGCATGCATCCATTCATCAGTAGGCTTTGTCTGGGAGCCAGTTTGGAGCCCATGGGCTAAGTGTTACAGGCCAAATCAATTTTGATTATTTACTTTTTTTCAAATCAGTTGCTGTGAGACAATATGAAGTAATTTTCTAAAGTCACAGTGTTCTAAAAATACTCCAGATAGACCCCAGTCACTAATCCTACAACCTTAGTAAAAGTCATAATAGAAAAGAAAAACAAACAAAATTAGATTGCCTAGAAAACAGCTTTATAAAATCAAATGCTACTGCTAACTCAGTGGTCAGGTTTTATTTTTAATACTTTTCTAGTCTTTGAAACTGAGAAGAATGAAGACCTATAAAATATGATATCCAGGAGATTCTTTCTTGTCTAAATAAGGAAAAATAACTTGCTTTTTTGTGTGTGTGCATAAATTTACAGTGTTCTGTGAATTTCCAAAAATAAGCTCCATTTGTTCAGTAATATCTCTCTTCTTTCTATAAAATTTCGATATAAACATTCTCTGGGAATATTGGATGAATTAGAATGAGATAAAATAATGTAAAAAAAGAAATGTTTATTCTCTGACTTCACAGTGTTCATACTTATCTATCCTTTGTTTTTTTTCAGAAACTACAGCTTTTTAGCCAATCCATCTTTCCTGCTTGAATCTAAAATTATTACCTCTCACCCAAAAACATTTGACAGCAACCACTGCGGCCAGTCTTGGTGTCCTTGATTTCCCTAAGACCTAGCACCCTTAGATGTGTATGAATATATACGTGTTTGGTCAGATATATCACTGTTTTAACTTAAAAACAGGTGTTAAGACTGGAATTATTTTTTATTTCCCTTCATTATTGAATCGGCTGCTTTCTGATTTGCCTTCTTCTATATTGACAAAACTTTTATGCATGCATTGCTCTGCCTCTCTAAAACACAAGTACATTGTTGGTGTAAGCATGTAATTTGACACATTAAATTGATGTACACACTCTACCTTGGAGACCAGCAAATCCATCCCAGCTCTAGGCCTTGATCCTCCTTTGGTCAAGGATACAGACTGCATTCATCCATCAAACTGTTGACTTGCAGGTCAATTCCATGGGTAGGGAAGGCATTAGTAGCCATTCCAGTTGTTCTGTTAAGACAGACAGGCTGCTTGAGGTATGTCATTAAGGTGAAGAGGTAGTGAGAAAAGTCTTATTTGTGGCAGGAAAAGCTTTCCATGAAGACAGGATTTCCCACCATTCTACAGATTAAAGGAAAACAACTCTAGGCTGTAATAATACTGCCAGTAAATACTGGCAAAAGACAGTTTCCCATCTCCTTTTAACACAAGAATGTTAAAATTATGTTTTAAACAAGTAACAATTTGGTAATTAATAAAATAAGTAAATGAATAACAAAAAAAGAAAAAGGCAAACAGTTAAATTCTCCCCAGTTTTAATTTGCATCTCTCTGTCCAGAAATGCGGCAAGAATTAATTCAGTAATGAAATCAGGTTTTTTAAAAAGTTATAATGGTTTATGTGCAGATCTTCGCCTTCCTTTGCCTTCACAGAACCCATAGAGGTGTCTGATAGATCCAGATTCAGAGAGTGGATTAAAAGCAAATGATCTGAAGTTGGCTAGTAGCAAACTCTGAGGGTAGGGGGGACAAATAAAAACTTCTGCCCCTCTTTTTTTTTTTTTCAGTAGCTACATGGCTAAGGATCCATTAATTCTGCCTAGAAGCAATTTTTCAAGTGTCTGGAGGGAAAAACACTTAGCTTTATATATCTAGTTTGATGATATAAATTTTATGCCCTGCACATATACTCAAATAGTACTATGGTACAATTTATTGCACATATTAGTGCATAAATACAAAACCACACCTATATGTTAAATACAGGTTCTTAAATGGCACTGATGTCTCCTGGAAAATATTAAAATAATTAGCACAGTGCACCATAATGCTAGCCTTGGCAACAATTGGGCTTTCAACCATGTCTTCAGACTATATGCTGAGGATTCTAATATTTCTATTTATCTTGGGGGAGGGGAGTATTCTTTATGTTTCTGAAAATGTAAGCTGGAAAAATCAGGATTTTAACAGCCTGGAAGCAGCCATTAACAGTGGTTGCCACAGATCTCAATCGCTCCTTTGTGGAGCATGGATTGGGTGCTGGTATCTTATTTATTCCACACATATAACTGCCACACCAAGGATCAATGTATTTCATGACTCAGTAATAATTAAATGCAGTCCCTGAAATCTGAAGATTAAAAATGCACATTTCATTAATTTTTTAATAAGTTGATATTTTGGTAATGGTTGTGCTACACAGCATTGCAGGCATAGTGGATGAATGTCGAATATTAGATGATATAAGAAGCACCTATGTAATTTAAACTCTATTGATAACTGAGTTATGTTAAGAACAAATCCATGCACAATAATCCTCTTGCATTCATCTATTAGTCTGTCCATGGATCTGTGTGGCACTCAGACTGCCTTTGATTTTGCTGCATAGAACATTTTTCACTCATGAAGTAGTACAATCTTATTAAAAGTTAATTTAGAAGCATGTTTAAAATTTAAAAATATTTATGAATTACAGCTGCAATGATAAAGGTCTTAGAGATTAAGTTTTGCTAGGTTGGAAAAAAAAATCTAATGTGAAGACCTCTGCTTCTACCTGTTCAGCTGTAAATATTCCTGGTGACACTATCAGCATACTTGCAGATCTCTTGAACTGAACAAATTATTGTTTTGCTCTTGTTCCTGCTGTGTTTGCCACCAACCACCTGTGCAGCAAAAGAATTACTTTTTGTCACTTTATCCTCAAGGCTTTAGGATTAGCTGGTATTCTAAAAGTTTTTTTTGGTAGTTGCATAAATAGATAAATGAAAAAAGGAAAAAAAAAATAAAAAAACCCAAGCCTTGTTTCCTCTCCCAGTGGGCTCTTACCTTGTCTCCACCAGAAACCAGAAGGTTGAACAGAAGCCAGAATAATGTCAAACAAACCTGAGAAACTTCCAGCTCTTTGTCATCCTGTGAACAGATGACTTTCAAGTTTAGTTTGATTTGGTAAGAATGGCCCACAACAGCAGAAGGAGTTGCTTGTGCCAAGTTATTTCATTCACAATTAGCTTGAAATGAGCTGCCTAGACAAAACCAGGCTTTGTTTTTGAACTTGTATTACCCAAAGTGTAAGACTTGAAGTGACTTGCACAGAGTACCAAGGATAATACAAAAGGTCAGATTTTATTAGCTGCAACCAATGCAAAAATTTTAAATTACCACTGAGATATATAAATTTAAATGAGATTTATATATAACATGATAAATTTAGGAATATGGGTCATATGTGAATTTTAGGATTGTTAACACCACCAGCATAACACAAAGGAGTGAGCAGCAAGAGCTGATGTCCTCAGGATGATCATACAAAGTAAATGGTTCTTTGTAAGTAACGAACATAAAGGCCTTTCCAAACTGGAGATTTGGGGCTGGATTTGATCATTCTGTGTGTATTAAGAATTACAATAATTTTATACTGTATTTATACTTTACCTTACATTAGTTGTGTTAACTCACAAGACTATTCCTGTGGGTCTACATATTCTTAACAATACATGTTCAAAAGTATTCAAGCAAAATTATTATATGAAATATGCATGATAATCATGTAAATGCAGATATGTGAGATTTTGATTGCTTTCTATGTCAGGCTAGAATACAGAAGAATAACTTCATGGGGATTTTTTTGAAGTAATTTTGATTTCAATCTCATCCAACAGTTGTGAGGTTAAAGATGATTTGGGAAGGGTGGGAAAATGAAAAACAAAATCATCATAACAGTCTTATACGGGAAGATTCAATTTAGAACTGTCTGAAAGAACAAATAATGTCTCAAGAGATATAAGAATAAAATTCCAATTTTAATTCCTTGCAAGAATGTTGAGAAAGAGACACATGACGCCTTCCATCTGGGCAACATATTCCAGTGATTAGAACAAAATCTTTTCTGGTTTAATCAAAGTTTTTCTCTAAAACGTGTCACAGTTCTTTATGAAGGGTGGACCTTACACCACTGTGGTACATACTGGTTTAATTTAACCATGCCATGATTTGAAATGGTGTTGTGTTTTCAAACAAGAAATATCAAAACCTGAGGTTTTTCTCTCCAATGTCGTCCTACAACTGTCTTTTTTGTTTCCCCTAAGCCAGAGAGAGTAAGTCCTGACCATAATGATCTCAGGTGACACCATGCCAAATTCTTTCCCAATGTATCTGAGGTGACTTGACAGTACCTTACACAGTGAAGTAGATGTTACCACAATTGTGACCTCATGAAACCTAAAAAGAATACTTTAGCTTTTATATTATAGATTATTCTGACTTTTAGCTAGATAAAAGTAGAATACTTTGATCCAGCTTCTTCATTTGCTGTTATCCAGAGAATAATAGGATGACAAAATTACTCCCTAGAATTTTTGCATAACCCCAACAGATAAAGATATAAAAATATACTCTGTGGGGATTTTGATATACAGACATCTATAAAAGGATTCAAATGCATTGTAAAGTAGAAGCATTTATATTTCAATTTTTGCATAAATTGACTGTACCTAGGAAAAAAAGCAACTTTTTTTTTTAATCAAAAAAGGTGTATTTTAATCTAATGTGAACCTTTTTCGAAACCAACTCATATTAGTTAAAGGTTGAGCCTTTCAAACATTATCCACCTCAGTGAATCTCACAGGCTTTAATAGAATCATTTGAAAATTATGTCTTTTTCAAGGCGAGCAGGGGTGAAAGGAACAGGTCTCAGATATATGCAATAAAGTGAACACAAACAGAAGAAATACTGTAGAATAATTTTGTTTTCCTAATATAAAACCTTTTTATATTACCTGAAAATTTTGATTTCATCAATAAAGTTGAACAGGAAGCATATTTAGAATCCTCTATTTCTGACCACATCCACACTGATTTCACACCAACATGATTTCATATATTTTAATTGTATTATTTTTGTTTTTCCTCATTGAAGACAGTCAGACCTAAACCCTTATTATCCCTCCAAATAAATTGCTCATTATTTTAACAGCTTCCTGCAGTCAGAGTTTCTCAGCATGTATCACATTCCTATTTCTTAAGATAGAAATGTAAAGCAGTTGGGGGTCTGCCTGATTTAAAGTCCAGATTTGCTTAGAGGAAGCAAAGATGATTTTATGTTTCTGTGTTCACTGATGATATGTGGTCTTTTAGCTTCTTCATCTATATTTAGAAGGACTTATCAGGCAGCATTACTGAGAAAAGAAACACAAAGTAAGGCCAAGTCTCAAACAAGGTAATCAAAGTTACTCATGTCCTGCTGGGGGACTTCAACCATCCCTACATCTGCTGGGAAAGTAGCAGAGTGAGATGTAGGCAATTTGGGACACTCCTGGAATGCATGGAGGGTAACACCTGGAGCCAGCCAACAGACACCTCTGCCAGAGGGAATTCAGGGATGGATCTGACCAACACAAGGCATGGGGAACATCAAGCCTGGAGGCAGCCTGGGCTGTGGTGGCGGTACGCTGGTGGAGTTTGCAGTCCTGAAGGATGTGGCTCAGAAAGGTGTGAGGTTAGGCTCCTGTACTTTAGGAAACCAAACTTCCAGCTTTTCAAGGATGTAGTCAATAGGATGCACTGGGAGACTTCCCTCAGGGACAAGGGAGTGGAAACAGCAGACCTTCAGGGAAGTCTTCCACAGAGTGTAAGAACTGGCAAATCCCATGAGCAAAAAAATCAGGTGAGAGGCCAGCACGGCTGAGTAGGGAGCTGCTGGTCAAAGCAAAAGGCAAGAAGCAAATGCACAGGCAGTGGATGCAAGGTAACATACCCTGGAAGAGTATAGAGTGAAGTTTTGTTGTACAGGGGTAAGGAAGACCAAAGAGAAACTGGAACTGAACCTGGCAAGGGATTCAAAGAATAAGAAGAGCTTCTATAAGTATGTTAACCATAAAAGGAAGGTGAAAGAAGGTGCACCCCCCTGAAAAACAACAGTAACAAACCAGTAACAGTGGATTAGGAGAAGGCTGAGGCAATCAACAGTCTTTGCCTCAGTCTTCAATGGTAAACTCTCTTCCCACACCTCTTGAGAGCATGAACTGCAGGATGGAGACTGGGGGAGTGCCTCCCACTGTAGGTAAGGATCAGGATCATGACAACCTGAGGAACCTGAATGCACAAAAATGTCTGTGCATAGAGCTATGAGGTGCAGCCCAGAATCCTGAGGGAAATGGCTGATGTTGCCAAGCCTCTCTCCATGATATCTGAAAAGTCATGGCAGTCAGGTGAAGACCCAAGTGTCTGGAAAAAGGGAAACACTGTACCCATCTTTAAAAAGGCTTGGATTTTAAAGGTGTGAGTTGTCAATCTAGTCACTGAAAAGAGCTATGTGCATACCTTATTTCAGCAGAAATAAACCTGCTGAATTAATGAGTGTTTGAAAAGATGATGAAATATTTTCACATCTTAGAAAGTTGATAAAACACTCAAAAAATTAGTATTTTATCTCCTATTTACAAGATTGTAGTAGTACCTTATTTCAAGTGTGAAAACTGAATTATAAATTTTAAAATAACACAGATGAAAAGACAGGCCAGGACATTTGGGGAAAGATGCAAAAACTGAAAATCTCTGTTCCTAACTACTTTACTTGGAAAATTAAAAATAAAAAGCAAATATAGATCTATATTACTTGAAAAAAGAAATTAAATTTTTGCATATTTCTGGCATAACACAACAATTTAAGTTAATAAATATAGCACTTGACTTTCACCAAAATCCTGAGAAAGACAAGGCTGCATTTTTTGACCTGTAAGTTGGCTACTTCTTAATGCTATAGCCTGTCTAGAAAAGGAAGGAATAATATTGAATTTCTTAATAAGTTTCCATGTGAACAATTTGTCTATAATAAGACCTTCACCTAAGCCAAATAATTTCTGGATTAAATGAAAGTGAAACACATCCTTTCTACATTTAGAGTAGGACCTTCTCTTTTTTGTTCCCCATGCAGAATCTCTGCTAGAAGAATCAGTACACGCTATGGAACGGAATCTAATCAGTCCAACAAAGAAACAAGATTATTATGTCTTAACTGGTTTAAAGGGATTTTAAGGGCTTCTGCTGAGCACTTAATACTTTGGACTTAGTCTCCTACTGAGGTATTTTTGTCAGCCAAAGATAGAATGGGAGATGCATCAATGTTCAATTCTATTTTGGCCTCCTTGTTCCATCTCAGAGCGGGTTACATGCAGCATTTCTTGTACAGGATCCTTTGGTGATACAGTGTATTGATACATTGATGTTACAGTGGATATGGCTGTATGTGTCTGAGAGACACACCCACAGCAAAGGAAGATTAAGGAATGATCTTGTCTGCAAGAACCAAAATCTACCCCATTGCCTAGCTGTCGGTTTGCTCCCTGGCCCCTGCTTGGACTCTGCACCTGGCTCTCTCCAGAGCAGTTAATTCAAAGACACCTTGGAAAAGATTAAAGGAATGTCACAGCATGAATTTTAGACCCCTCTGTAGTTCACAATAATTATCACCATACAGCAGAACATCTTCGAGTCTAAAAACCACTTTCACAAAACACCACGGGCAAAGGTTTGATTCAAAGTTACTTGAACCAGCATCAAATCTAAAGATTGCAATAAGCTTTGAAAGTAGAAGCTAGTCTGGTGTCACATCCAAACCTTCCCTGGCTTCTGAAATGGATTGGTGTGAGTGGTACACACTAAAGGATAAACCATACACTTGTGCAGACTAGGGGTGGGTACCATAATGAAGTGGAAACTTGTGGCTTTCCCAGAAGTCAGGTGTATCTGCTCCAATACCATTTCAGTGAGAAGTACGTGATTCCAGCACTGGCTAGAAAGCCATTCTGAAGACAAAATGAACCAGGCAGATAGTCCCAGAGGCATGATTTTAAACAAAGATAGGTTTTGCCAGCCAAACCAAGTGAAGCAAACAAATGAACTCAAACTGACAACCCTCATGACAGTAACTTCTAAGTTTTGAGAGTTAATCATGCTGCATTTTGACAGATCACTGATGAAATCTTTCAGATTTGCCTTGTCAGTCATTTATTAGGAGACATCTAATGAATAGCATATAAAGTAGGCTTGTTAAGTATAGTGCCTGCTGACAGTTCAATTTAAAAGTGAAGGGTATAGAAAATTCACTCCAGAACAATTGTCATCTTTGCCACAGGAAAAGCCTACTTACTTTGTGTTAGCATTCTGTATAGGTCTGGTAGGGATGTTCTCCATCTCCATGACCCTGGCTACCACAGGGATACAACAATTTCTTTAGTAAAGAAATGGTCAAGCACCCAGGCAAACATTACTGGCGTTATGACATTACCATATTCATTTCCTTGCTGAAGAAAGATAATTAAAAGATACACCCTGAGGTGTATCAGTTATATTTGAAATGGATTTTATTGCAATTTTTTATTTTACTTTCTTTACAATATGATTTATGAGAGGAATTATTAATTTCATTAATTTAAGCTACCTCTTTTCCCAACATAATACAGCATGTAAATAAAACATCTAGCATTAAACTTACAACATAAAATGCATCTTATGAGATGTTGCCTATTGACTTTGGAAACAAAGTATAACAAAACAAAAAAAAATCCTTCCTGAATATTCAAACCTTTAAGGAAAGAGATCAAAGCAGATTCAAAGACTCCATTAATATTTTTATATTGAAATATTTATCTTCTCAAATAGAAATACGTAGGCCCATAAAAATACAGCATTGTAAAAACCACAGTGAGAAAAAATGAGTGAAATATAGTTAGAAAAGGTTATTATGAGAAATTGATAAAACACCAATTTTTTTTTAATATCTACTCTGAAGGACTGTTGCTTTTTTTAAAGGAAACTTACAGGTGGTTTTCATTTGTAGTCTTCCAATTTATTGACCTCTGTTGGTTTCAAGAAATTGAAACTCAACAAGTTTTACAATTCTATCTCTCAAATAGGATAGGGACAAGTGAGGCAAGAGCAGATCAAGTGTTTGCTGATGGCCAGGCCAGGCTAACACTAAAGAACTTTTGCCTCCTCTTCACAAGATCATTTTCAATCCTTTTTGTTTTTTACCTGTTATTTTATAAACTTACTATGGTTATGAAGTCAGATATATTGCTGTCCTTCATCATGACCCACAAACATGGCATGGGACAAGACTGGAGATAGAAGACTGGAAGTAGAATAAAGGCACATAGACTAAAGGGGGAAAAGGTAAAATACAGAAAACATTTCAGCACACCTTAAAATAGGCAGAAAATATAACAGACCATGAGGAGAAGTCATTGTAAAAGCACAATGTTTGCCCTAACATGTTGTGCTTTTTTAATAATCAGCTAAATAGTTTACAGTGGCTTTCTAAGATGAAGAACTGCATGATTTTTAGACAGTGATAGGAAGAGGTGAAGAATACTAATTTCCTGGAAAGCATGAATCTTCAAAAGGTATCTCTTTCATATGAGGAAGGAATAAAAAAGGGAGAAACTTTTAAAAGCTTGTAAGAATTTGAAACTACTGTTTCTAGTGTCATGCTGAAAAGTTCAACACATGCAAAAAGTCCTTAATTCCAACAGTGATTCTAGTGGTGTTCAGAAATTGGTTAAAATATTTTAATCATGTTGATGTTTATAATAATTATTAAGATAAAACTATACAATAGATATAAAAGGTTTCATAGGGTGATGCTGTTTATATACAGATGTACTTGGGAAACTCTAAATCCAAGACTTTATGTAACTTTAGCCAGAAAGTTATATCTGAAGTTTTAATATAGATTTTTCCCTGCAGACACAGGGATATGTTGCATGTAAAAAAGATGCTGAACAGTAAGGCAATAAATACTGCCATATAGAGA
Organism: Camarhynchus parvulus; assembly: GCF_901933205.1. Taxonomy (NCBI): domain Eukaryota; kingdom Metazoa; phylum Chordata; class Aves; order Passeriformes; family Thraupidae; genus Camarhynchus; species Camarhynchus parvulus. The sequence continues at coordinate 38,616,025 of NC_044574.1, read as the reverse complement.
ATGCAAAGAAGTTTCAGCTGCTTCAATGCCAACAGCAGACTAAAGAGTGGTCCCCTAAAAAATTACAAATATGAGTCCTGCATGACTCTGCAACCTCTACAAGCAATAGCAGCGGGTACACTGCTGCCAAATTGTACTTCTATGTTTAAATAAAGGATGGCATTTTTTATTCATTGGTAAGGATATGACTGAAACGTGGCAATTCAACATCATCGAGGCTACAATTTTTAGATCTAAATATCTCATATATTAAGCAGAATAAAACCCTTGGAGAAGTGAGACTGCAGCTATTTATTTGTAAAGGACTTCTTAATTCTGAGAATTAGCATCTAGTAACTCAGATCCTGAAGCTAATCCTTCTTCCCCCACCCAATCTTCGCTTATATACAGAGAAAAATGGTCTTTCTTCATACCTTTACAAGAACGAAATATGAATAAAGTCATAGCTGTTTCAAGACTTCCATATGTGTACCAATGAAAGATGAATTACTTTTAAGAGGTCCCTTAGCACAGAAGCTCCTCAATTGGATAAAGAAATCCTACAAAAAATCCTCTTTCTAAAGGAAGGAAGATGTTGGCTCTGGCTCTACCTTCAATTCAAAGGAATCCATCAACACACAGCTGCTCCACCAAGACCCAATGAATGCTGGCCAGAGCAAGGTTTCCTGTGAAAAAGTCAGAAGATTCTTCAGGGACATCTATCTGATGGCTGAACTCATCTGTTCTCTTCTGCAGGACTACCACTTCTGCCTACTGTCAATAAAGGAAACAGGTAAAGCCCTGTAACAATCAGTTATTTCTTTAGAATTAGAGCTGTTTGTGAAAAATATTGCTCCTTAATCTAAGAAAAATAAAGTAAATTCTCCACCATTTCAACAGCAGCATCTGTATCTGTCTGCTATACGTATTAGAAGTTCATAGAGGTAATTGCCTGTATCATTTGCAAACCTATAAGATGAAAACAACAACTTAAGAGAGATGTGTACTCAAGAGGGGAAAAAAGGCTTTTTAAAATGTTGCTTTTAAAAAAATACACGTTCTAAAATAAAGAAGGAGTCATACAAACTTAATTGTACATGGAATTATTTGAAGCACTTTGGAAGTTTCAATAAATATTCAATGATTTCAAACATTTCCAGAAAGCAAGTCATCTGCAGAGTTGCTGATCTTTGAGAGGACCAGAAAAGTAACTGTCTAAATTCTTCAAAAAAATATAAAATCAACCCAGTAAAAATTACTGTGCTCACAGAAAGATAAAAAGCAAATTGAATGGACATCAGCAGCCAATCTTGCAAGTATCCAAACAGTAATTTAAAAATCTAACTACTTCACTGCCTGAGGAGGCTGCCAATGCACAAAGTCATTTGTTAAAACAAATACTTTAGACAGCTGGATACCAGATTTGTGACAGCTGTGACAGTCCAATGACTTAAAATAAAGAAACAAGAGAGATATGGCACTTAATCAAACTTTCTAAGAGTAAAGCACACTTCTCTACTTTGCTAATTTAAAAGGACTAAAGAGCCCCCAAGTTTTTTACAGCAAATGTATTTTTCATTCTGAATTTTGTCATTCTGAGGGACAGACTTTCAGCCAAGTTTTTCCTTCTACAAATATTTGCTGCACCAAAAAGATCAAACTAAAATTATTGATTGCTGATGCATTTCAGAATAGCAAATAAACTGCTGCAGTTGGAGTGGGGGTGGCTGTATCCCATCCCTTCTGAATCAACAGCAGGTCTGAAAATTCTCAACAGCCCAGACTGGTGGGACAGGTAAGCTCTTTACTGGTCCTTGTGGAACTTGCATGTTCTTAGACACTTGGCTACTGCAACTTGATCATAATATTTGGAATAAAAATAAATGACAGATTTGGGATCAGAGAGTTTATTTTGATTTTGACCCATTTCAGAAAGGTGGAAACCATGGGACTCACATAAGGGTGAAAGAGATCTCCTTCCTGACCTGTCTTTCCAGGGCTCTGGTGCTGACAGCGCTGCAGTCTTCTGTGCTGAGCCTGCAGCACCCCATGGCTCAGCCCTCTGCAGATTGAAATTGTTTAGATCAGCTTAAAACATTCAGTTCTGTACAGCAGTGCTAGGCATGTCCCACAGGTGGAGACTGAAGAGTGTGATACATATGGACACAGCCTGGGATGCCTACAGCCCTGGTCCTTGGGATATGTCATAATCCCGGCATTGCCAGTAAAGAAAAGGAGCATGGGACACATACGAGCTATTACAAACCTAAGAAATATTACTCAGAACATTTCAATTTTTACTTTGGCTTTTTAGGCACATTTAAATTTCCAGTTATTGACGGCAAATAATTACTGACACTTATGAGAAATTTGTGCAGAACAAAACTCTTGAAAAATACCCATTCAGGTTCTTAGGTTCATTGTGGAAGACTTTAATCATTGCTATCACCACTATGTGGGCTATAAACAGTAAATCCAGTTGACAGGAGCATAGAAAAGGTCAGAACACTGAAAAAAATGTTTTCCTTTCATACTTACCTTCAAACTCAGACCTAGCAGTAACTTCAGGTTCATCAATTTACAATGGTTACCATAAAAAAGCCCCATCATAATTCAAATCATTCAAACATACATCAAAATAGAGATGTAATGGACTAGCAGAGTAAATTACTTCTCTGTTAGTCTGTGATCCCCTAGTTGGCAATAATGACAGTTAGGGGATGTTTTTCAAGACTTTGTCCCAAGAGTCTAAAATTCATGTATGCATGGCACTATGCCTTCCAGCCTTCACATTCTGCAAATCATCTTCATGTCTCCATTCTAGTGTGTATCTAGTCATGTTATGGTCTCAACAGGTCCACCAAATAGCTCAATAATTTAAGGAAAGCCATATCAGTGTGTCTACTTTTGTTCAGATTTGTAATCCAGATTTATTTATTTTTTTAGATAAAATGTACAAGCACCGAATTTCCCATTCAGCAGCTGCAGTCATTTGCAGACAACTGATTTACTTGTGCATTATACCAAACCACTCAAACAAGCAGGGCTTTATAGTTTAAATGGCTTCAAGTGGATAAACACGACACATTGTTTGTTTCTGGGTTTAGACCTGTTCCTGTCACCTTTCTGGTTTGTATGTTTTCCTTTCAACAATGAAGTTCAGCTCCTTTCCCCATGTTGGCTGTTATTCACATTTGGTTACCCACAATGACAAACACTGCTCAACTATGCCTCCATAAAGTTGTCCATGTGGGTTTTGTAACAAAAGCAAAAAAGGTTCAGAGATAAATGATTTAGTCTCTACGGCTCCTTGAAGCTGGTCAGCCTTTGACTGCTGAAAGATTAAAGGGAATGGATCTTGCTCTGAGTAATGAGTGAGGAAGGAAGAATCTATTTCTTAAAAGTACAATGTTACCTAAACTATGGATCAGCTTGAATAGGGGTTTCAAGATGCAGCTTTGTAGGAATTTGATAGATTTCACATCATTGGCTGACTGATTTATTTTCTGCCAGCCAAAACAATGTTTGTAAACTGCACTGCCTAGTGACTGATGATGCCAAGGGCAAACAATGAACAGAGAATAAGAGAAGAGATGAAAAGAAGCTCTGCTGGCATAATGAGAAGAAATGGTCCTTCATCATCCTATCAGGCCTATGGCTCTGCAAGTTATAAATCACCGTCCTCTGCCTCACAGCCTGGGATAAGCACAGCAAAATAAATTCATTAAACTAAAGTGTTCAGAGTGCTGCATGTATTTTTATATGGTAACAGGTTTGTTTTCCTGACAGCTTTACAGAAATGTCTCTTTTGTTGGACTCAATCCATGCAGATATAAACTGAGCTGAGTTCATGATATACATTAATATCTATGCAACAAGAAATGTGACGCACACATTATTTGATAGTGTAAATCAGTTTCAATACGCGCATGAACTAATCAGTGCTTTTTCATTGCCTCTGTGTTCAGAAGACAGGAGTGCTCTACTGGGTCTCATTTCCTTTTGAATGATTCAGACCAAATGAAGATTGGTTTATGATTTGCTGTGGTTTGAAAATCTCAAATTAAGTTCAATAAGAAAGTTACTGACTTCAATTGTCTCTTTTGAAATCAGGATATTATTAAAACTAACTGTAAAGAGGGCTCTGGACCTACGATTTTTAGTATTAGGGAAGAATTGCTTTTTGATGTGATTCATATAACAACTATTTTAGTTGTTAAAACAGACGCTTTTTTGTATTTTCTCCTAATTTCCATGCATTCAGAATTGCAGTCTGTAAGTGAAAAGCAGTTTCAAGGAAAATTGTTTTGACATTAACTCTGATTTATATTGCAATATGATTTGTGTATACTTCCATAAGTAAACCTAAAATTAACTGCTTTTGCAAAATTTCTCAAGAAACTACCCTCATCATGATATAATGTATCTATCATATTTATCATTTCTCATTTCATATGTCAGGAAAGAATTAAACATTGCTGTAAGGACATTTAGTTTTCTTTTGAAATAGCTTTCTTGTGTAAAGATTTGATTTAATCTGAAACTAAAGACATAAGAAATTCAGTGTGCAGTGTCATAGAGTATTAGCCCTGATTAATGAAACTCTGCTGTCTTTAAACACTTATAGTAATATTTAAATTCAACTAAAAAGGTTTGAAAATTCAGTTAGTGTTATCATAAGAAAATAGATAATTAAATTGCTTGTAATACAGGAATTGAGAGAAAGTTGTAAAAAATCTCCTAAAGCCACAAAACAATTGGAAAACACATTCTTACATGGCTGGTTTGTAAGATATTTTGCTGATGTTGACATTTTTTAGGATGGGTATCCCTATAACCTCTGCTGACCCACACTGAAACTTGCAGTAATGTAGGCATCAGGAGCACACATAGAAAAAACAATCTTTCAGAAAAACTGTGCCAAATCACCCAAATGGAAAATAGTCTGTCTCTCATAAGCAATCAATTTTTTTACTGCATGCATGTCCTTTGGGTAGCTACTTCTTTATTTATTTACTTTAATTTTATTTTGCTCTAATTGCTTTAATTGAAATGAAAATAACATTGCTAATAAACTACTAGCTCTGAGCTTCAGATTACCTGTGTTCCCAGAGGACTTCTAAAGTTCAATTATGGGCACTTGCTCTGAAAATCTCTAAATATGGTGCACCAGAGGCCGCGAGGTCTGACACAGAGTTGTTACACAAAGACTACATTACATTACATGATGCAAGTGCCTGAGTTAAATGTTATTTCTGAAGGGAGGGTGTAAGCCCAAAATGTGCTTACCTACTAAACACTCCTCCCCACTCTGATGAGCTCTCCTCCGAATAAATGGGAGTGACCAACAGAAGATTTAGTCCATAAATGAAATTAAGTTAACTGACTAAAATCACAATGCCTCTAGTAGACATTTGTTGTACATAGAGCATGGAAGAGTGCCCTGTAGTCTAGCACAACAGAGAAGCATTAACTCCAACCCCTTCAAAGAATGAAGTAATTTCAGAAAGCAAGCTGGTTATGACTTTGATGAGTCACTACCTTGAGCAGTGCCAAAAATTCCCCTTGGTACAATGATGCCAACAAAGTCCACAGGCCTAGTAGTGTGATGGCTAAAATCACTGGATGGAGAGAGGGTGAAAGGGGGGACAGCTACGTGGTTCAGGGGAAAGGGAGGGGACAGAAGGACATCAGTTATCTGCAGGTTTTAAGAAATCTAAACTGCCTCATGGCAGTCTCTAACAAACCTGATCAGAGTGCTCACCAGTAAGCAGCAGGAGGAAAACTGGCATGGCCAGGTCTCATTGAGTTAACAGCTTCACACCGGAGAGAAACCCTTACCTCAAAGGCACACAAAACCTGTGGAAAGTTTCAAATGTGGGGAGACTTATGAGACATTAGTAGGCATCTCACAGAAGCCAAAGTAAAACATTGTTAGAGCTCCTATGAGGAAATGTCCAACAGCATGGGACATTTCTATACCACTCCCCTTTTAATGCAAAGGTAAATGTTTGCCAGGATACCAGCAATCCAGAGTTGATTGTAGTCCAGAGAAATAGACAACACTTTCATATAGTTATGTAAAAACATTTGTTTCCTCAAGACTAGGAAAGGTTGGGAGCAACATAATTGGGAAAATGTAAATAGAAAAATGTATATGAATCTCAATACAAGCTACTTAGTTTGGGATATTGGAGGCCTCATCAAATCAATCATAATTCCCCCACCACAAAGGGATAAGTGCAGCCCAAGCTCTTCTCATGTAGTACAAAGCTGTTAAAAATACAATAAGCATTCATCATGAATTGAGAAGAAGAAAAATGTTAAAATTAGCAATTAAGTATTCTAAAGCAAATTGAGAAAGGTGGAAAAAATGAAAGTAAGCCCTGTGAAAGCACAGAGAATCAAAGAAACATCAGCAGAGACTTAGGATCTTTAGCAGGTGGCAGGCAGCAAGATGCTAATAATGACAGAGTTGATGATAGATAGTACCAAGTGTTGAAAGTTCAAGTATGATAGCTGAAAACCATATTAAATTTGCCAACCATACAAGTCTTGTACTGCAAAATACTCACCCACTGCCCAGAGCCAGGAGTGCTGCACCTCCTCACTCTTCCCTGCAGCACAGGATGTGCAATCTCGTGCCCAGACAGAGGGCTCCCATCATCACACAAAATCAATAGGGCATGGATGGGCTGTGAGCATAGCTAGGTGTAGGTTTCTCCCTCCATGATCCTCTTTCCATGACTGGAAACTAAAGAAGTGGCTGTGTGATGGATAGGGAAGGAGGGGTTGCCCTGCAGTAACTAGTTTTGGGGTTTTTGTTGTGTTTCTGGTGTAATTTTATAACAGGGAAAGACCCTTAGGAACTATGAACTATTCCCATTTTATTAGGATGTTTACATAAAAATTGAAATATCTCACTAAAACAATGGGTCTTATAGCACTATAACTACTGTGAACAGAAAATCATAATAATGGCATGGAGGCATCTGCTTATAGAGGTGTCATTAGAAAATGATATATTCCTATAACAATACGTGAGATTAGAGAGCATATTTGGAATAACTTCAAATTACATAGACTGTTTTCTGCCTATGTGAGTGGAATCTAAATTACTGAACAATCCAGTTGGCCTTTAAGTTATTGTAAACATCAAGACAGAGCAATTCTCTTGCTCTTCAATAAAAAATAATAGCCTGGAAGGTTAGGACTCCATCACCTTTCCTGAACTGATTATGAAATTACCTCTGTATGGCATTGTTACTCTTCTCAGCTGGAAAAAATGTAAAGGGTCTAAAACATGATATCTAATTATTCTGCCAAGTTTGATACTCTGGATCACCCAAGCGTGTTTTCATGAAGAATTATCCACATGCTTCTTTATTTTCTGAACAAAAATCTGTACAAAGGGTTGTTTTCTTATTCTTTTCACCATGGATGAGTTCATCCAGAAAAAAATTAGATGTAATTTCCTGTCTAATATCTTGCTTCCCAATTATATTTCTGACCCTTCACGGAAAAGTATTTTCCTTTTTCCAGAAAGAAAAAGAAGAGGGAATGAAGGACAGAAGGACTGATGGAAGGAAGGAAAATGCCTTGGAACTGAGGTGACCTCTTTACCATACAAGGAACACAGAATTACTGTAACATAAATACCTTTGTGCCATCCACACATGAGTCACCTCTCCCCACACTGTTAGCTATCCCAGACCTGAATTCCACCTACTGACAAGCTTCATGTCTATTCAATGATCCACAGTTCTCACTTCATTATGAAATCAAAGGGAAAAAATGAAATTTATAGTCCTAGTAGGAATCAGAAAGAACACATTCATGAATGCAAGGAAGGCTCATTTAACACATTTGGAAGAAATACTTCAAGAAATCTGGCTTTGGAGGACCCACAGAACATTCCTTCCTACACTTTATTCCAACTTCCAGCATCTTTTAAATGTGTTTTATGAACATTTCTAACCTCATAAGAAGGGTAATCATCAAATAACACCATAAAAACATTTACATTTTCACTACCTTTCCTTGAGTAACAAAAGAAATACTAAAACAATAGAACTGTGTTTTCCCCCAGTGTTTTACTTATTTAAAAGTACTTCTTCTTGAGTTCTGTCTCTGTAAAAAGTGATATAAAAGCAGTATTTGGAGGGTGGATTTCTAATTCCATCAGACAGAAAACACTAAGGCTTAGGTAAAATCTGATATTTTCAGGTTTTTCTCATAATTTATGTATGTTTAGATATAGGAATGAAGTTAATGGCACAGCATAATGAATCAACATTAGCAACAGTGAAAATTAAACATCAATTAACATTTGGCCAATACAAATTGGAAGGTAAGATTTTATGCAACAGAAAAATAAAGAAAATTACTTTTTAAAAGTACTTCAAATATATTTTTGAAATAAATTAATACAATTTTAAATCCCATCAAACTGTAGGGATTATTTTAAATTAATCTTTTAAAATCCACTTTTAAAAATCCTTCTAGATGTAATCCACGGTTGAGATAAAAACCCAATTCCATTTTATTTTTTTAGTTGTTTATTTTCCTGCAAAACAGACTATTCTATTTTAGATCACATGAGCTGCTATTAGAGTCAATGAATAATAATATTTCTTATGCAGCAGGGGCTTAGTCAGTCCACATCATCTGTGGTTTATCCAAGAGGATTAACCATTTATAATCAAATCCAGGTGGATTAATCATGCCCTGGATAGGAAGACTCAGAGCTGGCTCTGTGCAGAGCCAGTCTGGGTCATCTGGGCTTCTCAGGGCAGGTGCGGTGTAACAAAGGTACCACTCTGCTCCCAGGCCACATCACACACAAAAAAGGTTCATCTCTTCTCCATTGTGCAGAATTTATCAAGCCACCCTCAAAAGCCCAGCTAGTCATATTCACTGCAAGTTAGTTATCTTGAGCCCATGAAAGTATTGAAAAATGTGATGCAGAGACATGGGTGGTCACATGAGGTCAGCTTGAATGCTGTAGGATTTACCAGCCCCCCTTCAGGTGCTTCTGCAGCTCAGAGCAGCTGTGCATAAAGGACAGAAATAAACCCTGCTTGCCAATGAACGAAACACTGGCTACATTTGTTGTGGATCACACAACTCAGAAATTCAGTGTTTGTTTAGGTACTGTCCTCTCTAATTAAGTGACATTAATGAAGTACTACACTCAGGTATAACCTTGATGCTACAGGAGCAGAGCGCTGGGGGCTTTGCAGGCTGGGTGCCTCTGAGCCAGCACCGTGTTACAGATGTAAACAGACCATGGCTGAGCTCCCTGTGCTGGAGGGAAAGACAGAACTCTTCCTGAGCTATATTCCTTTCCTTTCCTGTACAAGGGCTATCTACAAAATCAGTCACAGTCTTTACTCTCATTTTCTGCACTGGCTTTTGTATGGTGATTTGGAAGGGAAGAAAAAAAGAAAAAAAAAACAGGTAAGAAATAAGAATTAAGAGGAAAAGCTCATTTACTTAGTTGTTTCATGTAGAACAAGTCAATTTTCTTCTTGGCTTACAGCAAATATGTTTTCATCACCTTCCTTATGTGCAAAACATCTCTTCTGGCTACAAAATCTAAGAAACAGCTGAAGGTGAAGCATGAGTTCAAAGACTAATAGGAATATAAAGCCATTTGAATTCCACACAACTAAGACATGCAGTTTGCTAACAGATCACAGACACAGCAAGTATTTGTGTTTTGCTTATCAAAAGCAACTACAGGATTGCGTGGAGTACAAGTAAATTGTTATAATTCCGATGGTATCTCTAGCATATCTCTAGCATATCAGCACATCACTGGGCTCACATACTGAAAAAAAAAACCCTACATCATACATATGCCAGAGAAAATTTTGCTTTTTTATTGCTTCTCAAAAATTACTAATTATTTTTAAAAGTCTAAAACAGAAACAAAATCATCACTTGTATTGTCCAGATCATTGTAATAAGCAAACCTTCCTAGAGCGTACTTGAAGGCATTCTTGATTATGAAAAAACCCACATACATGAGGATTTTGGAAACCAGCTAAGTCCCTTACAAAGTTTCATCAACAATCCTGAAATCATTTATATGTTCAGACATCAAAGGGATCCTAGTAGCTGTAATTGCATATTTTACAATAGTCTAATTAAAGCCCACATCTATTATATATACTGTCTTGTTTACAGTGAACACACATAAATCAACCTAGAGAAAACCAGGCAGTCTATTTCCTCTCCCCACCTGCTAACTCTACCACCAACAGCTTGAGAGAGGGCAGTTTCACAAGACAGAAGAATGATAAATTATCTGAATTTCTATTACTGCACCTTTGGACTAGACTGGCTTTTCTCACACATCCTTGCAGTTCTCCAAATAATGGCAGTACCTGTATGAATAAGGGTGGCACTGATGCAGTCCATGGGTAGAGGTGCCTCATCAGTGTGACCCCTTAGACTGCACCCAGCAGACTCTTTTGGTAATGAATGGTTCATTTCTATGGGAAAGATCAGCTCTTGGTTACTGAGATCTTTATCTCTCTCAGTTCTGGGAAGAGAGACTCTGCTTTGGGAAAGCAGTCTCCTGCCTGTGCTTCGGCACTCCATGCACACGCCTTGCTGGGGAACAGTGGTGCTGTGGCTCTGACAGACAGACAGACAACTGCGCTGTGCACACCAGGGGACCTGGGTAGTTGTAAGTCAGCTCTGGCTCTGAAACTGAGAGAGAATTTGGGTGATCTGTGCTTGTGTTAATGAGACCTGACAAAACATGGGGTATATGAGGTGGGGCACTTGCAGAGTAGAGCAGGGGTGGCTCCAGACATTCAGGAGTCCAGGCAAAGATAGTTATTCTTCCTCTTCACACCATCTGGAAAGATGCATTCACCTCTACCTACTTTGCACCCAACTACTTCAGAGAGAAAATAAATGGAGTAGTCCTGCATATTAACAAAAAGCAACCTGGAATTCCACCTCTGATTCTTCAAGCAATTTCAATGCTAGAAAATAAAAAGCATGATGCTGCCTTAAAAATCACAGCCGGTTACATCACACAGAATGAAATAATTGTTTCTAATGGTACAAATGCTCACTGGTTGTCATTCTTTCCAAGTAATGGTGCAACTCACTAGGACCATAGATGCAAAATTAATAGCGTCTCAGGTTTTTTCTCCCTGACACGATGCTTCAAGTGAAAATTAATGCATAAAATGAGAGAATTTCTGAGACATGAGAACCTGGTGTACCAAACATGGACCACTGGACGATCCCAAGAAGATCGGCATTTCATGGCATTACCAGTTACCAACAGGGGTTGGACTCAGGGTGGTGTTTCTTGTGTCAGCTTAGGTGCTCTGACTTGATAGATAGTGCAAGAAAATGAAATATCTCAAGAAGAAATCTGGAGAAAACAACTGACTGAAAAGGGATTAGGTGCAGAAAGGACCCAATTAACATGGGTGATGTTCCCAACAAAATTTCTGCTCCATTTATTCAACTAAAAGAAACTTGGGAATGTAGGGTCAAGAAATGAAGAAATTGTCTTCAAGCACATTGTGGACTTAGCATTCAATTGGATATGGGATCTCTCCTTTAACATGGAAAGAACATTAATTTGAATTTGGATTTCTCATAGTCTCTCTATGGGCTCTGAATGTTAGTGCAACATTAATATAATAGTTTAGGCTGGTGGGGAACCCTCAAGGTCATCTAGTCCAAACTTCTGCTTAGTAGAACTAACTTCAAAGGATGTTCAGGACTTGAGGCAGTGAAAAAGCTGTAGTGTGCAGAATCCACAGCCTCTTTGAGAAAATTATCCCAGTGTTTAACCACTCTCATTGTGAAGTATTTTTTCTCATGTGTAATCTCAATTTTCATTGTTAAAATATGCAAAACCTGAAACTATTGCATCTTTATTCTTTCAGTGTTCACCTCCAAGATATGTTAAAAACCCCATCCTTTCTATTCAGGTAACCACGAATCTGGGCTCCTTACATTCATGATCAGCCTAACCATTAAACTAAAGCCAATCTCAAAATGTTTATTCCTGCCTGAGTAATTTTTTTTTAAATTTCATAGTTTTATAATACATTGCTTGTAATATTGTGTGACTGGAAGATTTAGACACCAGGTCAGTGTCAGATCATTCTCCTATTCACCAGAAATTGTGCTTGTTACTGAATGAAAAACATGCCTAAAAAATTCAAGTTTTTCTGCTGTACCTTCCTCCCAATACAGCATAACTGTCACTGTATATGGAAAAAAGAAAATAAAAAAGGAAATCATACACCTCTGCTGAAAACAAGCCAAGGGTTTGTATGCCAACATGTTTTATAAAAAGTAAAAGTAAGGAAGTGAATTTTTAAGTTATGGACAACAAAATGTAATTCTCTTTTCTTCCATTCAAAAGCAAGATTATTCCTGACCTCTGGAGAAACCCAAAGCTCATTGTAAAAGAAAACATCAGCTGCAGGTTGTACAAAGCTAAACAAGAACAAAGCCATCTAGTACAGTAAGTCCAATTTAAGATATATTCCTCAAGGACTTTTGGTGTCACTTGCCACATGTTTAGAGGTCTCCTACATTAAAAAAGTTATAAACAAGTTATTATCTTCTTAATTTAAAAAAAGTGTTTTTTACAGTGCAAGGAACAAAGCAAGTTATCTCACTGCAATTCAAATTCAAAATTCAAGAATAAGTTAAAAAATTGCCTTCGACTTCTTGAAAAATTATAAGACCAGGTTCTGATACAGAAAATTCAAATAATGGTAATGTTTTTTCGGTGGTGACTGAAAAGTAATTGAATAAGATAAACAAAGGTGAACAATTTACAGCAAAATTTTTAAAGCATATTTTTACTTAACTGAATAAATGACAAATTGGCATATACCCCTATTTACACTTGGTTCTATCTACATGAATTTTGAAAGGTGAATTATCATCAAAGAGTTCTGCAGTCACTAACTTTCAGTGATAAAATGATCAGCAAATCTGCAGATAGGAAATAACTTTCTAAACTCAGGCAGAAATGGAAAGATATTTTTGAAGGTTTTTGGGGTATTTCCTTTTCTTTTTGTAGTTAAGGTATGGACCAGCACCCCAAAAGCCCTGTAATGTTTATGTAATCATGTCTACTTTTGAAGGACTTCTGGAAAAGAAAGAATCCTCACCTTTCCTGCTCTTTCCTTGTAGCCTTCAGTCTTTCCTGTAGATTGTTGTGTGGGAATACATAGTGATGACATCAATATTCTTTATCAAGCACCTCCTGTTTGTGATTGTAGAAGAATGTATTTTCTTGACCATTTTCACTATGTTCCTGAATCTGAAAATAAATTGGTAGCAGTAACATTGACTTGGATCCACACATAGAAAGGATTGGTTGAAATCAATCCACTGATTGCCATATGTTAAACTAACATCTTCAGCACTGTTGCTGAAATATCAATTCTTCTTGGAGAACTGCTTCCCCCCAAAAAAAAGTCATAGAATCTCACAAAATAACTGAAGAAATCAGAAATGCATTCCTGGAACCTAATACATGACTGATAGAAAATTAAGATGTGTTTAATTTGAGTGACAATGGCAAGAAAGAAAATGAGATGAAGACAAAATTTTTTTGGTGAGCTTACTTGAAGGAATGCATGGACATATATTTATTTGGCTTTTAAAATATTATAATAATTTATACATATTATATAATTATATAATAATTATATATATTATATAATTTATAATATATAATACATAATATTATGTATTAATTCATTCAGCTATATGTATTCTAATTCTGAGGTTTAACTTTCACATTACCCATCAATTTCAGTTGTTAGACAAAAACATTAACTACTGCTGCTTGTGTTGTGCAAGGAGAAGGAAGTCAGGCTGTTACTGTATGTCTTCTAATGCAGAGCACAGACTAAAGGGCAGAAGACCTAAGACTGCTGCAGTGAAATGGAAATGTCTTGGAAAGAGGTGAAAAGCTGTCAGGGACAAAGAAACCTGGAGAGCAAAGGGAACTCAATGAACTGGCTTATTCAGCGTCCTTACAAACATCCCTGATCTGACCTTTATGATAATTGCATCTTAAAAAATTCTTTTGAGCAGTTGTCTAGCCCCGTTTATTACCATTATTGTATATTTTGTAATAGCAGCAAACATGAATCAAGTGTATTTAGTAGGATATGCTGCATAAATGAGGAGAAGAAAGTTTCTACTCTTGTGAAATAATCTGTGCAAACAGAGATCACCAGGGAGAAGCAAATGCCTGGCCTTAAAGTAACCAACCTGAAGTCATTACAGATTAGCAAAGGAGATTGGTTAGAAATAGTGTCAAACTATTTCATCCCGGCTTTAAGAGTTTTTAATGCAATAAATATTATGTAAATATTATTGACCCACCCATTTTATTTTTATTTCCTTCTGTTAAAATGGTTTCTAAAGTCTAATTAGAAATAGTAGCTCTTTTCATAGCACCTATGTAATCAGTGTTTTAGGTACCAGGGCAGCTGACAAGCTAGGAAGGAAAGAACAGGAAAGCAAGGAGAAATAAAGGTAATAGCAAATGTCTTTTGTGGACAAAAACCTTCGCAGCCACTATAGGCAAATCGACTTTTGATATAAAGAAACAGCAAGGTAAGTTTCTTTTTGTATCCCACCCCATCTATGGTAATTTGAATGTCTATAATTATGGAGACAAATCTTCTCACTGTATATTAATCTCCTTTTACCACTATCTGTATCCTGTAAGCTCTTCCTATTTGTCCTTATATTCTGAATGTCCTCTTCCAGTCCTGATCTTTTATCGAACTTTTGGCAGGTGCCTAGGATGTCATAGATAATGACAGAGGTTGTAATTGCTTATCCAGTGGGTTGCTTAAATACTGGAGTTTATAAAACAGCAGCATTATGCTGGATCAGAATAGTTGGCATTTGAGAGACATGATCTTCTAGTACTATAAGACGCTTGTAAAGCTCAGGTGAACATATGTTCAGTGGATATGATCTAGACCTATAAGCTTGAGCTGCAAGTGCAATACACAGTGCACTGTATACAATACACAATAATAATGCAATATGATCCTTTGGTGTAACACATGAAAATATCCTTAAAAGAGGAAGAAAACAGGCTAGTGTCCTATTTGTTACATAAGACAAGTGTAACTGTGAACTATTGTAATCTATAGTTTCATGACATCTACTGATGAAGTGTCAGAGATTGAACTATGAAAGAAGGAAAGAGTACCCTGTATAATGAAACATTATTTATAAGCACGGTCTCATTTTGTAAGGAAGATGTGTGGAAAAGACAAATAGCTTAGCTGTGACTCATAGTCAATGAGATCATGAGTGGAATTGCAGGTAATTATAATTTCTGAGAAATTCACCACTGAGTTTGGACAAAGTGTCAAGGGCTCTTGATTAGCAATCTACCACCTTTATAATACTTTAGAAGGCACAGGAAGCAGAGGGCAGTCAAATCAAGCTTCATTAATCTTGTATGCTTATGCTTACAGCTCTTGTACAAATAGAAAATTAGGATAAATTACCAAGAGCCAGCGCTCTGCCAGAAAAAAAATGTCTCAACCATTTTTTTTGGCATAAAACTTTGACAGTGTTTCAATCCATATTAACTGTCTATGATATGTTGTAAGTTTATGTCCCTCAAGCAGATGGCACTCCAATTACTCATAGTTGTAAAAGGCTTTTTCCCCACTTCAGAGAAAACTAGTGTGAGCTAAATTTTAAGCATCAAAGGAAAATTTTAAAATTGCCTTCAATTGGTGAGCTAACTGTGGAGGACTTAATCCTTCTACCAGTAGTCTTGTGGAGATCCTTTAGGTCTCTTTTTATGGTATATTGTTTCCTGACTATATCGTCAGGTGTGTTTTCATTAAGCTTGAGGCAGATATATCAAGCTGCACAAATCACAGTGTCCCTCAGATACAATTAGGTTTAGAATAAAAAAAGAAGGAAGATATTGTAACTCAAAATATGTTTCTTAACTTGTAGATGTGTCTTAGAATATATCCAGTCATCAGACTTGAAAGCTGTTTTAAACTCCTTTCTTTAGCATCCTAAATGCTCACAGGTCTTAAGGAACAGCAGCAGGAAACATTTTTGAGCCACTGAATTAAAATCTGAATTTGGACCTGCAAATCTTAAGGGAGGCAATATTCCCTTCTGATGGCAATGTTTAGTACATCCTGTTAATACTCTGTATGTTTGTTCCTTATGGACACCAAAACCCAGGTTTTGAGAATTCTCATGGTTGTATTTTTGCATTGCAAAATTAGTTTCTGAGATGTGATGATGCGTGTAGATCTCTCACTACTAAAGTAATAGGGCAGAAAACTGAAATGTAGGATTGGAGTTGAAACAGGTCAACTGGACCAAAATAAATAGGATCTGGTTCCAGTGACATTTTCTGTTAGAGCTTAGAAGTGATGATGAATAAAGAAATATTAAATCAATGCAGTTTTCACTGATGAAGGTTGCTATACAATATAAATGACTGAGCAGTCTGAGCCATACTGGAGCAACATTTAGGTAGGTTCATGCAAAATCTCCTTTTTCTAGGTGGAGCTGATTTATAAGGAATAGGAGATTCCTTAAGGATAGGGAAAATTATAAAAAGTGTTGTTTTGGAATTTTTAAATCAATGCATAAAAAGGAAAGCTTAAAAATCCATTTGAAAATGTCTGTGATTGAGAAGAAAATTATCCCACCTAAAGCATCAGCTTATGCAATTCACCACAGAGGCAGCCTACAGAGGAAAGGGGTCTGAGTTGGTCTAAACTGCTGTGATATCCTGTTCACAGAGTAAAACTGTGCCAATACAAACAATCTTCTCAGTTTGCAAGTGTTGGTAAAAAAATCCATGAAGCTGATTATGTAAAGCTTAGATTTAACCCACAGCTACTGATCATAGCAAATGCCATTAATTCACATCCTCTAATAACAGAGAGGAAGGAAATGTTTGGCACATTGATCTTCCCCCTGTTAACTTCTGCCACTTCTGTGCTAAACCACAAAGAAGTTCCATAACCCTTTCTGATTTATGACGTGGAAAGCTCTAATTCAGAATTATTCACTAGAAAATTGGCTAATTAACTTTCTTGTAGCCTTGAAGCAGAGAGCTATTTTTTTAGGAAAAAAAAAGGTATGCTTCTGCATTTAAAATTGTGTGACCATTTACATGATGTCACACTCTCCTATCAGACCATTGAAATGTCCACAATTAATAATCTAGTTTCAGATAAGTCTGAATAGCTTTGCAAAAGTAACTAATCCCAAATTTAAAAGGTGTTTGATCAAGTTTCAAATCAAAGCATTACATTTAAAGGCCAGATTTTCAGCAAGCATAAATGAAGGCACGAAAACTTATACAAGATGACCACTGGGCTCTTCTTAAGCACAGGCATCTGACACTAAAAATGCTTGACAGTTTCTTATGTCTTTACCACACTGCAATTATTTTAAGCAGGGTCAACTTATCATTGAAGTTGTTGCTGCAGTATTATACTTATTAAAATACCAAGAACAATCACTCATCTTGATAATCTCCTTTCTTGCTAACATAATAAGTAGCTATAGTACAATATGTCTAAGCACAGAAAAAGTAAATTAATCAACTCTCTGCATTTTATTCACTGAATGGTAGTGGATCTGCAAGTCTTATCATGTGTGTTTTTAATTGTCCTTTCCCTGTTTATTTTAATGTACATATTCTTCTAGTCTGTGTACTAGAGAGATACCAAGTTTACCTGGTATCCTTAACACCAGTAGTCATGCCATGTGCCATCTGGAAGGTCATTTTCTCCCCAGGTCTTGCAGAAATATCCAGACATTTTTTCTCTGGTGAGACCAAGTTCTGGAAGTCAATATTATGGCAAGTATAATCACTGTGCAATAACTGGAAATTCTTGCATGCTGCTTTTGCACTGTCATTTACAGGACTTTCCAGTCTTACATACTCCCAGCAGGTTAACATTTTACCTTTTTTATTTTGAAGGCCAGTTCAAGGAAGTTTGCCATTTCCTTTCAAATTCACTTTGGTTGATCAAACATACCCTGAAAAAGGTAGAATAAGAAAAAAATTAACTTTTTTTTTACTGCAACTGTCAAAGTTTATACTTTTGAGATTTCAAACACTGTGAAATGATCACTCATGATAGACACTCTGAACATTGTTAAAAGTAGGGGCAGTGTATTTTCTTCAGCTGGGTAGATTTTTCTAAGCAGCAGGCATGTTCTGTTGTTTCAGATACAAAGTCTGTTCTCTTCTGCTACTCACAGCAGTAAAATTACAGATGTTTAATCCTATATGATTCCAGAAGGTTCAAATTCACTATATTCTTCAGAAGATTTTCTCATTTTGTTTGCCATTACAATTTTCAAAATAGAATTCTCCAGCTTGATGGATAAGCTTTCATTGCATTTTGAGGTTCTGGGGTTTCTTTCCAAAGAAAGAAACACACATGGTCATCAGATTTATCATAACTGCAGAGATTCAAAACATTTTGAAAGTGTTTTCTCCTACCAGGGCATAGTAAAAGATATAATTAAAATAAGTTATGGAATTATGTAATGGTGCATTTTGTCTAATGGTAGAAAATAATTAAGCTATAAATACATGTTTAAATTATATTAAGTGGCAAATTTTCCAGTTGATGCACAGGAAATTAGCCTTAAAAGTCCTATTAGTGTTAAGTGGAAGCTGTATTACTAAATCTGTTTGCATCACTTTAAAGGTTTATCACTTAAGTTAGAAGTAGTCATGAAATTCAGTAAGGGTAAAATTGTACTTTTCTTACCATATATATGTCAGAATTGAAAAAAAGCATAATGTGATAATATTCATCACATTAAAGCAATTTTTTTAACTTCTGCTACAATAATTCATATGTATTTCTCTGTCAGATGCAATGTAACTCATCCTCTGAATTTGAGATAGACAGTAGATTGAAGCAACATACTATCAACCACAGAACAAAACATTACAGCCAGCAGCTTCAGGATCCAAATCTGTCTCATATTCCCATTTCTTTCGTTAGATAGATTTATGCAATCAGAATAGGTAATACCAGGGTGGAAAAGTCACAGAATCACAGAATCACAGAATTTCTAGGTTGGAAGAGATCTTTAAGATCATCGAGTCCAACCCATCTTCTAACACCTCAACTAGATCATGGCACCAAGTGCCAGATCCAGTCTTTTTTTAAACACATCGAGGGATGGTGACTCCACCACCTCCCTGGGTAGATGATTCCAGTATTTGATCACTCTTTCTGTGAAAAACTTCTTCCTTAATTCTAGCCTGTATCTCCCTTGGCGCAGTTTGAGACTGTGTCCTCTTGTTCTGTCTGTTGTTGCCCAGAGAAAGAGACCGACCCCCAGCTCACCACAGCCACCCTTCAGGAAGCTGAAGAGAGTGATAAGGTCACCTCTGAGTCTCCTTTTCTCCAGGCTGAACAACCCCAGCTCCCTCAGTCGTTCTTCGTACGGCTTGTGTTCCAAGCCCCTCACCAGCCTCGTTGCTCTTCTTTGGACACGCTCAAGCATCTCAACGTCCTTCCTAAACTGAGGGGCCCAGAATTGGACACAATACTCAAGGTGTGGCCTCACCAGTGGCGAGTACAGTCCCTTTCTGTTTGCCTGTTGGCCTGTCAGAAATTATCACAATTTTTGCAAAAATATCACCTGTGTAGAAGAGTGTCTGCCAGAGCAGAGCCAAAATCCCAAGTCTCTGCCAGGGAGCTTGCACAAGTCTGAGAGAGCAATTGCCCCTTTTGTCTAAACCATGGTAAAAACCTTCACAGAGAATAATCTTGGGTCATCCAGTTACATGGAGTTTTTGTATGTACAGGCATGAGATATAAGCATGAGATTTCAGAATCAAAATTAGTGGAAAATGGGAAAAGAAGTAAATGTGTATTATACTAAAGCAGGTAAAAGTGATAAATATTTTATTATTCATGCCTTGAACAGTTCCTTTGTCTTGAAGAGGGTCATCAAGAGATACAGGTTCCAAATATGATGAGTCAAATGTAATTATATGTTTCTTACCACAAGAGTCATGCAAATGAAGCATATGTGCCTATGAAGAAAAGAATTGAAATTAAAATGCTAATTTTAAAAACTAACTTTTACAAAATAATATTTAAAATGTATAACTGAAAAACTTAAAATATACACCATTGATACCATTAATAAACAGCCACAGCCCCCATTATCTATTGGAAAACAAATAAGCCCACATAAACCCAATACCAAATAAAATATAAGTAGCATTATATTCGAAGTTCAATTTTTTTTTTTAATGGCTGAACAGGCAGGTGTGTGATAAATTCCTAGCCTGCTTCTAAATCACATTGGGGCTCTCAATTGTAAGGATGAAAGTCAACAGAAACACAAGTTTTTATAATTTTTGTCTTTAAAAAATATTGTACTTTTTAAGAAAAAGATGCAAAAAAAAAATTCAAGAAGCATTTCTATTTAATTTTGGTTGTTACACTTTCAAACTAGAAAAATGCAACTTGAAGTTGTTAGCACTTCACAATGCTACAGACTCTGCACAAGCCATTAATCTGAATGTCCCCTTGCTTACTTCCTATTGTGCTGAGGAAAAATGATATGGTGTTTCCTATCTCCTTTGCTATTCAAATACCTTAATATGTTTTTCTGTAATCTAGAAATTGCAGTAATGAAAAAACACCTGGAATTGACTCCCACTCACCAGCACAGACAGTCAAAAAAAAAAAAAGAAAAGGGAAAGAAGAGAAAATTTCAATGCACTGAAACACATTTATTGCAGATCTCATGTTGTTCATCCCTGGATGTATCCATTCAGCTCTAAAGGCAACCTCAAGCACCTCTCATGCCACCCATGACACAGCTACTCCAAGCTAAACCAAAACCATAACCATAACCAAGGCCTTTCTGATATACATCGTTAGTGCTGTTTGTCAGCACCTTTGATGGATATACCCTTGGAGAGAAAAGCAAACATATGGCAGATGCAGAGACAGAGACAGGAATCATCTGCAACTCAGCACAGCACTGCTTGGTAACCTACCGCTGCACCAGACCACTGAAAATCTTACCCTGACACACAGACTCAGAACAGCGCACCCAGAGATGCCACTTTGCATTCCTTTCAAAATAAACAATCCTCATGTATATTAAAGTATCAATTAAAAAAAATTAAATTATTACATATTGCGGACTATGTTCTGGGAAAACAGGCAGAGCTAATTTTAGCCCTATATAGACAAGAATATATTTTCATTGCAGGTAAATACAGTAGACTTAAACCAGCTGATGAATATTGATGTTGACTTATGAAAATTCATAGTTTGTATAGTGCATAGATAAAATAGGCACACGCTTCTCTGCTTGTTATCTCACCATAAATTTCATCCTTTCCAAGTTGTGCAACACAGGGGAATTTCAAGCTTCGGGATTTGAGGTACATGTACCTCATAGATATTCCATCTTCTGAATGGAATCTCCTTCTGGAAAACTAGATCTTGTGATAAACTACACAGTAAGATTTCCCATTTCTTAGGATAGCCTCTATAAATGAAGATAGAGTTTGTCTCCCCTTCAAGTAGAACACTAGTACATGAGAAAAATTTTTTCGTTTCCATTGTAACATTCCCTGGATTTTCTACGACCCAAGACTTTGAAAGCAAGATTTAGTTCTACATTTCCATTAAAAACTTCCTTAAGGGACTGAAAAAAATACTTATCTTACTTAAAAACTTGCCATACAATCTTTTTTGTGAAGAATTATTCAGAAAAGCCAGGTATGCAAACGGCCAGAATAAAATAACATGTATTTCTTCTAAAAACAAGTTGAAATATACACACATTTCCTTCTTTTTAAAGCTGAGGGGAACTTTACATTTAACAAGTAAATATGAAGCTTATGAAGCTTCAGATT
Source organism: Camarhynchus parvulus (assembly GCF_901933205.1). Classification (NCBI taxonomy): domain Eukaryota; kingdom Metazoa; phylum Chordata; class Aves; order Passeriformes; family Thraupidae; genus Camarhynchus; species Camarhynchus parvulus. Next base: position 38,594,103 of record NC_044574.1, on the reverse strand, counting down.
TGAAAAAGTGATGGAGGACATGTTTCTGGACCCTACTCTGGGAATTTAAAATTATGTACATTACCAAAAATGGTGCTGCATGCACTAATATGGCTAATATTTTTCTTTCCATAGTACACATAGTGTGTGACCAATCCCATAAATAAAGCCACATTGCTGGTGATTTCTCATCCAAAAAAGCCTGCTCCATGTGAGATTTACCGAGAAAGATAGACTTTAAAATTGATGCATGCTGTGAAAATGTTAGTTTGTATATCATACATAGTGCTGTGCCAGTTGTGAATTTTGATTTTTTGTGTGATTCTGGCAGTTGAGAAATGTTCTGGCTCAACAACACTAAAGACACAAAAGGCCACATTTATCTACATCATGGGGGAAGCAGAGCACAAAAACTTTACATTCTACTCTGCCTCACGTGCGCTTCATCCATCTTCAATGAAATGAGTCTCAGCTCAACCCTTTGGAAAACAACCCTCTGTGATTTGGCAGAAGATGACCTCCTCTCCAGGATCTCATGCTAAAACAACAGAAAAGATAGGAAAGGTAGGCAAAAATATATTTATGTTGAAAGCAACCATTCACAAAGGTTTGTGGATTGAAGGAAATCCTTCTGCTCACAGCAAAGGACCATTTTGCTGGAGGAGATATTGTCAGAATTCAGGAAGAAGCAACTTCATCACATGATCAATAGTGCACTCAGCTTGAAGGATTTAAGCATTCAGATTTTCAGAAACTTTGAAATACCAGCTATTTCTGAGTTCTCAATATGTCTTATAACCTCCTCTAACTTTAGAAAAATTGGTTTGAGAATTGCTTCCAGCAAAAGAAAATTTTAGAAATATAATAATCTTTAAATCCAAATGAATTTGTTTCAGCACATTCAATATAAATAAATGTTTTTTTTAATTTAAGAATCTAACACATTAAATTTGTTTCTATCTTACCTTTAATGAAGGTTTACATCTGACACTTTTTTCTCCATGAGATTGTTGGGATCTAGAACAGCATAATTTTCTTAAGAATCTTACCTATCACATTTTCTGAACAGACTACATAAAAGTTCTTTTAAATTTAATTTTAATTTAGTTTCTCTGTTTACATGCTCTCAAAATATTTCACAGAGCTCTTTATTCCATATATAATAATTTTATGCCAAATTAAAAGACGAGCATACCAAACTATCCCATATCTGATCTAATTTCCATCTCCACTGTGCATATCCCAGCTGTTTCTTCATTTAATATTGGAGTGAGAATTAACCATACAATTTGCCTCTCTACATATTTCTTCCCATGATGAACAAATTCAGTTATGTATCTCTGAAAAAAGATATGATGTGTTCAACACTGTGTTTCACATGCAGTCTTTATATGCAGGGTTCCTATGTTAGTTAAGTTGTAGCAAGGAACAGAACATCAAAACACAAGCTAACTGAGGGGACTTCTTAATTCAATCTGCTCTTGTCATAGGCAACTACATCATGTAGCCCTGCCATAACAGTTCCCTCTTAATTCTAAATGCTACAAAATAATACAGTATCTAAATACATGCCCAAAATGCATTGCTGTTTGGAAACTGTGGGCAGTCAAATTAAAAAAAAAAAACAACAAAAAGCCAAAACCAAATCCCTACAACAAAGCAACAAACACAGGAAGACATTTGGGTTTTTAATGAGGTATAACATACTTATTTCTTGGACTAGAAATACTTTAAGGTTCATTAGAATGTTTTGATTTTATTTGAGAATGACTATTTAAATGGTTTGTCACATTGAGCAATTTCGTAAAATGCTTGTAAGATAATGAAGATCAGATCATAGAAGTACGGCAAGTATACTGTAATAGATATTTAATTAGGGGCAAAAAACATAATGCATTGGGAAGCATTCATTAGTTAGATGCTTTGAGTCAAAAAGAGGTTTAAAAAGGAGGTTTAAGCAGTTTTATTCACAAGATGTCACCTTTCACATGTGTTGGCTAACTTGTTTTTCATATCAAGGAGGTTGTGATTATTTAAGAAGAAACCTTCAGTTCTTTGATCTCTGTCACATTATTGTGCCTTACCAAAACAAAACAAAAATTGAAACCCCATCACCTGAAATGCGGTAACTAAGAAGTCACCTTTGATATAGTTCCAGATGCTTTCACTAAACTGCAGTGGCATTCTCTTACAGA